>NW_010972610.1:327016-422503 GCF_000737465.1 Haliaeetus leucocephalus | reverse complement strand
ATTTCTGTCTTCAAAGAAGTTGCTATTATGCTGAATTGCTTTAATTTTGGGGGGAAAAAAACCCCACACCTCATTGCCGCAGAAGGTTGGTATTTAGCGAGAAGTAAGTGGAAGCAGTAAGTCGCTGGGGCCCTTGTTGCTGTGGTGGGTGCTGGGGTGGAGGGCTCCTGTCCTGGCTGGTGGCGAGGACAGTCTTGTGCCTCCTGGTGAGCGGTGGCACGTGCCTGAAAAAAGACCCCCTGCTCCTCTTGGCAAAGCTTCCCGGAGGCCTCCGAAGGAGCAGCCGTGGCGCTGAGCCATCACTGTGCTCTGGGAAGGAAATCCCCATCTTGTGGGGCAGGTGGCAAAGTGCCCGTTGATTTTTTTTTTTTTTTTTTTTTTTTTGGGGGGGGGGGTGTCAAGGTTTTGCTGCTGGAGCGGATTAGGACAGCCTTAGAGCTGCTATAGGGTTGCAGTAGTTGTTTTGGGAAGACTGAAAATAGCACTGCATTAAAGTGCCCATGGTGGAGTTGCTTGGCATACCCACGTACAGCTAATATTCCTCTGGCATTGCATGTGGGCTGTCTAATGCCCTTCTGTGTTGCTAGAGGAGCAGAAATGTCCTGCCACAGGGATGTGATCCAGCCCCCTGCTTCTCCAACAAAGAAATTCTTGTTGCTAAACAAAAGGCTTTCTTAAGGAATATATAGAAGCCCAGAGTCTGAATTTATGCTTCTCTCCATGGGATGAGTCACTGCACTGGTTTTTAATAGAGCCCCTCTGGATTTATGTGGCTGCTGCTCAGATTAAACTCTGATCCAGCGTGTGAAATAAGATTCAGTAGTTGTTGTACTCTGCTGCTGTCCTGCTACTTGCAGACAGTTGCTGGTTAAAGTCTAGTTCTGGCTTTTTCTGTGCAGATAGCAGTTACAAAATACATTATGGAACATCCTTCTTTTGGGTTATACGGACTGCCTGTGCATGTTGCTACTTGTTGTTTTTAAGCAGACATCCAATACCTTGTTGGTTGTGTTTCCTTTAATTGAATTCAGTCTTACGCGAGAACATGCTGACAAGTCCAATCAATACCTTCAATGAAAGTTTAGCAAGGGGAGGGGAAGGAAATTAGCTGTATGACATGTTATAAGCTAATAATGAAGTAGTTGTGATGATTTGTAATGGGAATTTTTGGTTTCCCCTCTCTGTCGGGGCTTGCATCTTTCTTCCTGAAGTCGCTGCCAGGTTCTGCTCTGAAATTCAGAAACGTGATTTGTAACACCTTTGGAGCAAGGGATGACAATTCCCTCGGGGATGGAAGTGAGCTGGAAGAGCTGGGGTGCTGTGGGTGAGGCTGGTGATGAGGAGGAGGAGAGGGAGCGGGAGCTGAGCCCTCGGATGCATACCTGCTGGTCTCCACTGTAAGTAAACCTACATGTAAAGCAGATGAATGGAAGTCAAAAGGGGAAAGGAAATTTCTTTTCCTGTGATGCTGTTGCCTTTACTTGCCTTGATTTTTTTTTTTTTTTTAACAAGTAGCAAAGGCTTATCTGCCAAATAAACCCGCTCCGTAAGAAGCAGGGATGGGCAGAAGCTCTCGGAATTAAAATTTGTGAGCCTTGCAGTCTGGTTCTCTGGGCTTTGCATATCTTGTGGGGGGTAAACTTTGTTTTGCTTGACAGCCTATCTGCATCTATGAGGGAGGGTTTGCCTCTGGCTAGTGTGCCCTTTGCATTAAATTACATTAAATTAAGCAACTCCTCCTCCCCCTCTCCCCCCTCGCCAAAGTTGATCTGGAACAGCTGTACAGCTCATCTGTAGTACAGCAACTATTTTTTTACCTTCTTTATTTTTTTACTGCAGCTCTTGTTTTTGTTTTCAGTGCCTTCTCTTGTGTGTCTGTCTTCCACCCCCTCGTGCTGGCTCTCACTGTTGAATATTCAAACTCTTGATCTGCACATGGGCTAAAAATTATTATTGCTTTGAACTTACAAACGAATTAAGTGAATTCCCACATCCACCGCAGGAAAGGAAAATATTCAGTTTGAAATATAATTTGGAGCCTATAGGAAAATGCATCTGATGAAGTTTGTGCTAATTCTATAGCTTTGGTACCAAAGCATCAGCTCTGTTATCATCAAGAGTATTGCATGTAAGCTCTGTATTTTAATAGTAACTCAGTATGGCTAATTAGTTTGAAGGCTCTTTGAAGAAGCCGATGTACTGACTAAATAAGCTCTTATTTTTCAAAGCAACTAAAGGCACTCTTAATTTACAGAGCAGATAGTTGTAAAACTGCCTTCAGTTTGCATGCTAGGAGCCAGTGTGAAGCCTGAGCGTGCTTGCAGTCAAGTTTACTCCAACGCTGTCTGCTAGGATTGGTGTTAGTGTGCTCGAGGGAGGTTTCTGGGTCTTTGGCACAGTAGCACAGCATAAATTTGTGCCGCTGGGCTTGATGTGTCCGGGAGGAGGATGTCATGTAATGAATGCTCCTGCATTGAAATCAGTGGCAGTATTATCAATCTCTTCTCTGTTTGCAGGCAGGTTCAATCCAATAATGAAGAGCAGCTTTGAGATTCTAACCAGGCAACATGGCTAATCGTGAAGCATGTATAAAGCGGCCATAGTTATTAGGAGATTTGTGGCTTTGAAAGTTTGGATTCCTTTAGTGCAGTTTGTTAATGGCAAGGATTTGCTGTAAGTGAATAATAGATGAAAGTCATCAAAAGGCTTACAGGGATTTCTTGTGACGTGGAGCTGGAGATTTCTGGGCGGATCCTAAAAATAAAAATTAAAAAAAAAAAAAAAAGAAAAAAAGAGTACAATGGTTCCATTTCTGTGTCGCTCTGGGAAATCGAGTCGATGGTGTGATATATTGGGAACCACAGCCACAGTGCACAGCAATGCCTGCTTAATTCCCTTGGCTCTGGCTTTCTCGTGTGCTGGCAGTGAGCAGACCCTTCGTAGCCCCGTGGGCTGGCAGGTGGGGGGGAAGGGGCACCCATGGCCATCTTCTTTTCTGCGCTGTGCAAGGCGACCAGGGCTGGTGCTGCGCCTCCTCGCCACCCGGCACGGCTCTTTGCTGGGGCACACGCTCTCCTTTGCTCCCGGGGGTGTTTTTACCTGCAGAGTCCCTGGGGCCGCAGCACCAAGTGTTTCCTGCAAGCTGGGAGCTGCTGGGCAGCAACCCTGATGGGGTCTGTAATTCTGGGTGGTGGGGTGGGATCCTTTCCCCAACATGCCCCTCCTGTGGGACCGTCCCACACTCGGCAGGAGGGTACCCCAACGTTTGTGCCAGGGACTCCTCTCAATGGGGGTCTGCGGTGTGTGGCGACGCGTGCCCTCGCCTGCTTCTCTGTTAAAAGATTCAGTCCTGACCCGTCACTACTGGACTGGGGTACCCGTGGTCACCTTTTGGGTGGCGGCATCAAGCCCTGCTCAGAGGCTGGGTCAGGGCTGCAGGAAGGTCCTTCCTCAGCCTGTGGGGAGGAGAAATCAGTTAAAAACCGTTACTGTTGTCCTGGTATGATGGTGGTGTGAGGGGTCCCAGGGATGTCCTTGGGCAGAAACATTGCGGGGTGGTATCCCAACGCAGGATGGAGGGTGAGAGCTTGCAATCTCCTTTTGTTTTTTAATTAAAAAAAACCAAATTAGTATATATTTTTTCCTTCTACTGTCATGTCCCATGTTGGATTGGAAATGTGTTACGTCTGACAGTGTCTAATGGCGTTGCAATTTGGGGCAAATTCTGATGCATTTTGGCTGCAGCAGCAGCTTGGGGGGGCTGGTTTGCTGCTGGGAAAAGCCAGTTATGTGAAGAGATGCAGAAGGCAGAGTCCCGTCCACTGTCCTGACTGTTAAAATAATGGTTGCTTTCGGGGATGCTGCTGGGGGCTATCCTGCCCACCCAAGGCAGTTTCTGGGGTTGCAGCCCCTGTCGTGGCCTGTCGGAGGGGTGCTCATACCTTTTGTAGCTGGCGGAGTGGTTACAGCAGGCTACAAAATCTGTGTTAAATCCAGAAACTTCACTCGTGCAAAGCATTTGTTGGGAAGTTGAAATCATCTGCAAGCACTAATACATTGGCCCTCTGAGGAGAGCATGTATGTCTTGTGTTGCAAAACTGAGTGAAAGTTAGGAAATGTTTATGGTTGCTGTCATGCGTATTCGTTAATTCCTCTCCCTTTTGGCCTCATCCAAACTCACTGTGGTAAAAAGAAAAAGTGAGGATGTAATTAGAAGCTGGTTTATAATGTGAACATCGAAGGAAAGAGGCAAACGTACTACAGACAGGCGCGTGTGTATCTGGCATTGCCCAACTCCTGCCTTTGCAAACTGCTGTGTTGCAGAGTCCTGGCTGTAGTTCCTAAATTCACTTGAGCAATGGGGTTTGGGGGCATGTGGTGTTGGTGGGGGTGTCATCCTGGGGGCGGTTGTCACCCGGGTGGGGGTGATTTTCTCCACCGGGGTTGGTGCCAGCCTCAGCAAGTCGGTAGTTGCTCTTGTTTTGCTGGTGACCTGCCTCTGCCTGGGAATCCTGAGCATCCGTGAGTAAAGTGCTTGAATTCAAAGCGACGCACTTGCCCGGGCAAAAATAACGCCAGCCCCATCGCCGGGGAGCTCGGATGGGAAATGTTTGTGCTCATGGGGAATTGTAAAACTGAATGAGTATTGGCACGGTTTGCTTGTTTTAGAGAGGGCGAGTCCTTTATTCTGGCCAAACGTCAGGAATATCAAAGATGTATTTAGGCAGTGGGAGAGGAAGGCTTTGGTGTGACTGACGGAAACTGTTGAGCAAGAGAGACGGGGCTTTGTGCGGGGTTATTATGGTTAGAAACCTGTCGCAGCATGCAGAGGAAGCACGGTTCAGCAAGCCCATAGTCAGAGCCGAAAGCAGTTCATCCGCGGGATTTACTGTATGCGCAGCCTGTCGTCACGGCCAAGAACAAAGTAGCGATGTTAAATAGCTAAATAAACCTCCTGTCCCCGCAGGCGATGGTCCTCAAAAGACAAAAATGTCCTTTGCCAGAGTGGCTGCGAGTGAAATGAAGCGCCGGTGGCCTGGCTGGGAGGGGCAGGGGTCCGGGGGGCGGCTCGGCTCGGTGCGGCGCCGTCCGGGAGCGCAGCGATGGGTCACGGCGTCGCGTGGGGCCGGTGGAGGGCCTCGCCACGATCGACACGCTTGTGCAGAATGCACTCCTTTTCCCTTCTTCCTCGGGCCTCCCGCAGCCCGAAACCCACCCTAAAGTCACAAGAAGGAACGTACGTGGGGGCGCATTTGTGCGGATGGAGTTTAGGCTCTTTTTCCCGTTTATTAAGGTTTGGGTTTTTTATGGCATAGTCAGATCACACTTTCAGACTTTTCCCCTGCTCTGACAGAGGGCTAGGGTTTCTTTTTTGCTGTTAGCAGAGAGCTGAATTTCTCACCTCAAATACACGTTTCTGGCTTTGTGAGCTTCGTGGTCAAATCACACGATCTGAGGATGCTGAACGAGCGGCACTGCTCCCCCTCGGTAAGGAGGGAGCAGCTGACGAAGTAGCTACTGTTTTCTGTATTAGGAAGAATCCTGGAAAATGCCTAAAACCGAGCAGTCTTTTGAAGGCAAGTAGCCCTTGCTGCTAAAATTGGCCCCCTCAAATAAATCTGAGAGCTGTGGATTTGTTCCTTCCCTATCTGCCCCTCAGCAGTTGTGGGGTTATTTGAAGCCTGGCCTCTCTCTGTTAATAGGGCTCCTCTCAGGAGCTCAAGTAGGCTTGCAAAAGCATTGGAAATAAGTCTCTTCTACCCCAGCATACCGCTTCCTGCTGTAAAATAGACTTGATTAAATTTTCTGGCTCTCCCTTTCATTGCTCGCAGACATCCAAAACCTTTGCTTCTCAGTGGAAAGAGGTACTTTGGGAATTACAGCTAATGTTGAAACCTAAAGAACCTGGTTTGCCAAAACAATGTTACAGAGACCTTTTTTTAATTTTTTTTTCCTTTTTTCATTTAAAATAGCATTGTAAAACTTTGCTGCTGGAATAAAAGCTCTTTCAGTGGGATGTGTTTTTTCTCCTCCCTTTTGGGCATTTGTGATAATTTCTGCATAGGGAAAAATAGAAAGTTTTATCCCAAAGGGGTGACCTCACCGCCCAGCAATAGCCTGGGCCTGCCACTAGCACTACCCAGCACTGCCGTACTGGTGTGGGCTGGGAGCACAATCCAGCCCCCGTGGGCTCGCAGACCTCCCACCAGTAAGCTTTGTACCAGGGGGTCATCACATTCATCTGTGGAATTTTTTGTGGCACCCTCCCTGGGCGCTGCATCTGTGCAAAAATTCTGGATTATGATAAAGAATATCTCCCATGCTGAACTTCTTATTCAGTTTGGAGTACAAACCATTTCTCTCAGGTTAAATCTACTCCTGGCTGTCACTGGTGCCTGGTGTGACTGGAAACTGGGGGCAGAATTAGATAAAAGATTTGCAGGGAGGAAGAAGGAAGGATGTGAGCTGGATGCTTAGAAGTTTTTTTAGAGGCATGATCCTAAAATAGCCTGGACGAAACATGGAGAGCCCTGGAAATAGGGTGTCAGGGTGTGAAACACAGTGACAAGATTTGGGCAGTCAGGGTGAAGTGGGAGAAGTGTTACACACGGTATATACTTTGTACATGGGTCACACGTGGGTGGCTTTTGACCCCTTCCTTGTTTCTTCATGTGAGGCACGTGTGCTTTCCAGTTGGGTGATTTATGTCATGTTCTGCAAATGTGAACTTGTTTGGGCTTCCTGGTATGGAGGGAGTCTTACACCTTGGAAGAACGGTGAAGAGAAGGAAAGTTGCTACTGTGCAAGACTGAAGATTTTCAAACAGGTAGCACTCAATGTAAGTCAATCTGCAATAAAGTAGAATCTTTATTTTGACATATTCTCTCAGTTTGAAAGTTAAAGCTCCAGTGCCTCTTCATTCACATTTCTGAGATGTGTCATCTAATTCAGGAGTATTGTTTTTAAAAAGCCAAACATCTGAACTAATGGTAACAAGCTCTGTCTCTGCAATTAACAGCAGCAGAGAAAACATTTTGAGCACTGCTCTGTAACTTACAGCAACTACTGCAAAAAGTAAATGGGAATTTATTTGTATTCCAGTGTGTGTGCTGGGCGCATGCCCACAAACAAGTCTTGTCTGGCTGGGTCCTTGCGCATCTTGTGAAGCAGAAGATCATGCGTGGACCTAATAGATGATAGCCCTGGTCTTTGCAAACTTCCTTCGGATGAATACATTGGAGAATACTCTTGTTAGGGGCATGGAGCAATTGCCCCATGTCTGCGTTAGGCAGTAGTGTAGCCCAAAGGGGAAGGAGTCTATAGGATGAAACCGTTGAGACCTGACCTCCACACTACAGTTATTTTGGGGGTTACTTTGGATTAGCTCTAGTGTGGTCCCACGGACCAAACGCTGACAGGCATTCAGCTGGAGCATAATACAGCACAGCAACCGGAGTGCATTGAGTGTGCTCCTGGCACACATCTGCCACTTGAATTTCATCTGAGAAAAAGCTGGTGGGAGCTTGGAGACTGCCCAGGCATGGAAACCGAAGCACAGTAATAGGGAAAATGAAATTTTCTTCAAAACTGTGCTCTTGATTTGTACTGAAGTGGTACACTAGACCCTGTTGATGGCAGCCCTTGATCACAGGGGCATTGGCAGGGACAGTGGCTAGCAGGCTCCCTGCAAATTGAACATCCCCCTTCATTTGCAGTTTTCAGGCATGTTTTTCCCCTCTGTCCATCCTGCAGTAACAAGGCTGTAGAGTGACTGCCCCGTGCCATGCTAGAGTCTAGTAAAGCCTTGCCCGAGAAGGGCAGGCAAACCCAAATCAAGATATTTTGGAAAATATATTTGGTAAAAATGGAGTAAGGGGAAAATTCCTCCATTGTTGACAGTGGTGGTGTTTGGATATGGATGTGGATTTAGGGGCATGGCTGTACTCATTCACCCCTGTGTTGCAGCTGCGTTACCAAGAGGCATGAAGCAACCGAGTGTGTCTAGCCTTGCCCTGTCCTTCAGCGGAGCGCATGTCCACCTCTGGGCTCCAGGAGGAAGATGAATTGATGCCTTCTTTGGCAGAAGTGTAGAAGAGGTGTAAAATTTGATCTGTCTCCAAGCCCTCAAGACGACAGCAATTGATAGAGGGCAATTGGGAATGAAGAGCAATTGCATAGGACACCATACAAAAAGCTTGTATTGCCTGAAGCTTCAGGAGCGTGTCTTCGGAAGGGCAGGAAATCATTGTGGCGGGACAGACAGCATCTCAACAGCAGTAACACAGCCTGGATCAAGGAGTAATTGCAGGTGCAAATGCCCAGTTGTAACTTGATATCATTTGGGCCTGTTGCAGCAAAGGTAGAAAGCTAGTATTCGTCATTTTTAAGCTGCTAAGTAGTCATTTTAAATTGCTCAGTTTTCTTGTAACTGGAAATGCTATTTGTGAGCATGGCCTTGTATCCAGCTAAATGTCTGTTTGCGGCAGAGCTATGAACTAACAAATTGGAGCATTCAGTGCCGTGATGGTTTGACTGGATTAGACCACTTCTGTTTGTACAGTCTGCCACTCACCAAGGAACAAATAGAATTTGTCTCCTTAATACCCATTAGTCTGTCTCTAGGACCCAACCCCAAAAAGCACCATGTATGTCTGACTCTTGGGACTTCTAGATGCAGTTGTAGGAGTTGCATGTTTAGTAAGATCAGGTCCTTTGTAAAGCTCGAGTCCAAAATCTCTGCAGTCTAAGTGTAACATTGGTGCTCTGTTCTGCTAGCATAGCCAATAAATCAGGAAATCACAAAGGATTTTATGATGACTGCAGTTGCATAATCTGTTAGGTTTAGGATGTCTTGCCAGAGCCCGGGGGGTTCCTTAGGTGTGGAGAAGCTGTGCAGCTCCTCAAGTCATCCTCTTCAGATGTTTGTTCTGGGAGAAGGCTTAGTGTGGCCATTCATGTCCCTCATCCATGTTCTGGGTGTTTTGGAGGTCCGTGCTCTGCTTGTCACTCTCCCAAAGCCCTGGATGTGCTTCTGAGGTGTCTCTACAACACGCAGGGCAGAAATGCGTTTTTTGTGCTGTGCCAGCATAATGGCAATGATCTAGCCTGTCTTCTTTCCACACCTGCGATGGGGATGTGATTCAGCTGGGCTTCGTTGTCTGTGGTGAGGATGCCTGTCCTTTCAATTTTAGGAACTGGAGGTATGAATACCATTCAGCGAAAGCCAGCCAGTTCTTCTGTCTGCACCATGTGTGCAACTCCC
This sequence comes from Haliaeetus leucocephalus, assembly GCF_000737465.1. Taxonomy (NCBI): domain Eukaryota; kingdom Metazoa; phylum Chordata; class Aves; order Accipitriformes; family Accipitridae; genus Haliaeetus; species Haliaeetus leucocephalus. The sequence continues at coordinate 413,241 of NW_010972610.1, read as the reverse complement.
TTCCCTCGGGCTGCAGCCGCACGTGTGTCTCAGCTCTTGGGGGGGGGGGCTGCTGGTGGGACTGGAAGTGTGGTCCCCTGCCACCGCCAGCCTCTTCTTCTCCTGTCCCTGCCTCTCTGCTGCTGTGACCGGATCAGGGCGCTGGGCTCGGTTTAAACCCCCCATCTTGAGGTCTGAGTTTTAGCAAGTTTACTTTGGTTGGGTTAATTTAAAGCTGGATCGGTTCCTTCACTGGGTTTATTTGTACTGTTGCTCAAATGACTGTGCCAGCACCTGAGCAGGATACGGGGCTGGAAGAAAGCTGTGGTGGTGTTTGGCGTTGGCTGATCCCAGACGGATAGTGTTTGTGAAACTGTAATACTGAAAGCCAATGGCTTCACCACCTTAGACCTTGCAGCAACTCTGTGGGATAAGACATGTTGTTGGCCCTGTTTTTTCATGGAAAGACTTGCCTGGGCTGCTGTGAGGGATCTGTAGCACGGCAAAGGAATTCAGTTCTCCCAAACTCAAAGCCACATCATTTCATCGATACCAGGTAGAGTGAGGTGTCTCACCAGGCTTTAGTCATGGTCCTGTGTTGCAAGGCTGAGCTGAATCTCATCTTCCAGCAAAAGCCACAAGCAGGGAGCGAGTCCGTGAAAACACAGCAGCAATCCTCCCTCCGCTCCCTTTTCATCTTTCCTGAGAGCTCAGGCAAAGAGGTCTTGCCTGGAGCCTCCTGCCAGCCTTGCCAGAGGTGCGTTTGCCCAGGGGCTCTTGCAGACTTCAGCGCTGGAGCATTTGTTCCTGTTGGTCTTAAATTCTTGGGGGTTTAGTTTCTCTGATGAACAGTGAAGATCAGACCTGGCCCCATCTGTCTGCTCCTACCGTTGCTTCTCCAAGGTGTTGGTGAGGTGTTGCATTGTACGGACTGACAGCAGCCAGCCTGCAAGCAGCTCGAGCATCGCCCGGGTAAGCACAAACAGTGTGATGCTCAAAGCTACAGGCAGTTTTAATCCAGCGGGGGGTCGGTTCTAATCAGCACCAAACATGCTTGTACTGGCTTATAAAAGGCCACAGAAATATACCTTGAAATTTAACTTCGGAATTCATTTTTCCTTCAAGATTTCAGTAGGTCTGGTTGCATCCCTTGCTATAAATTTAACAGTGAAAAATATGCCATAGACAAAAAAACCCCTGGATTCAGAGTTTTGTTCTCCAGAAAGCCACCGATTGGGCTGTCCTGAGAAAAACCCGGTATGGCGCAGAGAGCCACCGCCTCTGTCAGACTCAGGGAGGGCTGCTTAACCTTGGCCGCCGGCCGAGGGCTGAGAGTTGCTCGTCCTCGAAAGGGAGGTGGGAGCCCTCTTGCGTACCCCGGCCCGTCTGAATGCACTCCCTGGGTGTTACTAGTCTCTCGGCTCCGTGACTGACTTTTTCTTCACCCTTTCTGCCTCTCCTCCTGTTTATTAAAGCAGGCAGAGAACATCGCGTCCTTTGCGTGTGCCATCGCCTGCAGAGCCCGGGGCAGGAAAGGGCTTGTTGGTGACGAGATGCTGGGCTGAGCTCGTTCCTGGTCTGCTGTAGCCCTGTGCTCTGAAGTAGCAGCAGGGTTTGCCGATGCCGTTGCCGTCTGCTGAGATAAATTGTGGTTGGAGGGCTTAGTCCTCCAGGGGGGCCGAGGAGAGGGCTGGCCGTGGGGTGTCCCTGCAGCCCTGAGGAGGTGAAACCTCTTGCAAGCTGGGCTGCGGCAAGGTTTGCCCAAGACTTTGTAGCTCGGTGTTGTCCTTTGGCTGCATGCGTTAAGGCAGACTTGACTTCTGCCCGAAGATGCAGCAATCTGTGACAAGTACCCCCTGGTGCTTGCCAAAGTCTGTCCTCAGTGGGCTGGGGGTTCTCGCACAGTGAGGTGAGGGTTTGATGAGGAGCCATGTGCCCTTCCATCAGTCACTATCTGTTAGTCATTAATTTGCCCTGCCTTACCTGAAAAGCAAGTTAGTTCATTTGCCAGTGTCATGGAGAGATGGTTTGTAAAGTTTAGCTTTTAAATCCCCCTTGGGGCTGGAGGTTTCAGTTCTGCAAAGATCCGCACTGCCCTTCATCTTTCCAGCCTAAAGAAGATTGAGTTTCAAGACGTTTTACCGTGCCAGAGTCTTTCAGAGTAGAGCATAAAAGTTAGCGCTCTGTCTGTCCTGCTAAGGACATTACAGGTCCCGAGGGGGCCAAGGTGGGGGCTCTGAAAGTGGTCGTCTGAGCTGAGGTTTCTCTGCCGTGCCCTGGTGAGCTGCACGATGGGCTGGCTGGAGAGGTGTTGGTGATGCTCTGTGTGTATCATTTCCAAAGCACTTTCTGATCTGTCAGGATGAAAGGTTCTGGAGAAATGCTAAATAGTAGTATTAGTGTAAAATAAACATACTTCTTCAGTATTTCTGATCCTAAAGTGGATCCAGATGCTTTCTTACGGCTGCTGGGTGTGCTTTGGTTTTTCTGTAGCTCACTGTGGCCATCTGCATTTGTTCAAGTGAGATGAGATGTGACAGAGAGCTTGTCACAGCATGCTCGTCAAGTCTGTAAACCTTTATATTTATGCACACACACAAATATATATATATATAAAAAATAAAAAAATTACTGGCTTACTCTAAGACACCATTTCTGAGTCTGACACTTCACATGCGTGCCAAGGAACTTGGAATAAACACGGCGAGTTTATCAGGTTTTATGATCACAGCAATCAGTTCAGCTGTGTAGGGGAGAAACAGAATTTGGCTGCGTAACTCAAAATAATCTCCAAAAGAAGTGGATGTGTCCACCTCTTTATAGGTCTAATACAAAAAGAGTATTAAATGCCCCTTGAAACCAGCCACCAGTTGTGTTTTCCAACCTGTGGTTGAGCTTTGCAAGAGGTAACTTTCCAGCGCTGTTTCAAGTGTAAAATAATTTTCCTCTGGTTTTACAGATTATTAACATTTTCGTGGTTCCTCTTCTACAGAGAACAGGTCTGCCCCACTGCTTAAGGGTGGCATTTTATATGGGCTGGGGTTTCACCAGGGCTGGTGCCAGGGTGAGATCAAAGCAGCAGGAGCAGCCGGGTGGTCCGTCCTTCTGAGCACACCAGTGGGAAATGTTTCCACGCTGCTGTTTCAGTGATGCTTTAGACCCTGCTTGGGGAGATGATGCTGCAGCCTCTGAGGGGACTCCCAGCTGTGCTGCAGGGACTTGGCACTACCTTGCAAAGACTGGCAAATACTGAAAGCATGGGTGGGTGTTTTGCTGGTAAAATGTTTTGGTTTTGTAACTAGTATTAATAGATGTATGATCAGCTGGTAGAATCTCTAGCATTCTTAAAATCAGCCATAATAGGATTTGTTACGTGTCGTCACCCACTGGCACTAGGCGTAGCTGCCTGAGGTTTCTTAGCTAGTGTTGGAGATCCAGGGCTTTCACCGAATCCTACTCAGTCCCCTGCCAACCAAAATGGGGAATAGTAAGTTTTAGAGTCTCAGTTTTCACTAAATTTCATAGAATCATAGAATGGTTTGGATTGGAAGGGACCTTAAAGATCATCTAGTTCCAACCCCCTTGCCATGGGCAGGGACACCTTCCACTAGAATTTGGATCAATTGAAGCTGCATTCGGGTTATTTTTGCTCCATGCATCTTCTCCATCCAAGCTGAAGACTATGTTCAAACTAAGCGACAGCTTGGAGGTTGCAGCTGATTCCCCACATCTGTGCCGAGAGCTGCATACGCTCATCAGCTCTGATCCTGCCCTGCCTGAGACGCGGTTGGCGTACTGATTGCTAAAATCTCTGAGAGTGCTCTACAGGGACCAAATCTAAAACAAGGCTTGTCTGCGTTGCGCACATTAAACCCCCTGAGAAGTGGAATTTTGGGTCCTGTCTAGCTTTTGCAGTTTTCTGCAGTCTAGAGGCTGCAGAATCCATCCCATTACTCTCTTCTGGCATAGGATGCTCCTGGATTGATAGAAAGTAATTAAAAATCTGAAGGTTCTCATGCATTTAATACAACCTTTCCTGTCTTTTGTCCAGTGTTGAGACCTTGCTGTGCTTCCCTGGGATTTTTTGGCTTCTTACTTAAACAGGGGAAAAACGGCAAAGGAAAAGGAAGCCAGCTAAGTAGGCAGCATGTACTTAGCAGAACTCCAAGGTGGCTCAGGCTCCTTGGTTAACAGCCCTGTCTTGGGAGGGCAATAAAGCAAATGACCACAAATTCTTGGTGTATTAGTTTCCTATCTTGTTGTATTAGTTTGGTGTTATACCAGTGCTGTTTTTCCAGCACGGGATGACTGGTCTTTGGTTCAGAACTAACTCTGAGATAATGATGCCACTTACTCCATCACTGGTACCAGCTGGATTTACCCTGTCCAGAAATTCCTGACGTCATCTGGTGTATGCAGTCACTTGCTGCCATGCAAAGGTAATTGCTTGCTGACGCAGAGAAGACATTTCTTCTTTTTTTCATGGAAACTTATTGTGTGCTTTGAACTGCCGAGAAGTACTCAAGAAGGCATAAACTCATGAGGTACTACAGGCTGCACGCCTGGAACATGCAGGCCATCTCGACATATGGAGTAAATCAGCACGGCTCCACTAACTTCAGTGCAGCTGCATCTATTAGCTCTTGCTGTAACCCTGCTCCAGACTGTAGGGATGGTTGTCTGTGAATAGGAAAAAAAAAACCTCTCGTGTTTCTTCCTTTTTCATAGCTCTGCACTTTATGAACAGTATAAATGTGTCACAAGTGGAGGTGAAATAGTAAATTATTTTTGCCTCTACAAAATTACTTTATTTGGACATATGCTAAGTTCCCTCTCATTCCCCTTAGTTCTTAAATCAAGTAGTTGATTAATGCGTGCACTTGGTTCTGGCACTCAAAAATACATCAGTGATTAGTTCATAGATAGAGATCGGTGTTTAAAAAAAACCCACATGTGCACCTGCACAAAAACAAGTCAGGCGGAACTGACTCTGCATGAAAACAGGGTGGGCAGCACCCATGTAAGCCACAGGACTATGGGAAGAGGAGCTGCTTTTCTGTTTCCGTGTGCCAGGAGAAGCAATGCTATCAGGCTTATGTGTGATGGATCAGAGTGCAGTGGTATTGCTGCAAGCAAAAGTCATGAATTTTAATCAACTTTACTGGCTGCCTTGAAATTTGAGTTGAAAGATAAATGTGAAAAACAGGCAGCCAATATTGTTTCTGGAACAAAACTACCCCTTTTCTGTTGATTAAAAGAATTTTTCTTTTAACTTGATAATCAAAAATACTTCCATCTTAGTTCTGTAATTTTTTTTTAGGCTAACCCTTCAGGTCCTGCCAGCCTTGGGTGCCTCCCTGAGCCAAGTGTCACCTCGTGGCTGCCCAGACAGCTGACCTTGGCTGCGGAGACTTTCCAACCAGCAGGGCTCGTTGGCTGTCTGCTTTCAGCCGTTTTGAAAAAGATGGTTCTAGGGCTTTATTTAAATATCCTTAATGTTAAAAAAGAGGAAGAAAAAATACTTACCTGGTGAAAACTGCTGAGTGGACTGTCCAGGGAGTTGGAGTCCAGTTTATATTCATTGGGGAAATTTGGCACAGTCAACATACTTGTCCTTCCCCTCTATTGCTCCAGGGTTGCTTTTAAGGTTATGTGGTTGCTCTGTTCATTTGGGCATCGGTCTTCCTAATTAAGTATAAGTGATTTGAATGCCAGCGTTGTCTGTGGGGGACATCTAAGCCTTGGGAAGAAGTGGACTGAAACTATCAGCTCATGTCCCTGGACAGAAACACCCATCAGGTTATTTCCAGCCACTGCCAGGCTGGTCCAGATTACTTTGAGTAATTGAGAGTGCTTTCCTCACTGCTCTGTAGAGAAGTTTGCTTCGGGGGTTATCATAGCCGCTTTTCCTGTTTTGCCATTAAGTCACCTCTATACAGGAATAAGTTTGAAGGTTTGTATTTAAGGCCAAGTAACTTTTAAGAAAGGGAAGGGGAAAATTGGCCTGCAAGCACCTGGGAGGGGGGAAAAAAATGGTGGAAGGCTCCTGAGTTGTTCCTCCTCTCTCAGCCACAAGTGCTGTTGTTATTTTCTCTTAGGACCTTCTGTGGTTCAACTCCACACCTAGCTTCGTGTCTCCGATAGCTGTAGGTTCAGCAACGGCTCCGTATTAGTGAAGAGTTCATTGCAGCTGCAGCAGAGGCTTATTTGGTGCTCTGGGAAATTCTTGCTGCTTTCACTAGTAGAGAAAGGCAATATATTTTGGGGCCTAAATTAGTGTGAAAGGGCACATACAAACCTGCTAAATACAAATTCCAGCTTGTTTGTACTCTCAGTAGGTTACACCCTTGGCTCAGAGCCCAAATATTTCAAAAATTTGAGTTGAGGTATATCCTTTCCCAAAAGACGCATGAAGTTAGATTCCCCTTTTGCATCAATGGGTGCAGTTTCTGTAAGGTCACCGAGTATCTGCTTGAAGCAGAAATGTTAATTCCTTCAAGGCATGTCCAGAGACTTTGGGAGGACCGGCGATGCTTTGCTCTGGTACGAGAACCTGGTGGCTGCTCCTTCTACAGCTGGGGTGACTTGGCTCTTGCTTTGGTTGGAATACACTTGCCGTAATGGAAACCCACCTTTTTTCCATGTCCCTTTATGGGAGCCAGGATGCCTTACAGTGCCATGCTTTGCTGTACTGAGGCCATTGGCACTACGCCTGCTTGCCCCAGTGGCTGACTTTTTTTTTTTTCCCTGAGGCCTTCAGAGCATGTACGTACACCGAAGCAGAAGATTAGTTTCACTAAGGAGGCTCATTTCAGATGCAAATGCTCTGTGGGCTGCTGCACAGATGAAGCCTGCCTGTTTTTTTTTTTTTTTTTTTTAATTATTTATTTATTTTAATGCCCCACTGGAAACACTCTCTGCTTTGCTGTGCTTGCCCCACCTTTCCACGTCGCTGTGCTGCGGGTCCGTAGGTCGGGGTGGTGGGAACCCGCCTGGTGGCATTTACCGGTTGTTTCATTACGCTGCGGTGAGGTCAGCCTGGACGGCCGGTAGGGCTGTTTGCTATTATTCCTGGTATTGTTTCCCTCTAATACTGAAGGAAGAGAGCACTGGCTGATACCTGGCGGTGTCCTAACGTACCCGCACGCCGGGCAGTCAGCTGCCGGAGAGGGTGCATGAACATCACGGGGCGCAGCGTGTTGGGGTGCCGGGGCGGGATGCGGGCGCCGGGGAGAGAGCAGTAGGTAATCCCCGCGCATCCCCTTTCCTTGCAGTTACCTGGCCGAGCAGTGCTGGAATGGCGGCTTCGTCTACCTGATCATGTTGCGCCGCATCAAGCGCAAAGCCCCTCTTCCTCCCTCCAACGGCAACAACAGCAACAGCTGCGATCCCAAAGCCAAGCCCGGCCCTGAACCCGGCGACAGAGCCGCTCAAAATGGGAAAAGGACCAGGAAGTTTGGAGTCATCACCAGAACACCGGGCGGCAAGGACAGCAAAGAAAAGCCGGGCTCGGAGCATGGGAACGGGCACTGCACCCCGATGGAGGTGGAGGTTGCTCAGCCCGAGACCTCCGAAGCAGAAAGCAACGGGGACGAGCAGCTTCAGGGCACCGGGGGACAGTACCGGTGCCGGCTGTCGGATGGCGGCATGCCAGACATTGGTGACCAGTCTGCCCAGGTAATGTTTGCACGGGGGTTTTTCTAGAGAAGGAAGCAGCAGGCATGCAAGCAAATCAAGGGAGGTTCTCAAGCGGTTTCCCTGGTTTCAGTGCTCTGTCCTCTGGCTAAGCCTCCAGGGGACAGCCCAAGGTGTCAGGGCACTGAGCAGTGGGATGGGTTCCAAAACAGGGGGGCAGGAGGATTAGAGAGTTAAATAATAATTCTGAGAAACCTCTTGTCATGCTCCATCTGTGATGGAGGGGAAGGTCCCTATATCTCTGACCTGTCAGCGTTGGCCTCAGAATTTCTTTTTTTGAGACAACTGATGACCTTACGACACTGGGGCAGGAGGCATCTGTGGAAGATGGTAATTTTGTCCTTTGGGGCTTGATGTTTAGCTCTGAGCCTGACAGCACCTTAAAGTTAATGTTAACATTGGAATTGAAGCTTCCCTTTTTGATGCACCACACCACGGTGCCTTTATTTGTATTACAAAAATTGTTTGGCCAGTGTTTGGGGACCACATGGAAGTTATTGTGAATTTTGCTCTCAGTTGATGAGATGGATGATTTGTTAATGGTTGGGACAGCAGTGGGATTGGGGCTTTCATTGCTTCTCTCTTCATCCTAATGGAGATCTTGGGGTTTGTTGCCTGGCTAGAATTGCAGCGTTGCTGGATGGAGAAAAATAACCTGAGCCTTGATCAAATTTCAGTATGCATCTATCACCAGAAGAGCTGTCTGCCAATCTTTCCAGAGACACTGATAGTATAAACAGATGAATGCTGCTTTGTTGGGCTTGGGTCTTGCAGCAGCAGCTGGTTTTGGTTTTAAGACTTCAAAGCTGGTAACAGAGCAGTATGAGTGGACGTCTCATCACTAAATGCTGTTGAGGAAAGCATGGATTTAAACATGTCCTCTGAATTAGTGCTCCCCAATACTACTGCAGGGTGGTGTGGTGGTGGTTGTGAACTTAAACTAATTTAACTTGAACTACATTGGAGGGGCTAAAACCAGTTTTAAAAAATGCTGGTCTTAAAGAAGCTTAATTGAGAAAACCTGCTTTTCCCATCAGTGAGACATGTTGGATTTCATGGTGCAACAGAAAGGGGAGGGTGTTTGTGTACTGTTTTTGCAAGCCTCCTAATTGCAGTCTTTCTGAAAGAAAATATTAACAGTTTGAAAATAAATAAATAAATCGATAAATCCTTCAGCATTTTTAAAGCTCTGGTCCATATAAAAACTTCTTGAATCTGTTCTGAAGCTATCTAATTAAACACATGTTACAAATGAAGATGATCAGAGTTTGTTTTGAGGAAGTGGAAAGCCAATATATATATATATATATATATATATGTATAAAACCGAGAAACTCTTGATCCAGAGCCATCTTGTGCTAGTGTTACCTTGATGTTTTAAGTCATTTTGGTCTGAGAAGTAGATTGTTAAATTCAGAACATATAAGTATCCATGTGAGCAATATATACATTTTTAATGCAAAGCACATACAAGGTGGCTCTGTAAACGTAAAAGAGTAGTTGAGTCACTGGAAATTTAAGAGCTATAATCTGTTCAGTTGTGGTGTATCTGTCATGGAGCCTGTTGGGAGGCACGGTTGTTTAGTAAAATTGCTTCTCTCTCTCTTTCTTTTAATCCGCCCCCCGCCTTTAATATTTTGCTTAGAAATATGACCTCTCTGTGTGTCAGTATTAATTACATTTTCCTGACGTCTGAATGAGGAGAAATGTGAATAGCTGGAGCCTGAATAGCATGCCTTGCTCATCCTTTGTTTTTTAAAGACGAAGGGGGCCTATAGACACGCATCACTTCAGCGACTGTGGGGTAGCTGCTATTGGAGTAGTGAGTGGCTTAATTCAGTTTCTTAGTAAGTGTTGAATAGTGACAGTGAATAAAATTTTCAAAATTATTTGAGCCCTGTTTAAAAAAAACAAAGCAAGGAATAAAGACACTTGGGAGCCTCAAATCTCACTTCCAGCTCCATTTTCAAAGCGTGACCTGGCACGCGGGCACGTGAGATCCAGTCGTGTCAGAGCCTTTTGAAAACAGCATCCAGGATGTCATGTCAGAAGTTGCAGCCTCCTTCCAGGCTTCAAAGCAGGAGCCAAAGCTCCCGCAGCAGCGGGAGGAGTTATCTCCTCCGGAGCAGGGGCAGGGTGCATTGGCAGGGCACCCTCTCCGCCGGGAAGACGGCTCCATCCCCGCTGCCTGCCCCGCGCTTGCCGTCTCCTCCACGCGTAGACTAATTGAATATCCAGGGCTGTCAGCCCTGTGCCTTTGGGGAGCACTATATTCGCTTTGAGAGGACGAGAGCCAGCCTGCGGTGGGCTGGAGATCGGCTGCAGGTGGGAGGAGAGGCTTCCAGAAGCTCTCGGTGACCGGCGCGGCTGCAGCAGGACCACCCTGGTCCTCCCCACCACCCTGGTCCTCCCCACCGCTCCTTCCCCTCCTCTGCCCCAGGACGCGGGTTGGAGCATTACAGAAATTGGAATATGGAGTCCAGGAAAATACGTTTTTTCTCCCTGCAGAAAGTTAGTTTGAAGTTGTTGTAATGAAAACTGGAGAAGAGGTTGAGTCAGATCTGCTGTACTGAACCCAGCGGCCAGCTCACAGCCGATGCCTTGGGGATGTTGTGCTGGGAGTGCTTTTGAGGCGTTCACGTGTCTTTGGTGTCATTTGCTTTCAGGGTACCTCCTCTCCCACGAGTGTGGGGTTGTTCTGTTTTCTTGCTGCACGCTGCTAATAACACCAATGCTGAGTCGTGAAACGAGCGGCAAGACGGATACTGTTTGTCAAGTGAACCTGCCAGGAGATTCCTGTGTTACTGGTTTGCGTGCGTGTGTCAGTCCCCTTCTTCAGGCTTGCTTTCATCTCCCAGATCTTGGTCTGTCTCTCCTGCGCACTTGGCATTGCTATCGCTATGTGTAAACAAATCTGCCAGGCTGTTTGCTGGTATGTAACCCTCAGTAAATATTGTACCTGTCAATTAGCAGGCAGCATTTAATGTTTACAGGTGGTTAAGTTACGCTGCAGTATTTTTAGGGTGAACCTAAATGCCCTTTAAAATGTGGGGATTCAAAGCAGCAAGGCTGTATCTGCCCGGCAGGAAGATCTCAAAGGTCTGGGAACCAGACCTGACCCTGGGGAGGACCCAGGCTGACTGCAGTGGGAGTCATGGGCAGTGATTTAAGACCAGGCAATCTCTGAGCCGGAGTAATGATCCGTCACATCCTGGGAAGACTGGGGAGCTTAAATACAGAAATCAAAGTTTACTTCTTTTATTCAGCGGCCTGAGACAGGGCGGAGTTTTGTAGGCTAGTAATTATAAAGGCACAGATGAAAGAGGAGCATGGAGTCAGCTGAAAAATGATAAAGAAAAGGAAACTGTGAGGTTTCCTCACAATATATCAATTTTGTGGTTTTACTGTGTTTACCGGTAGGACAGAATCCCTCCATTTTGTTCTCAGTTTCTGTATCATGGTGTCTTTGGAAGAGCTATGGACCACTTCCTTAGCTGTTCAAGCCCTAAGGAGTGCCCAGAGGTGGCCAGGTACAGCTGGCATGGGCAGGGATCAGAAGTAGGATCGTGAGGGTTGCAAGGACCACGGGTTATAAGTGTGGGGGGTGGGAGCATAGTTTTTAAAAATGACTGTTCAGATCTCACGGGCATGACAAGAGGCTTTCATCGATGAAGTCAGAAGAAGATTGGCTGCAGATGAAGTGTACCAGAGCAGACTGTCCACCTTTGCTTCCCCTAGCCCTAGCAGCATGCTCTGAAATGTCCTTGTAACACCAGCCATTGAAAGAAAAAACAAGACACCTCCGGAATCCCCTTGAATCCTCTTGCTTCTGTATAAGCATCTGGATTAACAGGGGATTGAAATCCACATCCAAATTCAGCAGTCACCAGTGGAAACTGTGTAAAGGAGACTGGACAGAGTAACAGTGCTTTAACAGTGAAGGAAGGCAGGTGGAGAGGGGCTGGGCGCTGCATTTGGACATTCTTCCATTGGGAGAAATACAGGGCATGGGAGGAGTGCCGGGTGTGCACCAGGTCTCCCAGGCTGGTCGTAGCACCGGGGCTGCGGTGGGATGCCTTTCCACGATGGAAAGAAGTCAGCGTCTGGTGGCCCCGTAAGGGGTGTCTGGTGAAGTTGACCTACCATCTATTAAAAAATGGGAGGGGGGAAGGCAAGGGGGTATTAATGCCTTGCCTCAGAGGTTTTTGGGTGAGGTCTGGGTTATAGTAGTGCTTCAAGATCTTGGCTCCATGTTTTTAGCCCCAGTTACTCTGCAGTGGGTTGTAGCTGCCAGAGCAGCGTGCCTAGCCAGCTTTGCTATCTCATAGACCAACTGAGCCCAGTTTAGGTAGACCACAACCTTCTCCAGACTCGTGAGTGTGTACACAGGTGCATACAGACGTGCGTGTACGTAAAAGACCAGCCAGGTCTTTGCCAGCCAGCACTTGCTTTTGTATCGCTGCAACTGCACGGCACTTGGTTTTGTGTTGTCAGCAACTCTCTTCTTTGTTTGAGCCCGTTAGTGCTTTCTTATTAAGATGGCTGGTCTTGGGAAAGGATGAATGCTTTTGAATTGCGTTTTGCTTTGTAGTTGGGAGAGGCTGACAACCTTTCTATAGCAATATTTACCAATTAGCATTGGTAAATGCCAGCCTTACCTTGCATTTTGGTTAATGGAAAATGTTCCTTATCTTGCTAAGCAGAAGAGGAAGGCTAATAGCACGTTACAGGAATCAAAACATGAGGCTTGAAATAATGTACTGGCTTTAAGCATTTTACTATTTTTTTAAACGTGATGGAGAAAAATAATTTCTCATTCACTTGCTGTACCAAAATGAAAACTTCGCTGTGAGCAAGGTACTCCACTGAAGCTACTGAGGTTAAGTTGCTTTACATCAACTTTTTTTGGCAACCTAAGCAGTAATTATTGTTTCGTCAAGGCTTTCATGGGACTCTTATAGGATGCATGTTTTAGACATAAATAACTCTATTTTTAGTTTTTTAATGTAGACACTTCTACTCATCTAAAGGCCTTTCTCAGAATCTGTTTCTGTTCTTAACGTCTTTTTATCTGTTTTGTTTGCTTCCAACTTTCATTAACATGAATCCTGGGGCTATCTACTGTCTTGAAGTTTTAATGTGCACTGTGATAAGCACATCTTCCATCTCTCTTGCCTGTTTTGGGTTGTAAACTCTCTTACGGACAAGGGCTGTCTTTTAATTGTAGCTGAACAGCACTGACAAAACATGGCCTTGCTTTTGCTTGGGGTTTTAGGAGGTGCTTTGATGTAACTAGTAGTGAAATTACAGTTAATTTTTTTTGCTGCCAGTTATGTTCCACCTTGCCATAAAACAACTGTCGTCACAACTTTCTGGGGTTAAGACTCACTCGCTGAAAAATTTTTTCAACTGACTTAAGGTTTTGCCTTTCTTTGCTGTGATTTAAGTGATAGCTACAGCTGTGGTAGCTGTAGATTTTAATTTTCAATAGCAATCTGTCCTTTTATTCTGTTTTTGCACCCTTGGAAAATTCAGTCCAGTGGAGGGTTGGGCGTAGACATAGTCTGGTAATGGGTAAGTTGTAATGAGTTAGTTTTAACGTGTCATCTTGAAACAGGGTCCTCACTCTTGGAAATGAGCTACCCCCAAAGGCAGCACAGATACGCATGAGGTTGTGTTACAGGAGGTCTCAGCCACGCTCAGCTATCACAAACCGTAGGTGAGAGCACCAGTATGAAAGCATTTCCCACCTACACAAAAAAGTGTTTTTTCCATTTCGCGTATGGTATTAAAGGTACAGCAAACCCACAACTGGAATGCAGAGGACTGGCTTTAGCTGAAATGTAAGTTCACACCATTTTATGTTTTAATCATTAAGTGCGAATGCTTGAAACCAAGTGGACGTGCCTAAAAATAGAGTACGCTGTTTGCTTAGGTGCTGGAATGTTCCAGGTGTTAGTTGCGATTATAAAGCTACATGCACTTAATTTTTGAGGCAGGGTGCTGAAACCACTGAGCAAACCCAAAGGATGCCGATGATCCTGATGCCGACAGATGTAATACCACTCCCCACAAGAGACCCCTCTTTAGCTGACATGGGAGCGTGGTAACTTACTCCAGGATGGACTTTAATCTACTGCAGGCAGCAAGGGTGTTTTCTGAGAAACTTCAAACTAACCAGCCAACCATTCCCAATAGCCCAGCAAGAGAATGAGCCTGGGCAAGATACTCAAGAGAATGCAAACACCTCGTAACCCTTAAAAGCCTGAGCTCCCCAGGGGCGGTTGCTGGTCCGAAACCCCCCAGGGTCAGCGACAGCTGAGAAATCCTTTGGCTGATCTTGCAGTAAAGCTTCAATTGACGCCAAGAGGGGAGCAGCCCGGAGAGGTGCAATCCAGATGGTGATGGCTCAGGATGACAAATGACTCCAGCAGATTTTTGTAAGGGGTGATGATGTAGTTCAGGTGCTTGCAATGGCTGATAAAATGTTTAAAGCCCTTGCCAAGGAAATGATGTCAACAAGCAGTCTGTCTCAGGAGATGGATCCCTGGGGGACAGTCTGCATTAAGTCACAGAATTTTCATCCACTCTGCTGTGATGCCTGTTTTGTGTATTTTAATTATGTGTTTGTGTTTGGGGGAGGGTGTGTTTTTGCTTTTGACTGTTCCCCAGGCTTTATCTCCTAGGATGCTTCTCTTTCTATGGGGAAAGTACTCGCATTTCAGTGCAAGGATGCCAAATGTCTGGCGGCCGTTTGTCCAAACAAGGGGACTTGTTAGATCAGCAGTGGACACTTGAATGCAATTGCAGTTGTGTCTGTGCTGCTGGCTCCTACTTATCTTGAGGGCATTTAAAGTTCACATGGTCAACACTGTGTAATTCATATGAAGGGCTACTTGGGTTTGGGTTTTTTTTTTTCCTTCTCTTTCAAGTGGTGTAGGAGACACCCACTTGCATGGCTTGCATCATCCAGAGGTAGAAGCCAAAGGCTTCAGTGGCTCGGTGCTAAGAAACTTTCATAGGCAGTAGGAATGGACAAAGAACTCCTGTCCTGGAATAATTTATTGATAAAGGAATTTAGACTTCTTTTCCCCTGCTTTTGATTTGTCTTGGAGTTGTTTAGTTTGCTTGTACAACAATGAAAACAAAACCCAAGGTAGCAGATGAAAGCAGGACTCCTGCTGTCAGATCAGCCTTAAAAATAACCTGGTTAAGATCAGATGAAAAATATACTCATTATCCACTAATGAAATAATTGCTTTGTTAAGAATCTGCAAAAATCAGATTTTGGCATGATTTTCTGGTGCTGAGTCATTCACACTAATGTCTGTGATGTGAAGAGTGATGGCTTTTGACTGTGTCTTGAGATTGATGCGTTTGATGTACTCACCTGGTATGTGATCACGCAAGTTAATTCTCCAGCTACTGATCTGTCTCTCCCACCTGCCTGCTGGGGAATGGGAATAGTGGGAGGAGGCGTGATTTGACCCAAGGTGGGGCAGGCAACTGGGAGCAGTGCTTTTAATTTATCCCACATCAGTGAAGGATGCTGGGGAGTGGTGTGCTGGTATGGCAATCCCAGTATACTCCCTGTTCCCATAGAGGAGGATGCTACAGTGGTCGTTCCTTGAAGGCAATTGCTTATATGCTGGTCTGAATGTGGTGCATTGCTGTTTGGGAGACTTTGTGCTGGTTCCGTGCTGGTTTTCAGCTGCGTGCGATCAGCATGTCGGCTGCCAGCTCCTATGAAGCCTATTGAAGTCACTTTTTTTAATTCACGAAACTTAGAACTTTTTCTTGAGTGTCACATTTCCAAAACAGCTTCGTGGCCAGTGAGGAAGAGCTCACTGTTTGCTTCTGCTGTTCCTACGGGGAAAACCTGTGAAGTTTGTAAGTGGGAACCAGTCCCTGCAGACAGACAGTAAAAATCGACGTTGAAATGCAGAGGGAGGGAGGGAGACATACCGTGGGCTGTGTTGGGGCCCGTGGCAGTCAGTGTGTGCGTACAGACCTTGCCTGGTTATTGGTATTCTCATCAGGGCTTATCTCTGTTTTTATTTAAAAATTGTTACATATTTACACCAGGTTCTGCTGAATTGCTGCTGTGACAGAAAGTGCTTTTTTGTAGACAACTATTTTACATTTTCCATTTTACTGTCTGGCTTTTTAACTACTTACTGCGTTTCTGTTTTCCATTTGTTTACACCTTGCTCCTGCCAAGCTTTTCTTTAATACAAGATTTCAAAGCAATTTTTCCTTTGTATATATAGATTTGCAGCTTCTTGAACAGGGCGCAGTCAAAATCAGTCAAACCCCTTTAAACTCCCCTGCAATTAGCTGGTGAAAGAAAAGGGGGGGAAGAACGGCTCCAATGTCTTTTATTTATTTATTTATTTATTTCCCCCAACACTCAGAGGAAAAACGTTCCTTTTTGTTTTATTAATGATGTGCTTATGAAATCGAGCGTTTGATGGTATGCACTTGGAGCAGGCAGAAGGCGAGCTTCCCCACGTTGCGCTGGCAGCGTACTTCCTTTCTGATCTGCAGCACGCTAGTTTATTCCAGATGTAGGCTCCCTCTGAACAGAGGCTGCCTGATGTACAATGGCTTCACGGTGGAGAAAGATGGCCTGCAGGGACCCACTTGAAGCTGCCAGCTGTATTCTCTATTCTCACTTGCGGTCTGTTACATAAGATGACCCTTTTTTTTTTTTTTTTTTTTTTTTTGCTTGCGATTAATCCAAGTAGAATATTCATACTGTCTTTAAAACATCTTAATTATTTGTAGCTAAGGCACTTTGAAGTTGATCAGCTTCAAGTGGAAAAATCTGGTCCAAAGGGCTGCCTCCTTGAAAGAGCCAAGTTAGGAGGAAAGTTGAGTCACCTAAAAGTGATGTAACTGCAGAGAACAAAAATTAGCCATTAGCCCTACTGCAGCCTGACTTGACCATTTGTGTTTCTGCTTGCTGTGTGAGGGAAGTAAAAAAAATGTAGGTCTGGAAGGGACTCAAGAGATGACCCGGTCTCATCTCCTCTTCTGAGACCATCTTGGACAAATGTTGGTCCATCATGTCCATGAAACCCTTCCGTCGAGAGGAACGCGCAGTCCCTCTGCGTAGGCAGGTCTGCTGCTGCTCTGGGTTTACAAGCAAAGCCCGCGGGGTGGATCTGAGCAGAGTTAACGTTTGCACCCGGGATATGGGGAACGAATCTCTAAAGGGGAATTCTGGCTTCTTACTCCTTTGACACTGTGAAAGCAAGCACAGATGTCTTTCTGAGTGTCCATCTTCGCCAAATCTCATGTGAATTGCATGGAATTTTCTGGATTGTCATATACAGGTATTCAGCCCATGTTATCTCATGGGGGGGGTTCTCAAGTGCTGAGCTGCGTTATTGTGACCTGCCATTGATTAAGGGATATAGGTTGGTCTCCTTAAGCGCGACCGGAGCCTGGGTATCGCCTAGTCCCTGGCTGCGACAGGAGCTGGTAGTGCCTCTCTCTGTGTCCTTGCTGAGGACGTCTGGAGTTTGAGACACCTGACTGGACTCCATCAGCACATCTCTGTGCTTTAAAAGGCACAAGATGCTTTTGCACTGAGAGCTGTGGGTGCACGTGTGCAGATTTATTGTGTCGCTTGTGAACGAAGCTGGGGGGATTATTCTGAGTCATTTATAAATGAAGCTGTGAGAATTATTCTGAAAGGATGGAAAAGTTCAGATGTTAGTAGGAATATGAAACTGACGGTGGCCAAGCAGTAACCAGAATTGTGCAGCTGATCAGAGGAGAGCGGTCAGCAGCTAAACTTGTCCTCCTCGGGGCAGGGATTTCGCAGGCTCCAAGGACAGCGACATCAGACCTGCAGACTGCCCAATCTAACTACACTTGAAGTTTCCCTGGGGTTTTCTAAGTCTCTGGAGTGGAGTGAATACACCAGAATCCTAGCGTTCATTTAAAGACTAAGTGAGCTTGTAGTCTTTTGTTTATGAAGGAAAGCTTGAAAATATGATCCTTTAAAAAAATTCAAAATTAAAGACATGCATCACTGCTTTTTCTTTTCTTTTCTTTTTTTTAAAGCATTAAAATTTGTGTTGTTGAACCTGAGAATCTCTAATAACTCAATAAAACTGGTTTTAAGTAAAATTTAAATGCATTTACAAATCCTTGGAATTGGCACAAAACTCTACTATTAAGGCTTTCCTGTGATGGAGTCACATAAAATGCACATAAAAAGCATCAGCCTTTCCTAGCTGGTTGTGATGTATCCCATGCTGCTCCATGCAAAAGAGGTAGCAGCTTTGTGGGTAGGGGAAGGGGGTTCTGCTGATCACCCCTTTTATCTAAGAGGCCTCAAGTAAAGGCTAGCAATCTGCTTTTTAATACTTAGCTTTCAAAATCTCGGAGTGACGTACGTCGGAGGTATGTGTGTATTGGTGGGGGACGTTTGCTTTGTAGCACGTGGTTAAATGAAGAGCTATGAATGTTTTATGAAAAAGAGGAGAAGAACAGTGAGGGGGTCTGATTTCCAGTCGACGCCAAATTGTTTATTCCTAGTGAAATGCATGCAGCTGACCTGCAGGGACTTGAGGGACAGCCTTTTCTTACACAGGAGATGGTGACCATGTCATTTGAAAATGAGTGAAAGAAATACATATTTGGGTATGTGCCAAATAGTTGTGTTGTCTTTATTGTGGCTGCGTTCTGCCGTCCGTGTTCAGACTGAGTAATGCTTTACTTTGCAAGTGCTTTTGATTTCAGTGTGAGTTCAAGGGGAATAAGATGGTGCTTGCATTAAGAGCAGCAGAGTCTTGCCATTTGCTGCCAAGTGCTTTGCTATGTAAATGAATATTTGAGAGTGGGTCAGTTAAGAATAAGTCTGGGATTTTTTTTTTTCTTTTAATAAGATGTGTGATAGTGAGGAGTGCTGAGGAATGCAAGCTAGGTGCTGCACGTCATGGGCCTTTGCATAACTCGCGTTCCAGAAAGCTTTTGCAAGCCATTAAATGCAATTTTATGACTGCATTGTTAAAATTTATGGGAGGGTCTGCTTCCAAACTGGGTTTAACAGCGGGACACTCGGAGTGGCATCTTGTGAGGAGAATAGATGGTCATCGTTCCAGCCTGGGCTTGGTTGGGGGAGGCAGGGAGATTGTATTTCTCTGTTACACTGTTTTCATTATGGGTGCAAGGTACTTTATAGCAATAAAACCTCTCTTGAGCATTTTCATGCTGTAGCTCAGTTCTGTTTTTTAAGTAGATAAATATAGTTGACTCTTGCCCCTGCATTTAACATGGCGTCTCATGTATCACTCTATCTCAAAGTATTCTCTGTCCTGACACGTCCTGTTTTTCAGGAGGAGACTGGGCTTTTATCAATGTGCTGAGGATCCCAGTTAAACCTGTTGGGATATTGCCCATGTGCATGACTTTAAAGCTAACAAATTACCCACAGATGTATATGTTTTCAGACTCAAACTTTGGGGTTACCTCTTAAGACACCTGGTTTGTTTTTCCTGTTTCTCCTACTTGTGGTCTAGGGGCTGTGTAACATTATTATGATTATTTTTCACTTTGTTCTTAAGATACTGGTGTAGATACTGGCCTCTTTGTTCCTGTATCTAAAAACCTCATCTTGCATTGCATTTAGAAGTTTCAGCATAGGGCCCCAATGGTCGGGTAAAAAAAAGCACATTTTCTTCACTTAATAATAAAGGCTCTGATAAACAACGTTGGCCTAAAATCTGCAGGTTGCTGCCACAACCCTTGGCTTTGCCGATATATTTAACAGTTCCCCTTCTCAGAAACAAGCAGCAAATTGTACGTGCTCTTCACAGTTTGGCATGAAATTTTAATCATCTTTGCTACTTGGGCATTTGTGTGCTGCAAGAACATTACTTGTGTGCGTAACAGAGCCAGTCAGAAATAGCTGACCCAGTGCCCAGTGACTACAACACATGGCCTAAAAATTGTCTCCAAATTATGCATTTTGCTGTCTTGCAAGCTTGAAAACTTCCTAGGGTTTCTCATAATTCTGTTATCCTGGTTCTTCGCCCCTCTGAGAGAGTCCCAGCAATTGTCTTCTGTGTCTTGCTTGCTTACTTGTTTTTCTCTTTCCTTTTTTGCTCTGCTGATATCTGCCACACTTGTGTTTCCTTGTGCCCAGTCCTGCTGGTAGGACTCATGGAAACTAGTTTTTGTTTTGCATTTCTGCACTGGTTTTGGCTGGGATAGAATTAATTTTATTCACAGTAGCTAGTATGGGGCTGCGTTTTGGATTTGTGCTGAGAACAGTGTTGATAGCACAGGGATGTTTTTGTTACAGCTGAGCAGTGCTTACCCACAGCCAAGGGCTTTTCTGCTCCTCACCCCTCCCCACCCGTGAGCAGGCTGGGGGGGCACAAGAAGTTGGGGGGGGACACAGCTGGGACAGGAGACCCCGACTGACCAGAGGGGTATTCCAGACCATAGGATGTCATGCTCAGCATACAAAGCGGGGGGGATGCTTGGAGTGATGGTGTTTGCCTTCCCAAGTCACCGTTATGTGTGATGGAGCCCTGCTTTCCTGGAGATGGCTGAACACCTGCCTGCCCATGGGAAGTGGCAAATGGATTCCTGGTTTTGCTTTGCTTGCACACGCGGCTTTCGCTTTACCTATTAAACCGTCTTTGTCTCTACCCACACGTTTTCTCACTTTTACCCTTCTGATTCTCTCCCCCCCATCCCAATGTGGGGGGATTGAGTGAGCGGCTGTGTGGTGCTTAGCTGCCGGCTGGGGTTAAATGATGACAATTTCGTATTGCTCTGGAGTTTGTAAAGCACTTTTTGGATAAATATTTATGATCATTAAAAAAAATAATAATAAAAGTGTCCTAAATATCGCTTATTACCTTGCTTATACTGAAAAGTTATTCTCTGCCGTGGGTAAATTTATTATTTACAGTCTCTACAACAGCTGTCCAATAAGAAATATTTGATTGGCAGCTGATAATTTGAAGCTGGTATTTTCTTTCCTATGTCTCAAATCCCGCAAACCTCTCCGGAGAGGGAACCGCTGCTGTGTGATGCCAGTCTGGTCCCTGCTGCAACAGCAGCTGTGCTACCTGGTGTTCAGGGTCGCCCTTGAACAGCGTCTTGCTCCTCTGCAGCCCTGCACAGCTCATCCTTGAGTTTTGGCGAAGGGGTTTGAGACTGCTGGTTGCTTTGGGAAGGATCAGGGCATTGAGAGCAGCACCTCTGCGTGGCTCAGAAGAGCTGCAAACAGCCCTGCAAGGAAACTTCTACGTGCTGACCCTGCTCTGTGCTGCCTCCTCCTTTCTGCCTCCTTCGCTTGGACCACAGCTAACCCAGCAAAGCTCAGCAGAAACACCTGTATAGCTTGAGCTATACAGATGTGTGGTGATGGGCAGCAAGGTGCTAAATAGCTCCCTCCTGTACCCTCCCAGCCCTCTCTCGGTGTCCAAATCCAAATTCAAGGACTCTCTGCACGTTTTCTCTCAGCGAGAAGGTTGCCGCATATGGAAGATGCACATCCTGAAGGGGACGGACGGGCTGGGAATCCAGATAACAGGAGGCAGAGGGTCGAAGCGGTCCCCTCACAGCATCATCGTCACCCACGTGGAGGAAGGCGGCTCCGCGCACAGGTGAGGTGACAAGTGGTGCCTTCGTGGGAGTGGGTGTGATGGAGCATACGTGGCCATCGCTGTTAGTCAGACTCACGAGACAGGTGTGGGGGGGTTTGTCCTCCCATTGTGTGAGGCTGAGAATATGACATTTTTAGCTTAAAAAATTATTTTTATGATTGGTCACTGAAGCTTCTTCCAGCATGTTTCGTCCAAACTATAGACAGGTCAAACACTTGCTTCATGCTGGAGCGTAAACCAAGGCGCCTGATGGCTTGTGGGGCTTTTTCCCCAAGTCCCATTTTGGAAGATGGGCCTTTCCTATGGGATCGGCAGTGGGTGAGTGTGGGTTGTGCAACCCAAGGTGCTCACTGCCAGCCCTGACAGCGGGAAGATGGGGCTCACTGCTGCTCGCTGACCATCTCCAGTGGGGCACAGAGAAGGTTTGAGACGTCTCAGCCCACAAAGAGGGTGAATTGGCTCTGGGTATGACAATGATTTCCTGGGGGCACCTTTCTGAGCCGCTCTTTTGGGCAAGTAACACTTCATCAACTGATGCAAGCTTAGCGTCAGCCAGATCCTGTGTTGTCCATGCCTCCGTGTCCCACCGCGTGCCACCGGAGCCCGGCACTGGGGGAGGACTACCCTGCAGCTCCATGTTCCCGCTCTGTTTCCGCAGGGACGGCAGGCTGACAGCAGGCGACGAGCTCCTCATGATCAACGGGCAGTCGCTGGTTGGGCTCTCCCACCAGGATGCCGTGGCTCTCCTTCGCTCAGCCGCTGGCCTGGTGCAGCTGGTGGTTGCTAGCAAGGTATGGTCCTCTCCTTGGTGGTCTCCTGAACGTGCATCCAGCAGTTTGTGCAAGTGCTGCGTGGAAAGGGGATCAAAAATATTTTTGATAGGCAATCACGCGTGCGCATTTGCTCCCCTAAATTTAACGCGCAGCTATGGGAAATGTATCAGTGGCTGCCATAAATCTATGGCAAATTAGCAGGGTATAGACCAACTTAATGATTTGCTTGTATTGTCACTCTCATTCAGTGTGTAAATGAGTCTGTATTTATTCTTGCAGATGTTACTTAAGTTTTGGCCAAAATAATTTTCTTAAAATACATGGTAAATAAAGCAGGCTGTTCTCAGCCTCTTCTGCTCCCTGCCTGTGTAGCCTCCCTAGCTCTCATCTCTTGTCCTGTCTGTGTGCCTGAGGTCTCTTGATGATGATCTCTTGGCTCGAGTTCCTTATTTTGTCCTTGTTAATAGCTTGGAGTGGAGCTCTTGCAGATAAAGGAGCATGAAATTTCAGGGAAATGAGAGTGGAACTCATTTATCAGTCAGGCTCTTCATTCTGCTTTCATCGCACGAGAGGTTGAGGGGATATTACACAGCGTTTTGTCCTTCGTTTACAAAAATCCTGCCCACCCCCATTTGCTCTCCTCCCCAGACCACAGCCTGCTGCTCCCCCACTTGGGTTGGTGCAGGTGTTTGGTGGGCAGCCGACCGGCTCCCGAAAGCGCCCAGGGTCTCAAAGATGGACTTGCCTGCAGGTGGGGGCCATCAGGGCCTTTGGGGTGGTGGCAGGAACATCTTGGGCCAAAGGGACCGCTCGTAAGCCTGCATTTCCAGGTGGAGTGTGAAGTGTCAGCAAGCCACTGTGTCAGTAATTTTATTTTTTTCTTAGCTTCATGTTCAGGTTGCCCCAAACAACCTGGTACAGGTTTCTGCAGGTTTAATGTCTGGATGCTCTTATGGCTTCCTGGCTGCTTTGTGGTCATGTTTTTCGAGAAGAGGCTTTATCCCACCATATTCAAAATGAAGAGCCTGTAACTTCTCTGACCTTTCAGTTAGACAGTGAAGTTCATTGAAGACCTTCTGTAAACTCACAGCCTGGTATTAACCCCACCAGTGTTTATTCTGGAACCAACACACTTTGACCTGAAGTAGGTACATTTTGTATTTCCTTTAGACAATTGGACTCTTTGCCAAAACACAAGGTGGTAGATGGCATAAATTTCTCTTTAGAATTATTTGCTTGTTCCTGCGATGACTGCATCAAAATAATTGTTGTGAATAAGCTTGCAGCATAAAACTTCACATTCCTGATCAGGCTGTGAATCTGTTGGCCCGTGCTCTGTGCACTTGGACAGTTTTCATGTCCCTGGGAGCAGAACTTGGAAAGGCAAGAGGTGGGGAATCCAGCCTGTGCCGTGTTTCAGGCAGTCTCAGAAAAGGTGTAAATAGGTGAAGTGTTCCTCAGCAGCTCCCTCTGGGCGTTATTTGTTGGTGTGGGAAAGCAGCCTTGCAGTTTGGCCTGGTGAGCACTCTTGAACGCAGGATTTGTTCTGAAAGCAATAAAATGAGAGTCTGTCTGGCCACTGCTTTTGGCTGATGCACGTGTTTGCCTCCCAGAAAAGGTGCCAGAGACTGGGAACAGATCCTGAAGCATCAAGACTGAGTTGGTAGAGGATCAGTGGGTCAGTTTTTATTTTGTTCTAAGTAGGGTTGTCGTTGTATTATTCTTACGCGTGTAGATAGATAAACGTGTGAAGGGAACATCTGCAAGGAGGGAGCAGGAGCACAGAGTCTGATTTGGGATGCAATGAAATCCGTAACGAGGTCTGCAAACTAGTGAGCCTGCTTGCAGTGACATTTGATAAACCCAAAGTGGGGAGGAGCAGGCTGCTGGGGAAGCATTTATTTTAACTTCTCCTTTATGAAATCTAAATGTTTTAGACGTGTATTGGCCTGCGTTTACTGTGCATGCACTTTAAAACCAGGTCTGCTTTTTATAACTGGACTGTTAAAGTTTGAGCACATGGAAGTGTGTGATGAGGGGAGGATTACCAGGGAGCTCTCACTGGGCGGGTGAAATGGAGCAGTTTCACCATGACTTCGGTAGTTTCCTGCAACCGATGTAACATATTTTGTTGTCTCTTGGGTAGGAATCTGCTGAAGGGGATTTTCTGAAGTACCCATCTACCAGTTTGCCAGACTTGCTTAGCACTTGCTCAGTCCAAGACTCTGTCTCTTGCACTGACAATAAAGAAAACGAAGAGCCAGAAGAAGAAGATGTGAAAGGAGTGAGTGTGTCTCCTGAAAAACTGGTCGCTGTAAGTGTGGCTTTGGTGTGACGTTTTTACTCTCTCCCTTGACGCCCGTTTGCATCTGTGGCACTCTCCTACAGCCTGACACGGGGCAGGTCCTTGGGACGGGGCAATCCCACGCAGCCCTTCTTCGCATGGGATGTGGGTGACAAGCTGAAGTGGGGATGGCACCTACCACAGCATCTGCCATCTCTGCTACTGCGCTGCAGCAAAGCAGCAGCACAGGGAGCAGGAGCTCTCGTGTCCTCCAAGCTGTGTGCCAGCCATGGCCTTGTTGTTCTCTCTGCCGCTGGATTATTTTCCACCCATTTCCACTGCTTTTGTTGGATCTGATGCAAACTGTCTCGCAGCGCTTACATGGTAACACGCTCTTCTTTCCCCTTCTTTTGTAACTAAACTTCTTTAACAGTTTATGATCCAAGTCTTCAAGTTTTTATTTGCTCTGTTGAAGCCAACAGGCACTTTTGGGGGGAGGGATATGAATTTCTGGCTGTGAACAGTAACTGAAGTTCTGCTGAATAAATGCTGCTGGTTGATAATCTCACTTGCATTCCCTTCAGGGCTGCATTAAGCAGAGATTAAGTGGATTATTGTTATTTATTTGTAATGTAGCAGCTCTCTGAAACTTCATCGGTGTTCTGGGCCTCTGTTGTATTGTACAGACAAAGAATAAAATGATGTTTGCTACTCTAAAGAGCTTGCAGGCTGGTTTTCCAGCAAGGGAAAGCAGGTGGATTCACTTGAAGCTTTTATGGTTTTTTAATTTTCCCTTCTTGTCTTTTTTTCTCCTCTTTTCTGTGGCAATTATAATAAATCTCTTAAACCTTTGAACGGCTCAGACGTGATGCTGGTTTGGTGATTTGTTTTGATTTTGTATTCTTATACTTTCCCTTTTCTGAGCAAAAGACCGCTCTGTGGGACAAGTCTCGTGCTGTGGTCTAGCTGATGCTGGTGTTCACTTTGTACCTGCCTGTTATCTCTGACTTTCTTTGAGTCTATGCTTGTAACAGTCCTCACTCTCACATACCTCTTTACTGTGACAAGTTTTGTCATTTCTGCACTGTCTACTCTTATATGTGCCAGGGTGCCTTTTTGGGGGGAGGAAGAGAAAAACAAATAAATCAGGAATGCTTAGCGTGCTGACGGTGTAGTGTTTGTGTGCTAACTTGAGTTGGCACCTGAGCATTCTTTTGGCTATCAAAATACTTTAAATTCTTCTATATATCATGTTTCAAATTCTGATAATTTTTCATAAGGCTATGGCTCAGCAACACTTAAACATAAAAATCAATTTTGTCAAAAGTTAATTATGCGTGGCTTCAAGATGCAGCTCCCTGGTGTTCCAGTGACTCTTTCGGCACACGTTAGGAGTTATTTGTCATTTGGTTTGCTCCTGGCTTTCCAGCCAGGCTCTGCCTGGTTTTCAGCAATGGCCTTTTTTGGCGGGTTTTTCCTTTCCAGATAAATGGAATGCTAGGGGAAGCTTGAGGTAACTGAGGTGCACGCCGCTGCACGCCAGCAGTATGAGCCTGCCCAGAGTCCTTCAGCATGGACCTGAGTTTGGAGCCTGCCCCGATGTCCATCCCAGTGCCGGTGCAGCTGGCAGTGGTGGTAGCCTAATTCAAAGCCAGTTTGATTTGCCTGCCTATCTGGCCCTCTCACCCCTGATGGCCATAGCTCTGTGCTTTCGTAATGCATCACAGCAATCTGAGTACAGTAAAAACATTAGAAGAATAGCAGCAAGATATTTTTTTTTGTTCTCTTTTCTGTTTCTGTTAATTTTTTTTTGTTGTTGGAGAGGATGTAATTCAGAGGGATGTAATTAGGTATTGGTGACTCTCAGTACCTCCTCTTCTTTTGCTTGAGCTGCACATGAAATCCTCCGTCTTCTAATCCAAAGCACAGCATGTCTTTGCATTCCTCTGGTAATTGCTGTCTCAGCCTCAGGAGTGCAGACGGGGCTCTCTGCAGCCTGGGGTAGGCAGCCTGTGCGGTGTAGACCCCTCGGCTCTACCCACAGCCTGATCCATCCTCGTCAGATCAGGGCAGCCTGAGCTGAGCTGGGCTGCGCAAATCCTGTGTGCCACCAGGCAGGACGTAGGAAGGTAAATGTATGGAAAAGATAAACCACACATGGCTTTTTTCCAGCTGGCAAGATGGAAGGGATTTTTCGTAGCAAAGCTTGGAAGCCGATTTCAAGGTCAGTATGAACATGAAGCATCACATGATTTTATTTTTTTTTAAATATACATGTATAGTCATATAGATTATTGCAAAATTGCTTTGGAAATTACTGTTCTTTGCTGCTCCCACTCCTGATGATACCCACATGTCTTCTCTTTCTCTCATATATATATATTCCATTATATTTATACTGTAGATAAGGGATGACAGTGTGACTGATGACTAAAGCAGGAACTAAGCCGGACCATTTTTATTCAGTGTAAATATAATTGTTTTAGACTTCCAGAGTGGTTGGTACTCAAGGTCTGGACCAGGTAACTGAGTGATTTCAGTTTAAG
Source organism: Haliaeetus leucocephalus (assembly GCF_000737465.1). Taxonomy (NCBI): domain Eukaryota; kingdom Metazoa; phylum Chordata; class Aves; order Accipitriformes; family Accipitridae; genus Haliaeetus; species Haliaeetus leucocephalus. The sequence continues at coordinate 386,327 of NW_010972610.1, read as the reverse complement.
CGTCAGACCTCGTAGATTTGAAATAGATTCTCAACCCAACTCTGGCCAGGAGTTACCTTTCTCACCACCAGTTTCTCACCTCTGACAAGAGGTTAATAAATTTTCTTGTTTACTGTGCAGAGCTTTGTAGAGACTTAAAGGGATGTTGTCAGGTGCTGGGTGGTTAGGTAACAACAAGTAATTCAGAGTGATTTGTTGTCAGCTGAGGCTTCACTGTCCCTTTTCTGACCAGTGCAGTGTATATCTAATTCTTGAGCAAGTGTAGAAAATACTACAAAACTTGCAGGAGCTCTTAGGGTTGTCTAAGATCTTCTTTCATTAACTTCGCTGTGAATATAGTTCAGTGTTGAGTATTCAGAACCATAATTTATAGACCTGATGGACTTGCTGTTAATGCCTTAGCACCTGATTGCTTAAAGGCTGAACCAGGCAGGAAAAATAATCATTTGGAACCAAGGAATATATTCAAATCTTCATCCTTCTAGTTATTAGAACTCAGCTGGACCAGGCCCTGAGGCCACCTGCTCTGACTTGTCTCTGCTTTGAGATGGGGGCTGGACCAGGGACCTCCAGAGGTCCTTTCCAACCTGGCTTACTCTACGATTCTGTGAAAAATTTAAAAACAAAAATTAAAAAAATCTCCCTTCTAGGGGCTGGATGTTAAAAATTTTCCCTGTGAGCAAATTCTTTAAAAATCTCAAGTTCTGCTCCAGTGCTTCCAGCCAGGGAAGTATAATCTGAGCTAGTCAGCTTTGCCAGGACACACCAGAAGAGTTTAGCGACACTTGAAAACTGTAATTTAAGAGAAGTATCACTTGTAAGTCTTACTTGAAAGTCCACTTCTTGTGTTTCATTAATAAAAATTTCATAATACAATTTAATTGGATCTCTGTTTTTACGAAGTCTCCTTATATAAAGCCCTGTTTGACATGAAACATCCCTTAAAGTTCTGACTTCAATAAAACTTGTGCTACCAGGCAGAAAAAGGATTACATTAATATCCTTAAAGTGTGTTTCTTTCAGAGCTAGTTTGGCCAAAATATTCCTGAACTATAGATATGAAATACTGGGCCACAGAGTTATGTTGTGCTAAATTGTTCTGAGGCACTTGGGGATTTTAAACTCCTCCCGGCCCCCCAGTCTGAATTTCGCCTTGTACAGTTGACATTGCTATTTCAAAATGTCTTTATTTATGTTTACGTGAAATAGGATGATATGATAGTATTTGCCTTTGACCATTTACTTTTAATTCTAATTCACTTCTCCTAGTATTTCTGTTGCTTGAAATCGAATCTGTCGCTGTATTGCTGGGTGGTGGAGCAACCTGGGAAATGAACTCTAAAGAGAAAGCAGGTCTGCCAAGAGTTTGCAAAATGTCGGATGAATTTGGGGCATTTTGGGTCCCCAGATAGAGGCTTAGTTGCTTGAAAATTTTCTTGCCTGGTAGTGCTATATTGTTCAGTATATGATGATCTGAGTACTTCATTTTTGAAGAGTTCAGCTTCAGTGACCAGCTTCATATTAATGGCATGAAATTCCAAAAAGTCCCTAAATACAAGAAGAGGGTGTCTGCCTCAGGAGGTTTGGATCTGTAATTGCTGGAGGCAGGGAGGGAAAGCTGGGGACTGTTCCTCTGTACTTTGCTTAAGCTTGTGCTCTCCCCTGGGTGTCTGCCACTCGTGATGCTGGAGGCAGGACCCTGAGCCAAGTCTATTCCGTGCAGAATAGAATTGTACAAAGGAGAAATTTCTTATTTGGGAAAAGAGGTCATCGTTATCCGTACCTGTCGGGGGGAACCTGGGAGGCAAGGCAATTCGCCTCCCCATGCCCAGGCTCACCGTGCAGGCAAGCCCTGGGGACACAGCCTCTGGCAGCATCCCTGGCTGTGTGACCCTCTGCTGTGGGGTGGTAAGCCCCTTTTACTTGTGTTTAATCATTTTGTGTTGACCTGCAGTGCTTGATGTGTACCTTCACACGAGCTGTGGGCACATTGCATGCCGTGACCCACAAGATGGCCGTGACCCAGCAAGGTCTTGATCCTCCTACAAGTAACAGAAACAGGATGTCTCTGGTTAAAGGTTTCTTGCACGAGCTGGATTTCCTTATCCCTGCCAAAACCCACTTGTCTTTTTTGCAAGACATGCAGCTGAAAGTGGGTAAATAAACCTGTTTGGGGAATATGAAAAAATGCATTTGTTTAATCCCCCTCCCTCCCCATTTTTATTTTTTATCTGAGCTGTAGGTCTGCTTAGTTTTTTTCTGTCATGAGCCTTTCTGTCTTACCAGGCAATTGGTACGTAATTACCTGTAGCCATGCAAGCATAATAAGGAAGAGGATAACAATGCCGTAAGTTTCAAAACACTCTTGGGGTCAAAAGTTCTTCTGGAAACACTGGGAGAGAATTTCAGAGAAAGCATTAGCATTAAGAAGGAAAAGGAAGCATAACTCAACAATTAAATGTGTGCAGAGTGCGGGGAGGGACCCTCATTACTTCGAGGGCTTGAGTGTTCGTTCCCATTAGGGCACTGCAGTCTCAAAAGAGGTTGCTGAAACACGACTCACTCCTCAAACAGCACTGCATGGCTGGAAAAAAGCAAGAAAGAGCTTTTGCTGGCAGAAATCTGCTTTGCAATGAAATGCTTTACTTGGCGGGGGGGGAGAAGATGAAGAGCCTGGTGTGAGGCTCGGTTGTGGCCAGCCCTTGTCCTGGAGAAGGGTTTAATAATTCCTTTCCTCTTCACGGTGAGGGCTGTCAGTGTTTGCAGATCCTGCCTTGTGCCAGATCATCCTTGGAAGAGGCAGGTGAGGGCAGGGTCCAGCTGCACCTTACCATGGCTTGGAGGTGCTGCTCAGCTGTAAATGCTGCATTTGTTGAAAGTCTGGCAGCACTGTACCTTTCTGAGATACAGTCTTGCCCAGCATATCTGTATGCCTGTGCCTGTGCAGCGCCCTCCACCCGTGCTGTAGTTGAGCAGACACACTGGGTCCTACAATGACTCCAAATGCAATTTTTTTTACAGCAAATGGAGTTAGGAATTTGGGCAAGAGAAAACGACAAAATATTTGGGGACCAAATCTTGTTCTCCCAATGTGGCTCTTCTTCTCGTGTTGCTTCCAGAAGCTGTATCACACTAAAATAAGCAATTCCAATCCGTCTTATTGCCAGGGGGATGTTCAGTGATGGGCTGATGGTGGTGGTGCGGCAATGGCAAGGGCTCGGGAAGGTGTGGGCACACATCGCGTGAGTTTGGGGAGGAGGAAGAGTGGTGAAAGGCCCTCAGCAGGGCAGTGTCATTGAATTAGCATTTTTCACAAGTGCTAAAATTCACCTGTCAAGGAGACATTGACGTGAATGTGTTCTTCAGGTCAGGAGGGAGCTCCTCAGCAGCAGTCGCATGCTTCCTTGTGGCTGGCTCCCAGCTCTTCTGGGCCACTTTCTACTGCCTCCTTGTTAAAGGCAAGCCCAGGGAAGGCTGTTTCACCCGGAGGCCAATACTCTGAAGAGTTCCCTGTAGACATGATGCAGCCTACAAACTGAAATATCTCCTGTTGCTTGGGCTGGTGGAAGATAACCTTTTTGACTTGACCATAAATATCAGTGTAGACAATGCCCAGAGTTACAATTTTTGCCCTTTCCCTGTGATATGTTTGAAAGCCAAGTCAGCAGAGTAATAGAAACACAAGTTTATCTACAGTACAGGTTCTGCATGGTCTTTGTTTTTGTGAATGAGGGTTTTTCCCATAAAGCAACAGATACAGTACAGCCTGTCTCTCCTTTGGCTGTTTGGATAACTGCCCAGTTTTAAAGGAGATGAACTGCCTTTAACAAGCTAAAAATAACCCCCTCATGGCACTGGAACAAGAGAGATGCTGTCACAGTCATGCGGTTCACATACATTAACAGAAGGATGATAAAGGCTGTAGGATTTGAAAGTTAGTGTGAATGTCGTATCATCACATCTGCAGTGTGTATATCTGCAAATTCTTGAGGGTGTACACAGTCCAGTCTTGGTTGGGCTCGGTTAAAACTCATTCGAGATGGGCTGTGCTTGAATAAATGTAGCCTATATAATGCATGAGGCTTCAGATCCTTGATTCAGGTATGAAAGGCACTTAATGCTTACATACTCCATATCCTCTTGTGTACTTAGGATGATATAAAATGTGGGTTTGGAGCTGAAATCCAAAGCTCTCCACCAGATGTGTCATGGGAATGCTCTCTGCAGCTGTGGGTTGACGACGGTATTAGGAAGGTCTTGCTTCGTTCTCAGGAGGGTTGCTTATTTTGAGGACTGTTTACTGCTTGCTTTGTCCCTCACTGTGAGTAAAAAGGTTATCGTTCAAAAAAAAAAAAAAAAGCAGAAGCAATTTATTATTCATCATGATGCATGGTCTCCAGATTTGTGCTAAGCCATGAACTGAGCATTTATTAAAGAGTAGTTGGACCAGCTTTCACACAACTTCAGTTCCATGTTTGTCTCCTCTGTTTACCAGCACCAATCTTCTGGGACTGCTCTGCAGCACATGGAGACATCTCGTGGGCAACGACTAAACTGCATGCAAATGTGTCATGCTTTTTTAATGTTTGGGGGGAAAAAGGATAAAGCATAAAAAAGAAAACAGCAGTGATCTGTTTGTGCACCGTTTCAGAAATGTATGCATTTGATTTCCTTTAGCTTAGAAGCTGTTTCTAATGAAAATCATAACATATTGCAGAAGAGTCATCTGGTCCAAAAAGGACTAAGAACTGTTTAGCTGGGAGCGTCTTACTATTTCCAAGGCATGTGTTGTCTGTGATATCTGTTTCTTGGAGAACTTAGCTGCATTAGCCATTTCCTGCATTTATTCCTTTTTAAAAGGATATTTTTTAAGTTTTGCCTCTTCAAAACATTATTATTAATTTTAGCGACTGTTTGGAAACCTGAAAATGAAATCTGCTTTGCTTAACTGCAGCCTTGACCATAAATGTAACATTGCACCAATGAGTCTTTTGGAGCCGGCACAGCTGGGATCCTGCTACCCTGGGAACCTGCCAGCCTCCTCTGGGCCACGGTCAGCACATTGGGGCTCCTGGTATCAAACACATGGAAGAAGGTTTTGGAGTGTCTTGTACAAAATAAACAGAGCGTTCTAGAAGATGAGAGCAACTCAGCTCTGCCGTAGTGTGTTTCCAGTCTGTTTGCTGAGGGTGCATGGGCAGATACTGCTGCTGCCTTTGTGCTGCTAAGTGCCAGGTTACGTTCCATGTGCAGGTTTGTGTGTGAGTACTGTATGGGCTTGGTAAAGAACAATAAAAATAACCACTTTCTGAAGCTGACAATAATGCCCTTTCTAGCAACTACTGCATTACAGTAAAGGCTTAGGGTGGCTCTTGAATGCAGGCATTTGGTAGAGTGATGGGCCAGACATTCTTGGAGACCACTTTAAAGGCTTTTGTTTTGTTTATTTGGCGTTTCCACCTATTCAGAAAATAGGGCAGCTCCAGTTCTTGACTGTTTGTCGGGTTTCCTGATCTCCTGCTGCACATGAACTGAGAGTTTTCCAACGCTTTCTTTATAATTAGGCAAAAGAGGCCTCAGGTTCCCATCCCCTTTGCCCGGCCAGGAGGAAGCACAGGCTGCACCCGGTGGTACCGGCACGGGCAATTCCCAGATGAGCTGCTGGGGAAGGTGGTCAGTGCTTTGTTTCACCAGCAGTGCTAATAGCCCAAATCGGAGCCCTCCTGGAGCCTCGGTGGTGGAGCCTGCCTGGCCAACGCGCAGAGCTGCTGTCTGCCCCGGCAGCTTCGCGCTGGGGGAGAAAGCGGGGCACCAGGATTTTCTAAGACGCCAGTTATAGCACTGAATTAGTGCTGACATGGAGGTGACGTTCCTCCTCTTTTCCTCCATCCCTGGCTCCATTTGGATCTCTGACTTTGTGCCACGACAGAGGGGAGCAGCGATGCAGCGCGCTTTGAAAGGGGATTCCTGTAGCTTGCACCAAAACCGATTAAATCTGGGTTTAATTTGGACTTCTTGTGAGCCCCGTGGTTCAGCCGCGGGAGGTCCCTGGGCGTTGGGAGGTGCTGTGTTTCGGAAAGGTGCCTGTGGGTGCTGCAGCCCCTGGCGCGGTGTGTCCTGGCTCATCTGGCTCTTCCCAACATCCAGGAAGCTTTGCGCGTGCCCCAAAATAGAGCAGTAAGCCATGGAAAACTCAGTGCTGGCCGAGATTAGACAATCTGTGTCCTCCGCATCGTTTGCAGTGTTAATTCTGGTAAATTATAGTGCTGCAGTTTGTAATTTACCTGGGAGATGGATTCAATTAAATTGAAAAAGAGCTAATTTAAAAGTGACGGTATTTTACTTTCTGTGTAAGGTAAAGGGGCCTGTGGAGTTGCCTGCCTACCAGATACATTTAAGGCTTAAAGCGTGCTGTGCCCCATAAAGCGATAAATAATTGCACAAACAACTGGAACAACTACAATTATAATAGGTCTTGGAACAAAATCTCCAAAACTTTTGGCAAGGTTAAAGCCTTTAAGGCATCAGCTAGTCTCGAGGGACTAGGAAGAAAGACATTGTGCAGGGACCAGGTGAAGTCAGGTTTGTATTGGGCGTTTTGCACCTTTCTCTGAAGGGTCTGGTGCTGGCTCCTCTTGGACACTTGCTGGGTTCATCCTGCTGGCTGCCCTACAGACAGCGGCATTGGGGTGCTCCGTGATTAAATATGTTTGGGGTAGCGCTGCTCAAGGAAGAACTGTCGTGGCTGTGTCGGGACCGCAGAAGACGAGGAATTATCCCCTGGAGGTTGTGCAGGGTTGCTGTGTGCAGGGGCACGGCCGTTCCTCTTCCATATTGCTCTTCTAAAGAAGGGCAGCGGACTTGCCGGTGGGCTTGCGTTGCCAGTGCAGGTGGGGCTGAATTTGGCATGCCGCAGGCGGCTCAGTCTAATCCTCGCTGTTTCGCTCCCCAGCTATCAGGTTAAACTTGTCTCTGCGCTGCTGGCACTCCTCAGCAGAGAAAAGCGGGCAGGCTGTGCCGTGGGGAGTCGGATGGGCTCCCTGATGGGAAAGGCAGCAGCCGAGGAGCTCTGCAGCGGCAGCAGTGAAGCGGTTTGCTTATTAAATTGTATCGTCCCCTGTGTGCCGCCTTGTTTTTGTAGATCGGCGACGATTGCCAAGCTGTTTGCGGTTAAACAATGCAGACTTTCATAATCCTGCTCCTCATCTCGCCTAATTAAGGGCCTGGTCTTGCTGGAGCTCTGCCCAAGCGAGGACTCCAGGGGCAGTTGTTCGTCCTGGTGCGGTGCCAGGACCGTGTGTCCGTGATAGTGCCATTTCCTTTGAAATCAATTGAGATGTCACCATCACTTGATCCTGGAGCTACTTAATGAACTGGCAAAATGGGCTCTATTTTTAGATCTCCCTTCAAACTGCTGTGCGTGTTAAAGCTCCACTTGTCCTTAACGCTGGGACGGCGTTGGGCAGGATTTATTGGTTTAGTTTAATAAGAGGCGTACAGAACTGAAATAATAAGCTCCGTTTCCTTGAAAGTGAGGAAGATTAAAATGGCATGGTTAAATCCAGGCAGCCGACCCGAGACAGTAAAGCGATACGTTCACGTGTGGCCAGAAGAATAAGGTGGAGCTGAGTTTTTCTTCTTGTCTAAGTTGCGAGAGAGCCAAAGATTACAGACACATGACTTCGGGGAGTTCTCGCAAGCTTTGTGGATTGGATTTTTAAGTGTTTTCTGAATAGGATAAAACTCTTGGTGGTTTATTAGACAAGCTCAACAACTTAAAGAATATCTACTTCATTGCAAATGCTAGAGTGTCTTCCCCTACATGTTTATAATTAGTGTCAGAAAAGTATTTTTGCTAAAAGAAGAAATAAACACAGACATAGGTAATTTAGCTGTTTGTACTTCTTATTGTAGTCTGAAGCCAAGTTGGATAAAATGTAATTTCAGGAAGCCTTGAGGCTTTCCCCAGCATTGGTGTTTGCACACACATGCCCTGCTGTGGATCATACTTGGGATTTGGGGGTTTGCTGTCTGTAGGCTCACAGCCTCCAGGATTGCGCAGTGATGAGGTGAAGGAACAGGGTGTACGGTTTTAATGCAAGTGGCAATTGCCTCTGGTTTTTCCTCGCACCCTACTAGATGGGAATTTATGTAACTGCAAAATGCATCTATACTTTGCTTGTGTTGCACAGGCAAAATAAATAAAAGTGAAAAAAAGTTTCAAACCAAACCCAAACCTTGTGTAGTAGAAACACAAGATGCACTGAGTGGGTCACCCTTGAGCCTGGGCTTGGGGTGGAAGTTGGCTGTGGCAGTGATGATTTCAGCATCTGTCTGTACACTGCTGCAAACTAACTCAATTTTTTCTTCCATGCTCTGAGTTGGAGGAAGCAGTCCAGCTTTGGAGTGGGAGTTGTGTGGTCTCATCAGGTATAATTGCCCATGTCCATGCATGCTGCAGAAACAAAGCAGCTCTATAGCTCCGGACCCAAGCTGGATTGTGCTCAGCTGCAGAAAAGTCAGGTTGGACCCATCTGTGTCTGTTAGGGTAGTTAAAACAGCATGCTGACAAAACTGGCTGCTTCGGTGAGGCATCCCTCTTGTTTTTCTTTATGCCTACGCTTCAGATATTTCTCAACCACAGAATTGACACTACCCCTGAGTACTGATTGTTTCGCACACCTTCAAAACCACAAGCTATGTGATTTTTGTGTGTTTGTGCAAATGATTTCTACCTTTCTACAAGGGAGGCATTCTCACTTAATAAAGAGTATTTTCACATGTATGGTAAATTGCAATGTAACTTTATGTGATTCATGAAGTCCCGACTCACGTCCAAACACTTCTGCTGTCTTCTGGGTATCCCTATCTCTCACAGGGAGAGTTTGTGATACTTTGCCTGTGGTCTAATCACCGTTGGTTTGGGTCTCTTGGGTGGGTTTTGGGATCTGATTTCTTACATCTTTTCTGCAATGAGTCCCTCATTAGGATGGCCAAATCATAAGCACTGTTTTTTTCAGGCGGATGTAGTTATTTTCTTCAAATGAATCTGATTTTCTGGAGCTGTAAGCTGCAAAGCATGTGATGCTAGAAGTGAACTCCGAAGTAGTTGCTGCAATGCCTTGAAAAATCAACAAGAACTAGCTGGGATGTGTAAACTATGTGTAGCTGTTCATGGTGAACGTGGAGGCATAAAAAGCAGTTTCCATTCCAGCTTCCTGTTATCTGCCAGTTTTATGGTTTCCTAAAGTTTCCTACCCTTTGAACTGAAATCATGAAGTCTAGACTGTATGCAAAAGATAAACTTTGGCCTTCTTGGTTTGGGGACAAGAGGGGCTGGGAGTTGGGAGGCAGGTTCTGGGGAAGATTCTGCCATTTCTAAGCTTGAATAGTGGAAGTAGAAATTATTTTACCAGTAAGAGTGTTTGGTCATTTCGGTGGGATTTTTTTTAAACTGACTTCCAGCGGTTCATGTAGTACATTAAAAGTATAATGCAACCAGTAAGTGGTTGTACTGGAAATTGTCGTCCTTGCCATGAGCTGTCTGAATAATTGTGCAGAGGATGCGTGGTGGGTGATGGGGTGAGAATATAAAAGAATTGCTGTGTGCATGGGGAGCATGTCAAGGATCACTATTTTCCTACATCTAGGAAAATAATGACTGCTGTAGTTTGGTAAAGGAAGCAGTGAGTGGGGTCTTCAGGGGTCTTCAACAACACAGGGGTTGGGGAAGGTCTTTGTGGGCTTTGTGCATGGGCAGTTGTGCTCATCCCTCAGAGTGTGGGAGCAGGATTTTGTCACCTGCATCTAGGCAAAAACAGCAGGTAAACAGACTCCTCCTGTCTCGGTGCATTTACTGAGGGTGGCAGGGTTGTGATTCCACATGTAAATTTCAGTTGAGCATTTCCAGGCTTTTAAGTGCTTAGGTATATAATCTTTATAACTTTCTGTTAAATTAGCTTTTCATCCATTATGCATTGGCATTCAGCTCTGGACACTAACAATAAAATAACACTTTTTTAAAGTGGTTTTCTCTATAAAGATGTGAAGTCTCTGGAAGCTTGCTGAGCTGAACAAACTGCAATAAAAGCTACATCAAAATCTTGTTAAAATGCATGTAGAAGCACCTGAATGAGGTGCCGTGGATGCTGGAGGCGCTCTGGGGGCTCAGTGTGGTACCCTGCAGAGGATCCCTGGCCATACTGAGCTGTACCTGTACCCATCAGTGAGATCTGCAATAATGTCCAAAGGCATTGCTGAAAATTACTTAGAGAAACGTGTGCTGGCTTAATACAATGACATGTTTTGGGAAAAAAGATGATGTGTGGTGGAATTTTCTGTCCCTTAGTAAAAATGAGAGGAATTCCATCAACTTCTCTGTTTACAAGTAAATAATTTTTTTTCGTTTCAATTTTTTTAGGTGATGGAAACTGAGAAGTCTCAAGATCCAGCTTGTGCAGAATTGTCCAAAGGAAACAACCAGAGTCCAACTCTGGGGAGTGGCATACTGAAATACAGAAGTCGATCCCAAGGTAAAGCTGGGTTGATAAAAGATAGCAATAGTAGAATTTTTATGTTGTGTATTTATTTTAGCTCCCCAAAAGTGAGGTAGGATTTCTTTCCTTTGAAGATCATGTTACTCTAATTTGGAAGGAAAATCCCAGCTGTAAGATGTTAGCATTCAGCCTCCTGAGTTGAACTACTTTATGGACAGAAAGATGAAGCAAAATTTTGGAAGCTTCTTTCTTTTTTCTGGTTTTCTCTTCTTTCTCTTTTTTTAACATTTACATTCCCTGGATATTTCAGTGTGCTCTGATACTGAGGTGGGGGACATGTTTCAACATGCCATCACCAAAATGCCCGTTACGGCCAGTACTCCCCAAAATTTCTGTTGCTTTGTCCCCAGGTCTTAACAGTAACCTGTGTGCAGACCTCGATCGCATTCTCATCCCTGATAGTTTCTGAGGCTCCCTCCCTCCTGCGTTCGCCTTAATTTCCGTTTACTTAGATATTTTCAGCATTCTCTAGGGAGCTCCTCTGCCTGTAGCCCCTGCGGCTGTGTGTTGGTGGCTCACTGGGGATCCAGCCCTGGCTCCTGTGAGGGCTGGTGCCCCTGGGCTGTGGGTGAGCCTGGAGCATCCCCCAGCCTGGTCCCATGCCTGGGCTGCAGCGTGGGAGGGGAAGCTGCATTCAGAGGTGGGCAGAAAGCATAGAATATATGTAATTACTATATACTATATAATATATAGTATAGAATATATATACTAAATATAACTGTTTGTTTTCCTAGAAGAAGAGAGGGAGAGGTAACAGGAAAGGAGTAGTTGTAGGTACCAGGAGGGTTTGGGAGTGAAAGAAGTGTCAGGATGCCGGGTCCTGCAGCAATAGCTGTCCTGGCTGTGTGCAGCAGCAGCAGTGCCCTGTGTGCCCAGGGAAGGGGAGCTTTAAAACCGGAGGTAATTTCACGCCCCGAAGCAAGGAGCGGGTTTAAATTGTGCTCTGGGCAGTGGGTACAAATTCTGCCTATGGATGTGGCAGGTCTACCTCAGCCTGTGGCTTGTGAGCCCCATCCCCAGAGTAAGGACAGGGCGGTGAGTATAACGGGAAAGCAGAGCTGCTCCTTTCTTTGGCAGCTCCAACTTAACATCGGTTTAAAGTAATCTTAAAACCATGTCATGAAATTCAGCTTGCACGAATTTGGCCTGTCTGTGCCTTGGGTTTTCATCTGTAAAATAGGGGTTAACAGCCCTTCCCTGCATGGTGGGGAAATGGCAAGGATAAATGTGCGGGAACTGCTGTGACCAGGGGTCCTGTGGGGATGTTGAAGAAAATGAGAATTGGAGGAGCCCTGGTGTGAGGAGCAGGGTACTCTGCGGCTAATTGCAGGATGTCCTTCAAGGCAAATAATTCTGTTTCTTACCTGAACTGTGCACTCTTCTTCTCTTCAAGACAACTATGATCGTTGCCAGAAGGAAAGAAAATAGCATTTATTTGGCACATTTTTCCTTTTTCCATTCCAGAAAAATTTCCCTCAAAGTGACATGACACCTCCAGAAATGAATACTTTTACAGTGTCAGGTCTTTTAATTTTAAATAAATGAAGCTTGAGAGCTTAGTGCACTGGCAAGTGCCATTGGGTGAGAACAGCTGAATTTCTTTTCTGTCCCTGAGCTCCCAGCTCAGTTATCTTCTGCTTTTTCTTACTACCACAAGCAACAGCGCCGAGAAGTTCAGCATCACTGAAAGATCGTAGAAAACCTGTGACAGCAGGAGAAGTTTTCAGTTGAGGATGATCAAAACTAGCTTCTAACTGCCCGGTTGGGAACTGTGTAGCATTGTTTTAAGGCACTGTTGAAGTTGGGATTTGCAGGAGGTGATTATTGTGTGCTGGCGAGAGGGTAAAGCTGAGATGTTTGCGGGATGTGTTTCTGTCATTTTCCCTAGGTGCCGGATCCCGCTTGGAGTCTGTGGGAGAAGACGATGAGCTGACAGTGGAAAACGGTGAATCGAATTACGAAATAGCAGTGAAATATTCCCGGGGTGGAAGAAAGCACTCTCTGCCTCAGCAGCTGGAGTCGGCAGGAGCCAGGCAGGTGGGTGGAAAGGCAGGGCTGGCTCTGAGCACCTCACTGTGCTCAGTCCTTTGAGACCTGTCTGGAGCTCGTAGAAGCGAGGGTAGTAAAACGAGATGCATGTAGGTGCATCACAGGGACTGAAACCAGGCCTGGACACAAAAATGGGATGCACTGGCCACCGATGGAGAGCTTACTTACTCTGAGGATGGTGAAGGGGGGTACTTCTTGCAGTGGCCAGAAAGTCCAAAGGCTGATCTTACGAGTTGCAGTTCTAGAGATCTGAGGACTTAAACAAAAAAATTCTGCCTCTCTTTGTTGTAATAATTTGATGATGTGGGCTTTTTTTTTTTTTTTAGCAGATAAGGACTTCAGTATATCATGAGCCTAGCCTTAATCTTTTTAATTTAACTTGTGACTGGTACATTACAAAATGATCCTACTGTGCGAAATGCGGGAAAATTACTGTGGCAAGATTTACTTTGACTGTAATGAGCTAGGATTTCATCCCTTGAACATTTTTCTGAATATATCTGTAAGATCCCTCCCTGCCATTTCCCAACACACGCAGTTTTCCCGGTATGACATCCCACTGCCTGTGCCAAGCAATCAGAGCGACTTCCCTTGTTTGCTTATGTTTGTTAGGACTACCATATCGTGAAGAAATCCACCCGTTCCTTCAGTGCTGCCCAAGTGGAATCTCCATGGAGACTGACCCAGCCGTCCATCATTTCCAACATTGTCCTGATGAAAGGGCAAGGCAAGGTGAGGATTTCTGCATGTGGCTGGTTTCTCACATGTAGCGAGAGCTGGCATTTAAGAGGTGTCTCCCATACCCAGGACTTCCAGCAGATCTCAAGGTAGCCAATAATAATAATAATAATAACAACAGTAATGATAAACAAATCCCATTTTCAAATCTAAATGCCAAAGTTACACCTGCAAAATATGGGGGAAGCGATGTTCGTGTCATGCACTTGATGTGGGGTGGCTTTCATTTGGATTTGGTGCATGTGGTCATTACCAAGATATCAAATATTAATAATGGATCTAAATATGTATGTTTATGCAAAGTTGGTGCAGCTACAGAAGAGTATCTGTCTGCACGCATATTTATGGACAAGCATATTTTATCTCTGTGGAATCTGGATACATTAAAAAAAAAATCACTGCAAATTAAGCGTTAAACTCAAAGCCAGGTTCCTGGTTGATTGCTTATCTGAGAGCACTGAATTCTCAGGTCAAAGAGTCCTCTTTTCTCCCCTCACTAATGTGTTCGCACATTTGCTAGATACCAGCTGGCTGAATGCTAAGGGAAAATAGACAAGCATTAACCTAGGTGTATATTGTTTTCCCTAATCCAATCCACACTAGCATTGGAGATGTCATTTAAACATGCTAAAAATATGCATCTCTTTTTCTGAAATACTCTTTAAATTCATCAGATGGATATGTTTTGGACTAAAAAGACTTGTTTTGACTTTCAAGCTCAAATACAAAACAAATTCCTTGTTGTGCTTTAAGTTTAGCAAAGAGTTAGAAATAGTGACTTCTCTGGGTAGATTGATTCACGATTGCTATAGCTCACCTTGTTTTGGGACCTTCAGGTCTTTCATGACATTTCCAAGCGAGTATTTCTTAATTTTTCACGTACTTTTTTTTGACACTATTTTTCTCATAAGAATTAGATTATTTCTCCCTGTGGGATAAATCACCCTCTCCTGCCTTTCTGCAGTTAGCTCCAGGGCATGAGGAAGCAGCTGGGAGCATGCACAGTAGTGATCATGAACCACCTCAAACAGCTGCCATTTTGAGTGCCTTCCACCCACCTTTTGAGTGATCACCTCTGTTAGGGGCTGCACCGTGTACAGTTTGTGCAGTAGCATTTGCTTTATTATCTCCGTGCAGACCTGGGACTTGAAGAGTATTTCCACAGAGTCGCCATTGTTGGTGGCTGGGAGCCAAGTGTCTGCCCTTGGTTTTTTCATCTCTAGGTAGATCTGCGAGGGGTGGTTTTCTGCTATGGAGTGGCAGTGCTTCTCCGGGAAGGTGGGCTAATGTGGGAACCGCTGTGCTTTGCAGCCGTATTTCTCCCAACCCACCTGATGGAGCTGCGGGGAGAACTGCAGGGTCCGTGCAGGGGAGTGCCAGGATCCTCCTGCTTTCTGTACGTTGCTTTGCAGTTGATAATTGCACAGCAAACAGTTAGTTATTTTGCGTTGCACAGGGGAGCTAGGATGCTTCCTTTCTAGAAATCGGTAATACTGTCTTATCAAATTACTAGAAGCTCATAACTGTGCTAGTCTACTTTATATTCACGGAGGAAAACAAAAGAGCTGGTGGTTGTATTGGGTTGTAAACACAGTGTTGGTGCCTGCCCTGGCAGCATCCCTCAGCTGGAGAGCACTGCCTGAGGTGCTAATAATAACCGTGGCTTCAGATCACTGAACCACGACAGTTTTACACTTCCCTTGTCCACCTCGTCAGTGACTTTTCTCTTTATTCTGTAAAATACATGTACAGCAGTGACAAGAGGAGAAATATGGAGGGGAATAGATCAAGGAAGTGATTTGGCTGGGAAATAACTCAGCAGAAGGGGGAGAGGTTCATTCTGCTGTGCTCATCCGTTCCCTGATCAGCTTTGCAAGACGGTCCCACAGCCAGCCAGGGCAGCGCTGGGGCACGAGCTAACAGATGGAGCCCTGGGGAATGTATTGATCTAGATTTATTTAAATACAACGTGGTACATGTACATTTTTAATTATTCTGGAGACATGTGCATGGCAGCCCCCCCTCCATGCCAGCCCCCTTCCAGCTACATTCCTGACATTACAGCACTGACCTTATGTCATGTTCTTAAGCTTTTCTTTTTCCTGAGGAAATGCAGAATCTGTGACAGCAGAGAAAACTACAGTTAATCCTGGATATATATCTCAAGGGTGGGAATCTACTGTCTGTCAATTTAAAAGCAATGTGTTACATTTTTTAAAATGGGAGTAGGATAACATAGAGCCGTTGACCTGGTGTTTAAAAAAAAAAAGTAATCTTGAAATAGCATTTTTGCTATTTCAGCTTAAGGTGCCTGCTGCTACTTTTTGAGCTGATAAGTGTGTGATATTAGAGTGAAAGTAAATGAGGAAATGCAAGCAGAGGGTAAGATGGCAGTGCAATTCATCAGAAGCTTTTAGGTTTTGATCTTTCCTTTGTCTTCTATGTTATCAGCAGTCTTTCTCACACAGGTGATAACAGAGTAAGGTGCCAGCTGTGTGTTTTCTCCTCCCTTTCTGTAGGGTCTTGGATTCAGCATTGTGGGAGGTCAGGATTCTGCTCGTGGACGCATGGGGATTTTTGTGAAGACTATATTCCCAAATGGAGCAGCAGCTGCTGATGGAAGGCTTAAAGAAGGTATGGTAGAGAGAATCCAACTGCATATAAAGGATCACAGTGCGATATTATTTCGGTGCACCAGAAGAAGTCAAGTACAGCTTTATTTAGCACCTGGACATCAGCAAGAGGCTGGGGAGGATGTAACACACCCTGTTTGTCCATCCTCGGGAAGATCATTCATAGCAGTTAACTTGATTATATTGCATATTAAGAAGGAGTAACTGCAGCATGATGGTTTCTTGTCTGGTTTTTTTTTTCCCTTCCTCTTCAGTGAACTTTATTTGCCCAAGCCATAAGCTTCAGTTCTTCAGCTGGAGAGGGTCATTGACAGCAGTGAAACGTATCTATCCAACCAACATCTGGCTTAAAGATGCTGGTCCAAGAAGGGGTTATACAGAGGGACATGCTTGGGAAAGGCTGTTTTGGGCCCTTGTGCTCTCTGAGCCTCTTGATATGATTTTCACATGAATCAACAAGTAAGAGTCGTAACCAGAAAAAGAAAAGAGGAAGGATGGAATTGGCAGTAAGATCACCCAGCTGGTTAGAGACGCAGATACATCCTGATTTTATTACTGCTTTTCCAGTCTTGATCTCTGAGCTGGACATACAGCCTGCTCTGTGTGTGTTTGCACCCTGGTCCGAGTGCTGTGCTAGACAGACAGACTCTTAGACGCTGTTGAAAATACAAAGTGACCATGAGTTTAGAGCAGTGGTTTACAACTCTTCTGCAGGGGCTGTGTTACTTCTCTTCCACAGAAAGCTGCTCCTGTGTTACTTCTCTCAAGCTGCTCCTGTGTTACTTCTCTCCTTCTCATATCATCATTCCCCTCTTTACATGCCATCACACTTGTATTTGAGAGTGCGTTTGGTGCCAACTCTCACACTTGCTGCCAGAGGGAAGCTCATGTCCCTGCAGCATAGGTTGTGCACTCGCCATGGGAAGGCAATAAATAGCAGCTGTCCCATAAACCGAGCAATCCTTTGCAGGCTATTCAGAGTTTGCATACTCTTTTTTTTTTTTTTTTTTTTTTTTTTTTTTCTTTGGGTTTGGGAAAGGAGAGGAGGCGTAGACTTGGCTGATGACATCGCCCCATCTAATTTTGCACAGATGCAAGAAACAAAATTGCAGAAAGTGGGTCTGGATTATGCTGACCCTCTTTTTAATAAAATGAAGGTAGATCAACACAGCTGGGTGGAAGTAGTAAGACCCAGAGCCTGGAAGCAGGTAGAAATGTGATGGGACATGTTGGTTGGGGTGAGAAGGGCATTTGCTATCACAGTGTGTGGGCTACACACTTCTCCATCTGCAGGCATTTCGTAAGAGAACACGCGTGCTTTCTGCATGTGGATGCAAGGTTAATTTTCTATGAACAGGCTTTGGAGCGATGTGCTGTTGTCTTTCACTTAGATTCCCATTTCTCCTGTTGATGCTCACAAAAGAAAGGGAGTTTTATAGTGCCTTTGGACTTAATGTTATAAGCATCTATTTTCAGACTTTAGTTAAAATCTGCAGTGTTTCAGCTTGTTTGTTAGTATGAGAATGCCATGTTAAAAGATCTGTGCTGAAGAACAGTCTTTACTCTGCCAATTCATCACTATTAACTTGTAAAGGCATTAGCACAAGTGAAAATAAACTGAGAGCAGTAAAAGGCTTTTTACTGAGCAGTTAACTGGAATCCTCATAGTAGCGAGTCACCTTATGTACAGGAAAGGTTTTTTACATCTCTATAGTCTGTATATTGCTGACTTCGTTTTTTGTATCTAATTACCAGGGGATGAAATCTTAGAAGTTAATGGAGAGTCTCTACAAGGACTGACCCATCAGGAGGCCATTCAGAGGTTTAAGGTAACACAGATGTAGTACAGGAGGGGTTCATGCTCCTCTTCGTTCAGTGCCATTTCATACCCTCGGCTTTACATTCTTTTGCTGCCGTAAATCACTGTATGCGGGTTTACTGGCAAATGTTGGTGTATCGTGGCACCTTACTGGGGTTATTAATGTCTCTCCAGCAACTCAAGAAAGGTGTGGTGACCCTGACGGTGCGCACGCGGCTGCGCAGCCCGAGCCTCACGCCCTGCGTGACTCCCACCTTGCTGAGCCGCTCCAGCTCCCCCAGCTCCAGCGCTAGCGGTGGCATGCCAGTCCCTAGCCCTGACGAGGTCGATGGTTCCTCCTCCAGCCGCAAAGGACCTGGCCCAAAGGACAGGATCGTCATGGATGTGACGCTCAATAAAGGTGAGGGTCCACTGAAATGGGCTCGGAGCACAAATCACTCCTTTTTAGGTGAGTTTTTGGGAATGGGCTAGAGACTCTAATATCCGGGCACCTACGCGTGTCCATCTGATATTGAACCACAGGACTGGGGGAAAAAACCACCCTCTAATGCAAAAACTTCACAAGGGTTCCCCCTTCCACATTTTGTTGCTCTGGAGACAGCAGACTCATAATGGGTAGCAGAGGGAGGCTGTGAGATACCAGGCAAAATGTGGATCAGCCTCTTGGTCGCCCAAGTGGCCGTGCCTTTCTGGTAAGGGGCGGTTCTGGGGAAGGCAAAGCTGCACAGAGTGCTCAGAATTGCCCAGATGAGCTGTTTGAACTCCTGCCTGAGGGTTGCACTCATTATCAATAATTGCATAAGATAAACTTAAAGCATGTGCTATATGTGGTGGGACAAATATGCCTATTTTAAAGGCTTAAAATACGCTGATTTTAAAGGTTGGATTAAAAATCTGGAGAGAGAAGGTAAGATGTCCAGTGATTCCTACTTTAGGAATGCTGTTACCTGAAGGAAAGCAAAGGTGAAAGTGGACAAAAGTAATCATTGAACCAGAGATAACGTCTCAGCTTTCTTCGTGCCTTTTTGCTGAGGAATGCCATGTAGATATTTAACAAAAGAGAGCAGCATCTTCTGTGCTCACTTCTTCTGCAATAATTTTAAGTGACATCTTTATTAGATTGCTGCCCCCACTCCTTTGTGCCTTGGACCAGATCAGACCTTGTGTGACATTTCCAGGCGGTTCCCACGGCACACAGAAAGTTTGCTGGGAGTGATGGATCTCGGAAAACAGGCAGGATCAGATATTTCCAATCCTGATTTCCACTGTTGGTCTTGGCTTCCTGACTGACTGCACCTAAGGCCAGCCCTGAAACAATACATGAGTCTTGGCCTCAGATGGGATGTGGGAACACAAACACTTGTGTGTCCTGTGTGATTACAATCTGCTACTTTTCTTTGTACTTTTTGTTTTTCACAGAGCCAGGGGTTGGGCTCGGCATTGGTGCCTGTTGTCTCACACTGGAAAACAGTTCTCCGGGGATATACATTCACAGCCTGGCCCCAGGATCAGTGGCTAAAATGGATGGCAGATTAAGGTTAGTTAAAGCAGAAACATGCTAGAGTGGTTTTACAATAAAATTGATTGAGACTTTGTTTTCACCAGTTGGTTGATGTAGCAGGGAGGGGATTTATACTTCAGAGTTCACCAAAAAGAAAACATTTAAATAAAGACATTCCAAAGTGGTATTTAATACTCAAGAAACATTATTCTGTGTGCTGGAAGCAGCACAATCATTAAGGTTTGGGTTTTTTTTTTAATTCTCTATACAGAAAGCTGAGCCTAATAGCACCCTTTGAGAAAGGGGAGCAGCAAGAAGTGCAGCCTCATGTCTTTTTACCAGAGCTGCAGCCAGAGACCCCAGACTGGGAGGAAATTTGCAGAGCTCTGCTAAAAGCTCAGTCACCTGAAACTCTCTTAAAAAGAGCTGGGGGAGATGTTCGTGCAGCTGACTGTGCCCATGGCTGCAGCAGCAATTTTTTGCCCTTACTGTCTGTCTGGCAGGTTTGCTGCAGGCTGACCTGCCCATCTCATTTACTCTGTCATGGAGTTTGAATGTCTTTAAGGAACTATAAGAGAGAGAAGCAATCATTGCTAGGGTTCCCTTGTGCTTTACGTTGGATTAAGTGACAGGAAGTTATTTGCTGTTCCTCTCCTGGAGGCTTCATTTTTAAAAACCATTGGAGGAAATCTTCCACCTTTCTGCGTTCCTGCATAAATGCTGGTGGGCTCTGGGAGCATCACTTGGGAGGGGAGGCTGTGCTGAAGACCTGCTGGGACTGCATGAACCGCACTGAGCGTGTGGTGTGAGCACTGGTGCAGAGAGGCTGAGCAAATGCCTTGCTTTCACATGGGTAGAGAGTGCCTTCTGTTTCCTTGCTCACCAGGAAAACTGTGAGAGGGCAATTTGATTTTTTGGAATAAAGGAAGAAGATGATCTTACGGTGGCATCCCTGCCAAAACGCTTGAAAGTGCCTGCCATATAGAAGTGTCTATAGGAGGCAGTATTCAATGCTAACTTGCTTTCTTGTAAGCCTCTTTGGAAAAGATTGCAGTGCTGGTTGCGTCTGTGTGTAACAGCTGTATCATTTATTAGGTTTAAGTGATTGATTATATCCAGGCATGCTTCCCAGATTTCTAGCTTGCTTCTTTGAGACATTGCTTCTGTTGTCCCTTCAGCGGTTTCTGGCTCCATAAGCCAAAACTTACAGGATGGTTTTGATTTTTGGAAAAATTCGTTAATCAAATACTGGCTTTGCAATACAGGAGAGGTTTGAATCCAGCTTCTCCGTATCTGAGTTTCCCCTCTCAGTCATGCGCCTGTGTAAGTGACTCCATTTGTGTAGTTTCTAATAGCTGTGTAAATCTAAAAGATGGGCAGAGCAGCGGCATGATTACACAACTGATAGGTCACCCTTTGCTTTTCTGAGCCTGTACCAGAAGTACAGGTTACTGAAGGCTGTCATGTGCAATTGCCATTTTGCCTTTGGTGTGTGGACTCCCAGTGTGAACTCATTTCCATTGTCACAAGTAGCCCAACATAAATCAGCAGTAGTAGACTGACTGAGAGTGTCTATTTAAAGCAAATACTTTAGTAATTATGGAGAATGCTTTAATGATATCCCTAGTTGATGATCTTTTCTTTTGAATAGTTCCAGATGTCTGAGCACCATGAGCAAGAGTTAAGAAATTGGGAAAACAAAACTAAACAATCTGTGCTTTCCTTTCAGAAGAGTTTGGGGTTTTTTTTTTTTCTTTTTAATGGGTTCTGTAGGTTAATTTGAAGCCAATACAGGCTTATCATGCTCAATTTTTTCCTGGAGTAATTTCATAAACTCATATCTAAATCATGAATTTCTTATCAGTGTTTGTGCTAAGTAATTCAGTATGATGGAAAGAAACAGCCCATCTGAATCTTATTTTTCCTCTTCTGTGCTCAACAAGTACGTGAGTGCAGAACTGGAATTGAAGTTTGCTTTCACCCTGGTCCAAGTGCAGCTAGCTTTCTCTGTTGATTTAATAGGGTTTGTAGCACTGACAGTAAGTGTGGAAGGGATCTCTGGACCGTCCTCCCGAAGTCAACAGGAGTTGAAGCACTCACGTCACTGGGAACAAGAGCTAGACTGGCTTCTTTGCAAGTCAGATCTTTTCCAGACACTTGTATCTTGAAAAAGCTTGGCCATCAGTTGAAAGCACAAATGTTTTTTTAAAAGGCGGTTGTGATTAACTGGCTCTACATCTCTCTGCAGTCGGGGTGACCAGATCCTGGAGGCAGATTCGGTGAGTCTGCGTCACGCGGCATTAAGTGAAGCCTACGCCATCCTGAGTGAATGTGGTCCAGGTCCAGTCAGCCTAATCATAAGTCGGCACCCTAACCCAAAGGTGAGGAGAAAATGTGTTAGTGTATCTGGGTTGATTTCATCTGGTGCTGTAATTTGAGTCTTGCTGTCAGGAAAGCAGCAAATGAAGAATATCGGATTTTTCTCTCCATGGCCTCTGTTGTGCAAGAAGTCAGGATTGTAATGATGCCTTCCAGTTTTGTAAATTGTAGCAATGCTGGACTGTCCCTGCTGCTTTTCACTTGGTCACCCACTGATCAAATGTAATTTTCCTGGAACTACTCGAGTGAAGTGTTCCCATCTTTCTCGGTACTTGGACCAAGTGGCAATGCAAATATGGCACAAGTCCTGTTTCTCCTAAAAGTTACTTTGCAGTTAGTTTGTCTTTGAGTAGGATATTATTTAGGGCCAGGAGTATAAATATCAACAGATTGAACTGATCAACTGTAATAAAGTAGTAGGAATACTGTTTTTAAAAACATAAAATCTGTCCAAAGATCAAAGTTTTCCTTCAGGAATTAACATGTGAGAATATGGAATGTACTGCTACTGTGAAATCTGTGCAGGGGCAATTTGGAAATAAGGCTGTGTTTACAAAGTGAGTATTTTCAAGCAATTTTTAGAAATTGATGATAGAAGATAAAAGCCTTTTAACCAAGCTATAGGGAATAACAACTTCTTTTATTTCAATATTTCAAAGAATTTCATGAGTGTACAAAACGTTCCTTTTTAAACAGGAATGAAGCTGTAAAAATATTTGCATTAGTGGGTCCATAGAGCTCTGACTTTTGAACTCGTAACTACAAATGGAGGCCTTAATAAATCCATATCTAGGAGAACTCAGGTTTCTTATTTTATAATTAATTGCGTATTTTCTGCTAAATCAAATATACAAACAATAGACAAATAGGGGTCTACTGTCGAGAGTTTATTATCATTGCTGCAAGGCCTTGTGCTGCTAAAAAGAAAGCGGCTGTGGTTCTGTTAGTTAAAGGCAAGCAATGAGTGGATAAGAATTGGGCTTATAGCCTAAGATAACAGTATTTCTAGGGAGTCTGTATGCTGTGCTGAACCAGCATGATGGTTCAATTTGATTGCATTATTAAGGCATTTAGACTTTTTGGAGAGTCTGTAAGTAGCATGAAATAAAAACTCCATGGAGTGGAGCCTGCCCTCTCTCCTCTGTCCTTCATCTTACTGTGGTAGTGGCTTGAAAGCCAGTGAGTGACCTAACCAGGTATCTGCTGAGAAGATGAACTGAGTTAAGCTAATTGCTTGCTATTACTCAGTAACAGAGGGAAACTATTAAGTGGCTCCTATTACAGTTTTCCATAAGTGGTATTTAAAATGACAACAAATCCTTTGCCAAGAAATGCTAAGAAAAGCTAAAAGTTGAGTTGGAGAGACCCTAAAGCATTTTTTCCTCCCAGGGGAAATCCCCCCCAGATTGAATCTACAGTCCCTCATAGCTGGATGTCTGAAGGAGTGTCCATATGGGAACCCATATTTATCATTATATCACTGTCACCCTTTTTCTGACAGCACTGGGGGATCTACAGAAGTGTGTGTGGTATTTCATTTTATTAGCTTTTAATAATACCCCAGCCTGCAGATTGTAGTTAGGAATTAGCTTGGCCCTTTCCAGTTTGATCTGCCTGAGGCGTAGCGGATGTTAAAAATCAGAATTGGCAGAGCTTGCAGAAGTGTGCATTTTCGGTTAGCTTTAAACAAATACTGCAGTCTGCCCAGCACCTAGTTTTACTCTTGGGACATCTTGTACTCAAAGGTTTGTGTAAAGGTTCTGGAGCATACTCTGAGGGCTTGGTCCATGTGCTGTAGGAATCCCTGTGCCCCAGGAGCCTGGAGGCTTTTGGTTTGCTGTAAGGTCATGCCACAGGCTGAAAACAGAGATTTATTTCTACAAAGGCTCATGTTGTTTTGGACATTTTTATTCTTAATGTCTCATTTTACGAGACAAAAGGTCCACAGTACATTTTGTTGCTGAATATGTTCACTTCGGTGTTTTCATGTACTTCCAAGAGAAATACCACAAAATTTTCTTTCTTCTTGTTATTCTGAGTGAATGTGGCATTTAAACTATGTTTAAACTGCCGAGTTTGTCTTAGGAACCTTTCAAATCTTCATGGTTCAGAAAGATTCAAGTTTCTAGTCTCTATTTATGCTGAATTTTAATTCATGTAAAGCAATGTGTGTAGAAATTATTTTTGACAGAATTAACTTGTTTTCTGTTTTTAAATATATATTCCTGCAGACTAGTTGTTCCTGTTATAAAATTATATGGAGTTTTCCAGTAATAAGAATTAAGTGCATGGCAGTAATTCAGGACAAAATTAGCAAATATGGTAAACCAGTATTTATTCTTTAACCAGGGAAACATTAATTACCAATTACTGATTTAGGTTTTCTTTTTAAAAGCAAGGAGAAATGAAAATTAAAAAGACAGCTAATATCTCGGGAAGTCTGGTATTTTTCCGGTAGGTTAAGTGTAGAATATCTGCTGTTGCTGATGTACGCTTGTACAAAGCAGTCTTTGTCTATTTTAAAGTAATAGTTTCTCGATAAATCAACGTACAGCACTTAATTGAGTTAAAATTGTGCTGTAATGGCTTCATTTGATTTCTTTAAGTCTGGTGCTGGTTTATGTGTTTGCGTAATGTGGCATTTGGACGTGGTCTTCATGAAGTCAGCAGGCTTCTGCCTCCTGGTTTCTGCAGGAGAGTGGCATGGAAGGAGTCTGAATCAGGGGGCCAGGACTTGGGAGCTCTCAACTAGGTCTTCTTTACTGTATCTTTAAAAACAGTAGCATATCTGAAATGAATCATGTATTTGTAGTAGTAAGTGGTCAGATTTTCTTCTCCATTTCATCTACTCAGTTTGATCTCTGTCTTCCACTTGACTTTAGGTTTCTGAGCAGGAGATGGATGAAGCAATCGCACGAACTACCCACCGAGAGAGCAAGGATGCCAGCTCCTCTCATGTCACAGGTAGCAGCATGTTCTCCCCTAATCCGTGTCCTTTTGCAGATGCAGGAAGGTTTAAGGACATGCTCTTGGGTTCCCCAGCATCAATATTTTGAGGACCCTCAAAACAGCAGAAAAGTTGAGGAGGTGTAATCACTCTGTCCACTGCAGAAATTTTAGCAAAAGTTTCCAGTTCTTGTTTCGCTAGGCTGCCACGATCTGAAAGTAGGATTGCCGAGAGGTGGTTGATCTATCCTGTCTTCAAGATGAAGCCCAATGTCCTGGTAGGGAGAGGACAGGAGGAATCAACTCCATCTGTGTACACTTATCCATGTAGATGGCAAAAAAAAAAAAAAAAAAAAGTATTTTTGTGTCCATTTGAAAAAGTTCAGATATTGTCTACTGGACTATATGTTTTAACTCCATTTTAATCCTTAGGGTCATGTCAAAATGTGTGCTCTGGCATTTGGCTGATGCTTTTGAACTCAGACTTAGCACTTCCAAAAATCTTACAGATGAAAGCAAACTCTTGGCAATGGCAGAGTGACTAGTAAGGTGATTTTTAGACAGAAATCTTAGATTTGTAATTACCCTCTGTACATATGTGTCAGCTAAGACCATTTTTGAAGTAGACCTTGCCCGTGGCTGCTAATTTGTCTTTCGAGGTTGCTCATAGTCAGCAGCATGCTCCAGCAGGTGAGGAAGACTATCTCCTGCTCATCTCTTGTTCATAGCTGTGTCCTGGGCCTGGCTGGTGTAACGTGTCCCTGATAATATTTCACCTGATCTGAGGGACAGCTTGTGAAATGTTAAATAAATCTCACTTTAGAAAAGCAATTCAGATAATAAGTAAGTGGGATTAAACGCAGCCCCCAGCTCAGAAGGTGAATGAGGCCTTGTTCAGATATATGGACCACAACTTTAATTTTTGGCATCTAACTAAGCTGTGTTTAACAGGAGCTGTACAAAAAAGTCCATCTCCTAGTGTGAAGGCCAAACAAGGAGAGACCTCATCTCCCCTCAGCTGGACTATGAAACGCTTCCTGGAGCCAGCAAGCCGGGTAAAAGGATTAGATGCAATAAAAACAGCATCTGCTTCAAATTCAGCTTTTACTGCAGCTCTTACTTGATCAAGGAGTTCAAAACCAAACCTCTATGCTCCTTCCCTGTCACATGGGCTCTGTAAAAGGGTTTGTTTCTTACATCACACGTTTGAATCGTGACAGCAGCAAGCTCCTGTTCATCTGTGTGGCTGTAGCCTTTGGGAGTGATGTGCAGAGCACGGCAGAGAAAGCTGTGGGCTCCCACCTCCTGCCACCTCAAAGGCATCCCTGCTTTGCGGGACACAGAGACGAAGTTAGCAGGAGAGACCTGAGCCTGTGGGCAGAAGGCTGAGCGCTTGGTCTCTCTGTATAGCCGTTGCAGTGGAAAAGTCTCTGGTTTTCCTGAGAAAGCCAAAGAAGCCGTACAAACTGTGTCCAGGGGTACAAACCCTTCCCTTCTCTCAGTGCAGAAGGTGTATGAAGAGAATTACACACGTAAATGGTTTCATCCCTTGTTTCTGCATTGAACCACATCTGCAAATTAGTGGGCTTTGGAATCCTTTTTTATTTATTATACTGGCTAAAAATGTATTGATGTGCAGCGTTTCAGCCATCCAAGTTTGGCAGTTTGGCTCTCAATATACTGACAAGTCCTCTATTATAAAACCTGGTTTTAAACTTCCTTTATTGACACGCCAATGTGAGTGGAGTTTGTGGTGCTTGCATGCAGACAGGGGCTTTAAGCATCGATGACAGCTGGTTACCAGGCTCACTTCTTTTTAGCAGGGATCTGTCAGCTCCGAGGCAGAGCTTTCCCAGTACTTCTCGCCCGACGGTACTAGCCAGCTCCCGTTTTCTGGTGCTGTAACCGGCTCCTACAACGAAGAGCAGCTCCGTCAGAAGAACAGAAACAGTTTTTTGGATGATGGCTCTCTTCTTCCTGGCAACCTTAGTAAGCAGTGGAAATGTGTCTGGTCATTTGGCTAATGCAGAGAGAGTCACTGGGCGCTGGTTTGCTTTACAGGAGAGCTACGGTCATTCCTGTGCTGGTAACAAATGCCCGGCAGCATAGTGCAAGCCAGTGCTGATCATATGAAATTCTGGAAAATGGAAGGGGTTTACAACAATGCACATAAATGCCCGTTTCCATGGTATTTTGTCCAAATTGCTGCTCTGATTATGTGAAAATGACTTTATTTGATTGGCTTGGCCAAAACTAGATTGACAGCACTGCAGGGTTTTTTTTCAAATGACTGATGATCATCTGATTGATTACATTTAAATGAAAGTGTTCATAGCTATCTCAAATACACAATTTCAAAATGTCATATATAGCAGTGTAAAAACAATCAAATGTTCAATTTGATATCAGATATTTTGCATATGTGTCTTTCTCCCCACAGTAATTGACTGAAAGAATCTTGCATTTCTTTACTGACATGCACCTGATCTCAAATTCAAAGGATATTACATTTGTTTTCCCTTTCCTATGCTTCTCAACTATTGTCTACAGTTTATTCTTCTCTGGAAATTCATTATTTAATGCTTAAAAGCATTTTTACATTTTAAAATGCCCACAAAACAAAGCAAAACAAAAAAACTTTCTGCAAAATAAGGTGCAGTTCTTTCTAAGAGGGATGTGGAAAGTGTTCTTCGGTTTACTAGTCTTTAATTTGAAATTGATTGTGGTGTGCTTGTGTCTTTGTTCAGGAAAGCATTTTTCACTCTCTGTAAGTTGTGATGCAGGCAGTCCTGAGCATAGATTTAAGCAAAATGTGAAAAAAATTCTGTTGTTTAAAGTACACATGCAAATTTGCATCTTTTTATTCTTTGGGTCGTAGTCATAATTTAGAAATAAACTGAAAATAGAACCAGATGTGCCATGAACTCGTTTTGGGAATTACCCATAAACTGTAGGGCTATCTGCTGTTGCTCTTGCTGTTTGCTGTAGTTAGAGAGAGGACATGAAAAACCTGCTTTTTGCTTTGTGAAGAGAGGTTAAGGTTCCCCTGCAAACAAACCCACATGTACTCTGCTGCACTCAGATGCATGGTATTAAAAATCATCTATAAATGCAATTAAAGTATAACTTTTTTTTTTTTCCCTAGCTGCTAGAGAAGCAGGAGTAGCAAAAGCAAATGGTCTGGCTTCTCCAGCTACTGGGAGATCGTCCAGCCTTCACAGCAAGCATGTGGAGCCTGTCCGACCCGGCATCCTCAGCGACAGCCCCAAATCTGCCCGCAGCCCCTTTCATCGACAGAGGAGGGTTGTTTTCTATGATGGTGACGTTAGTGATGACAACGAAAGTTCCCACTTGCAAAGAAGTCAGAGGGTCAAGAGCCAGGAGGATGCTGGTATTGTCATTACAACCTCATCTGTAGAAATCGATGATGAGAGCCAGGACAGTGAGTCACCTAGATGTAGTGGCACCGAGACATCTTCCCCTGTCTTCAGCAACTCTGTGGAGTCTGCAGACAGCACACTTGAGCAAACTGACTCTCCTTTCTTCCCCATCATAGCATTCGATTACTCAAGTGTGCCTGAAGTTCGTCTTGGCAGTTTGAGTTTAAAGGAGCTCCGGGAGGCACAACTTGAATCTAAGAGATCGCCAAAACTTGAGCACAGAGCAGTCACAAGAGTGAAAAGCATGATGAGCACTGAGTGCCGAAGCCTTCAGAGACAGAGGACGGAGGAGCACGGCTCTTACAACAAGCCTGTTGCGAGGATGCTCCCTCACAGCAAGAAGTGTGAAGCACCTGATGGGGCCGGGCAGGGCCAGGGTGAAATAGTCACTCTGGTTCGCAATGAGCACGAATCATTTGGCCTGGATTTGGAAATCCAGGCCATGCCCTTAAAGGTTGTTGTCACAGGGCTGCGTCCAGGTGGAGCAGCAGAAATGGTAATTTTTTAATTTGGGTTGCCTTGTTGTGATTTGCTTTTACTTTGCAGGGATGGTGATGATGATGATGATGATTATTATTACTACTACATGCAAGGGAGACGTTTGTCTCTGCTGGGCAAAATGTCTCATCCCATATTGTTCTGAAACTTCTCTTAAATGAAAGGTTTCTGATTCAGAAGTGTACCCTGGCTGATTCAAACTAAGTAAGTCAAGAGGTAGATTTACTGAGATGGACTAATCCCCACTTGCAGTCACGGGTTTGAGGGAATACTATTCTTTTGTTTCCTTTCCTTTTACCAGGGGCAAAGACAAAATAAGTAAATCCTGGTGGTAAGAATGTTTATTACACTCTATTGTTTTCTATGCACATATTCCTGTGTTATACAAATCTGGTACCAGGAGGCCTTAGGTGCTGGCCAGGTTTGCCAAGCGCCATGGTAGTACCAGTAACACATTGCTCTTCTGCATCTCATACATGCATGTCTTAATGTGGATACTTGGTTCATGCTGGATGTGGAATTGCTGACCTAGATGCAAAAGTGCAGAGAGAGGAAGGAGGATATTCTGGTGTACAGGGCTGGATGTAGCATTTTTAATCTAGTTAGTAGCCACTAGGGTAAGAGGGGATATGTTGTAGCAGTTTGAATTGGGCTGTGAGAGCTGGGGATTTGGGTTCTGCTCCTGCCTTTTTCTCTGACTTACGGTGTGGTGTTTAGAAACATACTTAGGGTTTTATCTTAAGAGCTCAGCCCCTGTCCAATTTAGTTATTTAGGAGGGTCCCATTGGACCAATGGGAGGTTGTGACCAGGAATATAATTCATACATGAAATGCAAAAATTATAGACAGTGTTCCAGCCCTGAAGAAGCTAGGGCTGATTCATGCCAATTCATTTAAATGAAGAGGGCTATGTCCTCCATCCTGATACTGATCTCTCAGAGAAACCAGCAGCTCTTTTGACCTTCCTGTTTCAGATTGATCATTAATTCCTCTCCTGGCAAAAGCACAGTCTGCTCTTTATTTATATGTTAGCAAACTGACAGCAGTGGTACCTGTGCTCTGCAGTGATGTGAAATAGGAAATGTTGCTTATAAGCCATTGCTTGCTTCCCTGCAATCTTTGACCCTGTGGCAGGGCTTCTGATGTGTATTTGTAATTTCCCCGAATTTGTCGTTGCACCAGGGATCAATGGGCAAGATGGCTGTTGGAGATGAGATTACCACCATCAACAGTATCCCAGTCAGTAAGATGACGTATGAGGAAATCTGCTTGCTTATGCAGTGTCTTCCCACGTCGGTAACCCTGGAAATCCAGAAAGCAGCATCAGGTGAAAGAGTAGTTTTGCTTTTTTACCATTTATTCTGAGTAGCAGTGAAGAGAATTCCCTTGGATCAGCTGGGTCTTGATCTTCTGCTGCCCCAGGTTCCCACATTGATTCAGGTTAAAAATGGGGGGTACATTGTTTCTGCATTGGTGAGCCAGACAAAGCACTTCATCACCAAACCAGGCTTCAGGGTCCTCCCTAGCACCACAGTGAGAGGAGCAAACCTACACCTGTGTGAAGCATTCAAAGCTCCCACTTACAGTATGTCCCTCCTGCCAGCATTTGCAGAGGTCTGAGGTATTTCGTGCAGACCTGGAGCTAACTCGGCAACAACCCTGTCCTGATAACCCATTCTACTGCTGTGCCTGTCCAGTAAATATATTGACCCTTTATAATCACATCTGTCTCTCTTAATCTGAAGTTTAAGTAATAATTTTATGAATGGACAATAAGATAATAAAAGCTGCCTTCTTTCCCTCCTTCCCCTTCCCTTCCTTTCCCCTTTCCTTTTCCCCTTCTCCTTCCCCTTGTCAGAATTCTCTAATGTGCAGAAAGATGCAACAGAAAACCTAAGAAAACGAGTATCTTACCAAAATGTGTATTTGCATGTTTGTTATAAAAGTTTTCTAATTTGAATTGAAATATTTGATACCTCCTTAGTTTCTGCTCAGGGCTGATTTATGCTGCTACAGCAATATATGCATCCCCACAGACTGTACAAATTACGTGGTGTGGAAATGAGTGTTTGAAAAAGAAAAGCATACTTTTCAAATTCAGGAAGAACAAAATATTTTGCTTCATTCTAGCTTATGATCTTCTTCATGTACCTATTAATACCTGGGAGCCTAAAGTGCTTCCAGATGCTTCAGTTCCAGTTGTTCTTTAAGGAATTCCTGGCTTGGCAGAGTCCTGTTCTTGTTTCCTTAGATTGCTGTGGCTTTTGCAAACTAATAGCATTGGGTAGGGGCACATTGGCACTCCTTTATTAGGCAGCTCTTCTGCTTTACCCTTCCCCTCACCCTGCCCCACTGGCAGAGAAGAGGGTCTCTTCAGTGTGTGATCCAGCATGCTGAAGCAAGGCAGTACTTCAAATCCTAACCAGGCTGCTTCAGATTGCTCTTCTGATGTGTCTTCCACTTTGTTGACTCCAGTAGGAATCTGTGCTTCTTAACATGGGTACCTAAGTTAAGTGGTGTGGATAATCCCACAGGTTTGTGCAAGGAGAGATGCACTGGAACGTTTGAATGAGCAGGAAAGGGTGCTGACTCTGTGAATACACCCCTCCTTCTCCATGCACTTTCTGGGCCTCATCTGGTAGTAACTGGCCTCTGGAAGGCAGCTTAAATGGGGATGCCTGTCCCAGAAGCAATGTAGAAAGGTGCAAGCAGATGCTTAGGGTGAAGTGTTGAAAATTGAAGAGCTGGAGAAATGAGTGAAGAGGAATGTGTTGGGAGTGCAGCAGTGACAGGGAGCTCAGTGTGTTGCCCAAGAGTGGGTTAAACATGTATTGGAAGCAAGGAAGGATCTGTGCCAGAAATCCAGTAAAGCCCATATGCTTAATGCCTGTATAACGTCACCCATGCGTGTCACATTAAACACCTGCAGAAGTGCCGAGAGAATCAGAGTCAAGTTATTTATGCACAGCTTGTCACTGCGTTATCTGTTCACCTTTGTTTGCTATGCCAGGGCTTTGTGTACTATATGCAATCTGTTGGAGACATCTTCGATCAAACAAGTAATGAGAAGCAGTACTGCTCAGCCTGATTTACTTCACACTGACACTTTGGTAGTTGGTTGCTTGTTCAAAGACGAGAAGTAAAAAGATCATGACTGCTCACCTTGGATAAGTGGTTTGCTCCCTCCTGTGTGCTACTCAAATACACAGGGTTATGATTAATTTGAGTTGTTGTAAACATCATTACAGAAGAGGAGGATGCAGAGCAAAAGGAAAACATGTAGTCCGACTAGGTGGTTGTCTATTTTTGTAATAAAACCTGGTATTTTGTGTATCACTTCCTATATCTGACAGGATTTTGCTTCTTTTTTTTTATTTATTTTTATCATGATGCAGCTGTCAGCAGATTTACAAACCTCATCCTGTCTCCAGGGGTAGATGGTCAAAATCAGGCCGATGTCAACAGCATCCTCGCAACTGAGGAAGAACCGACTGCTGGGAAGCGAGAAGGAGCAGGTTTGCAAAATGCTGGTGTCGGCAGTGCAGTGGAGAGAACAACACTGCCACCTGATGCCACGAGCAAAGACGTGCAAAGAGGTCCCACGAAAAGCAACCATGCTGAGGACTGCGCTGCCATCCCGGTCACTGATATCGATGACTTGCTCAGCCAAATGGGTGCTCCCGAGAGCAGGGCTTCGCGCACCCCATCGCGAGCGGAGAGCCCCCTCCGAGATGAGTACACTACAATGTGCTGCTGTGGGACTGACGAAGGCTGTCCCGGACCTGAGCCAGGGCCAGCCAAGGAGGAGCTGCTGGAAAAAACTGTGAATTGTGGAGCTAATGCACAAGGGGTTTTGGGGCTGTCTGTGTTGGACTCCATTAACACAGGCAAACTTTTTACTGTGAATAAAAACTCTCTAAATAACTATTCTAGGAATTTTAGCAGTTTAAATGAGGATGAGTTGCCTGCAGCAAACTCTCCAGAAGGTAAGAGGAGTGACCTGTTTCCAAAGTCTATGTATGGGGCTGCGGAGGATTCTCACTCGGACACAGAGTCTGTCACAGAAACCTTTGACAGTGCTAATGAGGTGTTGCTTGGGCTGTGTGCTGCTGCTAACACCCCTGCAGTCTGTACTGTACTGGAGTCTGACGAGGAGCAAATTGAGATTTGCTGCATGAATGATGATCCACAAAAGCCCACGCAGGAGCAACGTCTCACATCTGCAGCAAGCTCATCCTCTCTGTCCCCGCTGCATCCTTACGGCGGCAAAGTTTTACAAACTGAGGGCTGTGCAATGTGTGGGTCACTGGAGACAAGCATCAACAAACTAGGCTTGGAAGATCACAGTGGTCCCACTCCATGTTCCTCACAGTGTTCAGATGTGTCCTCTGCATCCTTGTGTTCTCCTTCCTCAGTTTTCCTGCCAGAAAAAGACATCCTAAAGAATTCAGTCAGTATCCCTGAAGTTTACTCTTTCTGTAACAATGGTGCCTTAAGTACAGAAGAACAGATGGGTTTGGGGAACAGTAGTGGACATACGAAATGCTGTGAATCCATTGAAGAGGAAGGGTCTCTGCACTGCAAAAAGATAAGCTTTTGCTCTGCTAGAAATGTCGATGGCTTAGAGAACAACGTGCTTGAGAAAGAAGGATATCATGATGAGCAGAGATCCACATCTGAAAGTGAAACAGTGGTTGATGACTGTAATCATGCTGTTAGTTATTGCTTAGTGAAGAAAGAAGCCAACAGTTTGTCCAGCTTGTCTAAAACAGAGAGCAATCATGTGAATGCATCATCATCAAGAGCAATATCACTCAGGTCTCCCTTTCCCACTAGATCTAAAGATCCAAAGGCTAATACAGCTCATGAGTTGCCAGGGAAAAATGAGAAAATTAGCTCTGTGACTTCAGGAAGGACTTCAAACGGAAAAGTCCAAAGCTCAGGCACAAATCACTGCAAAGTAGCTGCAGTACCGCACAGCCCATCCTCACAGAAAAAATCCTGTCAGGATTCTAAGGGAATGGCACAAAAAAGTATAATGGACACCCTTTTAAATAACCAGAAGGCCAAAGCAGGACCAAAGCTAAAAGGGATCACTATCAAAAGCAAAGCAAAGGCAAATTCAGATTCTTCAGGCATTAATCCTACCAAAGTCAGTGGAGCTGATCAGAAAAGGGCTTCTGTTTCTCCACAGCTGTCCCCCAAACTCCTGGGGAAGAAAACACCACTGTCCCGTAATTCACCTACAAACCCAGATCCTGGCAAGAGCATTTCAGCAGCCTCAAGGACTCTGAAGTCAGAGCTAGATAGTAAACCATCTCTGGTCATTTCTGAAGATTCACTTCTGCCTCTCCTGAATGGCACCAGAAGCCCAACAGCGAGCAGTGAAATGAAATGTGGCTGTGAGGAGCTAACAGGCGTGCAGCAGGCATTGGGAAAGCCAAAAGAAAAGCAAGTTTCCATGCAGCCTGCGATGTGTCAGGATAAAGGTGCTAAGGTGGATGATTTCAGAGCCAGAGATGGTCAGTCCAAAGTCACTTCATCTCCTCAGGGGATACCAAAAGTTGAAGATGTGAAAGGGAGGGTGGATAACCCTGGAACAGGCCTGACCACAATCAAGAGCATCTACAGTGCAGATGACCTTAGGCAATTAGATCTGCAAAACGTAGGACCATCTGCTGGAGGCTCTTCTTTGTTGAGGTCCCCCTTGGTTCAGCAGGAGCAGCTGGAAGGGCAGGAGATCCAGCGTACTTTCATTGAGGTGAAGCTTTCCTCCTCCTCACCCTCTTCTTCCTCCTCCTCCTCCTCTGCCTCTTCCTCACCAGCATCGTTTTTGCAACTGCCATTGCTGGAGAAAACAGAAGAGACGAACGCAGAAGTGCCTCGGCTGACTGCAGAGGTGGGGAACATGCAGTATTTCTCGAAAGCAGATACTGCTGGAGACAGAAATCTCTATGGCATGTCGAAACCTGTGATGAGGACTTACTCGATGCCGGCCCAGTTATCGGATGACTTGAGGGAGGACTGCCATGTTGCAGAGGTTCATCCTGTGCAAGGTCCGCAGGGCCACGCTGCAGAGGAGAAATACCCCCAGGCAGTGACGGGGATGTTAAAGATGGTCCATCTGAATCTGCCGAATGGCCAGAGGGGAAAGGAGCAGGCTTATGCCTCCAGAAGCGCCCAGAGGGTCCATGACACATCCCCCGCAGCCAGCGACATTAGCTGCCCCACTGCCAATAAGCTGAGGGGCTTCAGGAGGAATTACTACTACTATGAGCTGAACTGGCCACATGAACCTACCTCATCCTTCTCTGTCAAACAGAGGATCAAATCCTTCGAAAACCTGGCGAACTTTGACCGGCCCATTGTGAAGGCCATCGATATACACTCGGCCGCGAGATCACCGCTCGCCAGGAGGTCGTGTGGCGGGATGGCTGCCGCGGCCAGCCCCGCCGAGGTGCCACGGGCCTTGCGGCGCAGCCTGAGCTCCTACGGTGGCAGCCCGAGCCCGGCCAATGCCGTGGCCAAGTCTCCCACCAGCGCAGAGCCCACGCGTGTGGCGGAGGGCGGCAAGGGGGAAGGAAGGCCCCAGAGGAGCGAGGAGGGCGGTGCTGGAGCAGACGCGGCCGCCTTTCCCCCCTCGGCCTCGCAGGCGCGCCGCAGCCGGGGCCTGGGGCGGCCGCCGCTGTCCCGCTCCAGGCTGCGGGAGCTGAGGGCCCTCAGCATGCCCGACCTGGACAAGCTGTGCGGAGAGGGCTTCTCGGGGCCGCCGCAGCCCGCCTGCTTCAAGACGGAGCTGGAAATCACACCCCGCAGAGCCCTCGGCGTGCCCGCCCGAATTGACGCAGCCCCGCCAGCCCGCTGCGGCCCTGCGGAGGCGGGTGCGATGGGGATGGGTGCCGGCAGCCCTCGGGACAGCGGCTCG
Source organism: Haliaeetus leucocephalus (assembly GCF_000737465.1). Classification (NCBI taxonomy): domain Eukaryota; kingdom Metazoa; phylum Chordata; class Aves; order Accipitriformes; family Accipitridae; genus Haliaeetus; species Haliaeetus leucocephalus. The sequence goes on along the minus strand of NW_010972610.1, from coordinate 350,843 downwards.
GGGACGCCGGGGTCCGCCTCGGATGATGACGTGCCCCATGGCAGCTCTCTGGATGGGGAACGCTCAGAAAACAGCTGGTCCATCAGGTTGGTGTTGGCTTTGTTACCGCTGCGTCGTTTTCGCCCCCGCAAGCCTCTCCTGAGGCAAAGCTTCCCCATTGCCCCAGATCTGCCCCAAAGCGCGTTTCAACTTTGGCCCCAGCCCCAATTCCCCTCACGATTCAGGGTCCCGTTCTTCATGCTCTTGATCGCTTGGAGCTGCCATGCTGCTGTCTGGTGGCAGCCATGCTTCCGTGCAGGGTGAAGCACTTCGTCCTGGCGGGGCCGGACTCCTTTTCTGTGTCCCCTCTAGCTGGTTTTGGTCAGTTTTTGGCCACCTTATGACACAGCAGCCGCTGTGGAGGGGAGGCTGCACAGCGCTGGCTGCCAGCACAGCCCGCAGTGACAAACGAGCTTGTTGTCCTGCCAGAAGCAGTCTTCAGATGTAGCTGTCTCCTTGTTTTTGTTAACGTATGTTGCTAAAACCATTGGGGAAAGAGGAGGGGAACGGAACGGGGAATGACTTTCAGAGTTAAATTGTCTTCTCTGCCCCTTCCCATTCTTCCAGCATACACCATTTCTTACCTGTTTTCAAGATATCTTGTTAATGGGCTGGCCCTTCATTGTTTACCCTAATGCAACCTACGTTGTATACCTGAAATGTATCTCTACACGGTCTAGAAATAAAAAGCTGTCTTTTATATCTTTCTGTTCATTTTAGCTTGGATCAGCTACTTGTTTCAAGCCTGGACCAGCAAAAACTGCAATCTGTTTTGTCAGCAGTAGTACCAAAATGTGACGTTGTTGCTATGCTGCAAGAAGTCAAAGCACAAGTAAAGGTAAAAACCAGAAGATAAAACTAGATTATTGGTGGTATTTTTAAGGGTTTTCTTAATGGCACATAAAATCTCTTCCAAACAGTTTCAGAGCTCCTCCAGTAGTCCTGTGGTAGGTTACAGTTGATGGTAGTTTTACTAATGCTGGTTTTTGAATGCCTACTGTAAACCCGTAATAAATTCGAATGGCTTTTGTATAAAAAGCATATTGTTTGTCCAGTGTGAAAGCAGTTTTCAGCCATGATAAACAGACGTATTTTAAATGGAGAACTATGCCTCCATTTGAGTCATTATTACAGCTGAGAAACTCCTGGGTTTGCCAATAACTGCACATCAGAATTTAACTTTCCACCAACCATCTGGGTCAGACTCGCTTTCCCCACTGTGCAAGGGAAGCTCTGCTCCTCTCTTTGCCTGGAAACACCCCCCTTTTGCTAGGGCTGCAGTCATGGAAATTGAGTTTATTTTGTTTAATGCTGAACTGGTGGCTTGCAACAACAGAAATTGGGTGCTGGAGGGTTTGTAAGAGACTACTGTGACCTTTTTGCTCTCTTCTGTGGAACTGGTTATTGCATTAAGATAACCTGCTTCATTATCTCGGTGTTTAAAGAAGGCCTCCAAAGTGAAATGATTGGCGGAACATTGCTTCTCTGATTGCAATGTTTGTGTTTGTGTTTTTGGGATACATCCACATCGTTTTTAAATCAGAACAGAAGTTGATAAAATAATGACAGCACTGGAGGGGAAACTGCCATCTGGTCTGCATAACTGCTGGCTGAGCTGCATTTGGAGCATTCCTGAGTCTTATTCACAAAGGTTGCTGTTTCAAAGTAGAACAGACTGGGGGGAACTGGACCTCCCCAAAATAGCCAGCTTTACCTCCTTCCAGGGACAGCATAGCTAAAGCTTGCAAGTCCCAAGAGCTTGGTGAGCCGAGAGGGTTTGGTAGGTTTACTGATAAAGTTAGGATTGGATTGTGCTTCTGGCCAAAGGTAATTAAGTGTTCTTTAAAGTATTTTGCATGGGGTCTTGGAGAGATTATTTATTTATGCCACTTTTCAAAGTCTGAGAACTCAAATATTTATAAAGCTGAATGCTTTTTGGAATGCACTCCTTGTCTGCATAGTTTCTTATCCATATTTAAGCCCAGTATGGCACGTACTCTGGAAAATTTTATACTAGTCAAATTCTGGATTTAAGTGTGCAATAGGAGGGTTCTTCATGGTTACGCAATTGCTGAAAAATTAGGTGAACTGCATGATTCGGACTGAGAGCTTCCCCAGGAAGAGTTTGTCATCATCTTTTGCTCTGAACAGTGCTGAATTTACTGCTTTTAGTAATTGCTACTAATATATATTAAAAAAAAAAATGGGCATTTTATTGTTTAAATCTCTGTGACTGATAATCTTTGGCTAACAGGCTAAATAGAGGTGATCACTGGAGGCCCTGTGTGTCCAGTGTGTGGCCAAGTAAAGCAATAAGCGTCCATAGCCAGGTGTGTCTGTGCCCCATAGTACACGTGCTGGCTGAGGACAGCATTGAGAGCTAGGGAGGGAGGAGATGCATAACCCTGGCAATGGGAAGCTAGGGTTCAAGCTGTATTGCTGACTGGCCCAGGATGTGTGGTCCTCGCACAATTCTTCTCCCATGTAAGCAAATTAAGTTGTGGTAGCAAGGGTTGGAAAGAGCCTGACCTCTTAAACAAAAAGGGTTGCTATAGTACTCAATGGTCAAAGATATGTGTGTTTCCATTACCCTCACTGCACTTTGAAAGGGGCTAGCCTAGGTACTTAACTGATTTTATTATTTCTAGCCTAACAGAAAGCTGTTCTCACTTGAGTACAGGTGAGAAGGGTCTTAACATCTACAAATGCTGTGCTCCGTTCTCCTTGAGCACTGATGGATCAGTGATGTGGAGCAGGGTGGCATCAGTTTCTGACATTGGCTCTGTGCATTGCAGGGACGCCTCTCACAAAGAAAATTTTCCAGAGCCACCATTTGGCAAAAAAGCACACAGTGAGGCCAAGAATTTGACCATTGTTTCACCATAAAATGATAGTAATCTGTGGTTCCCTGTGCCTTTTGAAGAAAAATTAAAGGCAAACACTGAGTTAAAATGTTGAGTTTAGTGAACTAAATACATCATTTAATGCTAAATAGATTAAGAGGTTGGTTTCTAATGATGTGCCATTAATTTTAGTGTTGGCAGTTTCTGGAAATGACTGATACTGGATGGGATCCCAGGGAAAAGCTGAGGCCTGCTTTCTACTCCTTATTTCTGATGCTCTGCCCCACAGACGGTTACTATCCCCTTGCTCTGCCAAATGCCTGCTTATAGCCCCGCTTACACCACAAAATGTGGTCTCTGTAACAGTGTCTGGTTTTGTCCTAATAACCATTCAGAAGACAGCATCAGACTTGCTGGATGGGACTGCTTCTCTCTCATGGCAAATTCTGTATTTTGGCAGTGGGCCATCACTTCGAAGAAATCAGCTTTACACCTTTGTTCTGGTCTGGAGCCAAGTTCAGCACTGGTGCAGACCTGCACTAGTCCCTTTCCTGTGCTAGATGCTCCCATTTCCACAACAGCACAGCTTAGTCCCATTTGGATCCCTAATGGGCTCCCTACTCTTGTGTCCCAAATGAAACAGTTTTTCCTGCTGTCCCATCTGACTTTCCAAAGCTTCAGTTTGTGGTCACTACCCCTTGCAAGATTGTCCAACACTGCTGAGAAGAGATTGATACAACTGCCCTGCATTACATCTTTGTAACTGCCTTTTGAGGGGAAGGAGAAGTGGGATAACAAAAGTGTTAGTAATTCCCTGGAAAGTACAGTGCTTGGTCTGGAAAGGTGTATGGGAACTATTGAGTTTCGACTGCAAAATGTCAAGCAATGTGACATTTATTACAGCCTTTGAAAATAAGGCTGCCCACAGTTTAATACCCTTCCACTGTCCTAATTTTGATTTTGCTTTCTAGTCTTGGATTGACTGAAGAAATCTTTGCTGTCACCTGAGTTCTCTTATCTGGCTGCTACTTATCTGTAGCATGAAAAGAAATGTATTTAGTGTCTTAGTTTTAATTCCTTGAATTGCTTTTTTTACCTGCCATAATCTGAGGGTACTGGGAATTTGTCATTTGTGCAGGAACTTTGTCTTGATCTTTGGTTTGTTTTTATTCTCCTTCCTCTCCACCTCCATTTTTCTGCTAGAGCAAAGAAGACACATACTTTGTAGTCTTGCACAAAGAAGAAGGAGCTGGCCTGGGATTTAGTGTTGCTGGAGGAGTAGATCTGGAACAGAAATCAGTCACAGTAAGTGATGGCTGCAAGTAATTTTTTTGCAAAACTCACTTTAAAGCAGGCTGGTGATTAGATCAAGCGCTCATTTATCAAGAGTCACTGCAAGTCATTCACAGTCATAAAACAGTGTGTCTCAGAGGCGGCTGCATACCATCTGCTACTGAAATCAGAGAGTGCCTGGGAAGTGTAATTTTTATTATTGGAGATGGATGCCAATTATGTTTTCAGTCTTTAAAAGTCTGTTACTGGATGGGGGGGCTGGCTAGATCTAAATCCTATGCATGTAAATAAAATTCTGCATGCAGTTGCAGTGCACGCAACATTTTAGGGGAGATTTTCATTCCCAGTAAATGCTGTGCAGTGAAGTTTTTGAAGGATTTTGCAAATGTGAGAATGACTGTTACAGACCTCCATAAACATTCTGGATTTCACATCACAAATTTGGTTTGGTGTTACTAAGACCTGTGCGTGGTCAGTAAATGAGAGTTGTTGTTTTGATTATTTTTTTTTTTTAAAGTCTTATAAAGCATTCTGAACCAAAGATACTGTGTGCCATTAAGTGATGTTGGTGTGTAAAAAGTGATACCAAGCAACTTATATACTGTTCAAAAACAGATCAGTTGGATAGAAAAATTCAAGACAACTGGTGTCACGTGTGACAATTTCTTTGCACAAGATACACATTTCAATTCTGCCCTGACAGAGATCGATCCATTAAGTGCTGAGATTAGAAGAAGGGTATGTCCTCAGTCTGTGGGGCCTGCAGCAGCACTTGCAGGAATCTTCTGGTTTTTGCTTTTAGACAAGACCAGTATAAGTAAATGTATTTTACATTAGGCAGTCATTGAGTTAGAACATGGTCACAGTCTAGGGAACAGGCTCTACTTCTCTCACTGCAAAGGTTGTGTTCCCTGTCTCTGGCCCAAACACTTGCAGTGTCAGCTGTGAGGAAGGGGACAGCTCAACAGTGTTCCACCCCAGAGAGCTCCTCACCTAGTGACTGGGACACTAGCTAAAAATATGATCTTGAGCTCTCTCAGGCTGAGTAGAGCTCACTTTCTCCATCAGTGCCATTAGCCATGAGAACAAAAGAGCATCAGCTGCTGCTCTTTCCAGATCCTCTTTGTTCAGTGTGTATAAAGCATACTTCTCAGGTGGGGAAGATTTTAATGTCCTTGACCTACTGGGATTCTGGGTCCCAAATGGATTTAGGGTTGCCACTGGGTGGTGAGCTGCTTAGGTGGGCTGTTCTGCCCACACTTGGGTGCAGAAATAGAAATGCCTAGTGAGTGTCAAGATACTGAGGAGTTGAGCATGTGAAGGAAGACAGCAGATGTTTTAGACGTGACCCCTGTATTCCACGTACCTCTTGCATTTGCTTGAACCTTTGCCCAGTGGACCTAGAACTGTGTACATGGGAAACCATATTCAGGCTGCTAAAATTACAGTGCCTGATAGGCAAGGCTTTAGATACAGGGTCTTGAGTCTTTTAGTCAGTTCTTTTCTGTAAATGGCACACATCTAAGTCTCAGCTGTTTACTCAAAGTTTAATCTACTCTGAATAGAGTATTTTTTTTTTCTCTAGAAAAAATGCATTTCAGGCCACTAAGTTACCCCTTTGCATCTATTTGCGTGATATTTGATCAGCCAAATTGAGATGGACAATTAAATACTTGTACAGCTGCAGTAAGTCAGAGCCTTTCTATGCACAGATGTGTGCACTACTTAGAAGTGTGCATGTGAAAACAGCACAGGATACATGTCCCAGTCAGTGGGAATTTGGAGAGTGGGTGTCAGACCCCACAATGTTGTTCTTGGTGTTTGGTGTAGCATGGATGTGGATTTAACCTGTGTGCCACTTGAAATTTGTGATGAGTTCACTGAAGGCATAAGTGATTTGTGATGTTACATTCTCTAGCTGGTTTTGGTTGTCCTTGGCTTAGAAATGACCATGCAGTAATAGCATGTGTTCCTCTGCTTTCCCCCCTCATCTCTAACTGCAGTCTTGTCCAGTCACTTAAGCCTTAGTATTTGAGGGTGTTTGCTGGAGCGAATGTTGTGTGCTTGATATCCAGGCAGTAGGCACTGATTGCAAAGTTTGGTAGGGTCTCTGTGTTCACCTTGGCCTGTAGAGCACTATGTGTGGTCATGAGGTTAAAGCATCCTTAAGTTAACATCTTTCTTGTAGGTCCACAGAGTGTTTTCGAAGGGAGTGGCATCTCAAGAAGGGACTATTCATCGAGGAGATCTTGTTCTGTCAATCAATGGCAAGTCTCTTGCGAGCTCAGTCCACGGGGATGTCCTGAATACTCTTCATCAGGCAAGACTATACAAATACACGGTTGTTGTCATCCAGAAGGAAAAAGACAAAGCAAACAATTCTTCCAGTCTTGAGATATCAGCTACTGGCAGAAAATGTGTGGGGTCTGGAAAGGATATTTCCATGGAAATAGGAACAGGTATGATCTTTGTCCAAGAACAGTTGGAAGGATTCCCTTGCAGAGCAGACTGAAGGGAAAAATGTCCATGTGTTTTAGATTAAAACCGTCTGTGCCTTATGTGATTGAAGGGAGCAAATGAAATTACCTTTAAATTTTATTTGTTCTCTTTGGAGCCTAAATGCAGTTTGGTTTTGTTTTGGTTTTTTTTTTTTTTAAATATCATAACTTAGAAGGACATTTAGGGCCTAATCCAATTTCTACTAAAGTTAGTGATTCCACATACTCTTCCAATCCAGGATAAACTCCTTTTAAATAATAACAGTCGTCAGTGTGAGAAAGCAAACAACCAGAAAAGAAAAAAGGAAAAAAAAACCCAACCTCAAAGAAAACCCCAAGCCCTGCAGTTTGTTATGCATAGGGACTGAACTTGCTCTTTGTAATAGCAGACTTCATACTGTTTCTGCTAAAAACATAGAAAAAATTATTTTGATATTACAGTAAGTGGAGCTAAGCCAAATCCAAGTCAGCCATCCCATAGGAAACTAGGCATAAATGGTTTAAGTGGAAATCTATCAGTGGAATGGTAAGTTCCTGTTTGGGAACAAGACAACGTTTCAGTGTGAAGGCTGTACTTGGGGTGTTAGAAGCAGATCTTTCAAATGTTTTTGTAGAATTAAGACACAAAACCCTTTAGTACCTGTCTGATGCTGCTGCTTCGGGAGCAGGGCATGACCTGCTTCAGTCCTCCACTGCTGCAGTGTCCATGGGAGGGAGTGGGCAGTGGTTACAGCTTATTGCTGAGATTTGGTGATGTGGCTTCTCCTGCCTTCCAGGGCAATACCAGGCACTCAGCTCAGACCATCCCCAAACCGGGACATGGAGCTGCCATTCACCTATTTTTAACCCCTTGGCCATAATCATTACTGTTTATTTTTTTCCCATAGCAGTTTTTATTGGTTTATGCTTTCACTGGGTTTTATAGGCCAGCTTTGTAATACAGCTTACAAGAAGTAGAAAGCACTCTGTAAATGAATGGATCAGCCTTTCTGGAATTGTTCCCATGGATATAATATATGTAATTACTTCAGAATCCCTTTCTACCCTAAGCTCCCTGTGTCTTGCACGTTGATAAATGCAGGATAACTGCTGGGTGCAGGCACTAGGGGGCAACATTATCTCATAAACAGCATAGTATTGGGTTATTAAGAACATATTTCCATCCTGCAAGGCAAAGCACATCTTCAGATGTTTTAGATAACATTTAAAGTTGTTTGAGATAACAGCAGTAGTAATTTGTGATAATGCAGACTGCATAATTTTTATATTCACACAGGGCAAAGAGGGACCTGTTTTCCAAAATTGTAGATTTATTTCCTCCTAAGCAAAATCATATTTTATGTCAGCTACAGCAATATTGCATTCTAAAAATATCTGCTATGTAAGAGGCAGGATGCACATACAGCTAATTATGGTTATTGCCATAGATATGAGACCAGAAACAATTACTCACAGTATTTAGTGATTACAGATTTTTCCTTAAGAGGATGGAACATGTTTGTTTAATGCAACATTTCATTCACTACTGTTATTTGAAAAGATGTGGCTCATTGAATGAGAAAGTGGGAACAAATGAAAGAAAAAGAAATGCTCTCCACTCACAGTTTTTATAATTTTTCAGTTATTTTGTTCATGTTGAGAGTCTTTGCTAAATTTGCTAAGCTTTAATTTTGCCAAAAAAAAAATGCTTTGGCAGGTTTTGGTTGAACATACAAAATGAAAATGTCGCTGTGCGTAAATGCATTTTGTACTGTCTCCCATTCACAGCTGCAATCATACACATTCACTTCTGAGAAACTGGGTGACAACATGTTCTAATCTGAATATGAACTGAACTCTGAATTGCTTTGTCACTGCAGCAAAAACAAAACCAAGAAACACAACTTGCAATTTACTGTTAACTGCATAACAAGATGCTGTGTATATTCTGTTACAGATCCAAACCTGGATATGAATGATGTCATCTGCGTTGAATTATTGAAAACCTCTGCTGGTTTGGGATTCAGTCTTGATGGTGGAAAAGCTTCCATTGCTGGAGACAGGCCCTTGCTTGTAAAAAGAATATTTAAAGGTACTACAAGCATGCAGTGGATATTATCCCAGTTTTCCTTTTGTGCATTTTACAGACATTTTAATTCTTGGACTCGATTTTTTTTTTTTTAAGCAAGGGTGGTTTTTGTGGTCCTTGTTTATTACCACTTAGTAGCCAAAGTGGTCAGTAAAAAAAACAGTCCCGGGAGTAGCTAGGGATTGCGTCTGCTAGTAAATGTTTGTGGAGCAATCTGATTTACTAAATATGATGCAGTTCCTTCCTGGGCTTGTCCACTATTCTAGACATTAAATTACAGCAGCAGTATTGTATGTAATGGTTTGAGAAGTTCATGCCTTATCCAGTTCTCTTAAGAAAAGGACAGTAGAGAGAATCAGTGTGGTTCCAAAGCACCATCCTGCATTATACCCAGTTATTAATTTTACCTCTTTTTTCATCTTTGCTTTTTTTTGGTTAGATATCAGTATTAGCTTTTGCTAAGAATATGTGATGTTTGTATTCAAAAACTGCCACTTTTGGATGCTTTGTTTGTCAGCAGGTAGTTAAACTTAAACAAACCGTGTATAGAAAGGAAACCAATCCCAGAACTATGCTGTGATTTTAGTATGTCTGTCGTGGTTTAACCCCAGCCAGCAACTAAGTACCACTCAGCCACTCACTCACTCCCCCCCCTTACCCCCAGTGGGATGGGGGAGAGAATTGGGGAAAAAAAAGTAAAACTCGTGGGTTGAGATAAGAACAGTTTAATAGAACAGAAAGGAAGAAAATAATGATGATAATAATAACAATAATAAAATGACAATAATATTAATAAAAGGATTGGAATATACAAAACAAGTGATGCACAATGCCACTGCTCACCACTCGCTGACCGATGCCCAGTTAGTTCCTGAGCAGCGATCCCCCTTCCCTGGCCAACTCCCCCCAGCTTATATACTGGGCATGATGTCACATGGTATGGAATACCCCTCTGGCCAGTTTGGGTCAGCTGCCCTGGCTGTGTCCCCTCCCAGCTTCTAGTGCCCCTCCAGCCTTCTTGCTGGCTGAGCATGAGAAGCTGAAAAATCCTTGACTTAGCATAAACACTGCCTAGTCTGGGATTCAGTTTAGTGAAAAATACGGTGCTTCCTAAAGGAAGCTGAAACTCTCAATGAAGCTGCAGCATTTTTACAGGATTACTTTTCAGTGGTTTATTCTCTCATCAAGGAAAAAAATCAAAATGGTATTTCCTGAATTGCTTATCCATTTCTGTTTGTGTTTGTTTTCCCCTCTTTAGAAATTGATTCTGAGGGTGAAGACCATGTTTAATTTTGAGCTCATTAACTTATATCCTTAGATACAGTCCTTTTCCCCTCCACTCCCCGTGATGGCTGATGTTAGTTAAATTATCATTACGGAAAACATACTTTCATGAGCAGTGAAGGGTGTGACCCTCTCTAGGAGCTGTTTCTGTGTCTGGTGTGTTTGTCCTAAGTTTGCTACGCGTGTGTCGTTTGTTCATCCCTGTTATCCGGGTTTTAGAATCTACTGCATTATCTGCTTATTACCATGTTAAAATTCCATTTGAGAAAATACATCCATGCCACATACAACCTGTATGTTTATTTTTATCAACCAGGTTTTCTTACAGCTACAGAGATAATGTATAGCATATTTCATGCACTTATGCTGCTTCCTTCAAAAACAGACATTTTTTCTGAGAACAAGGATTATCTTGGTTAAAATAACATTTCTGTGACATGCAGCATGGGGTAGATTGCTAGAGCTGAGCCGAGCATAAGTGACTTGTACTGAAATTGCCACTGTTGGAAAAATGGTTTATTTGCTCTTCATCACAGGGGAAAGCAAATTTTTGTGGGTTTACGTTTTTTTTGCACTGACTTTTTTGCCCTTTTGCTCCTAGGTGGTGCTGCAGAGCAATCTGGAAACATAGAAACTGGAGATGAAATTCTTGCTGTTAGTGGAAAATCATTACTTGGCCTCATGCATTACGATGCCTGGAACATTATTAAATCTGTGCCAGAGGGCCCTGTTCAGCTACTAATCAAAAAACACAGAACATCGGTATGATGGAAGCACTACATCAAATCACACTTGCTAAGACAAAACACTTAAAACTGGCTACAAGCTATCTTTGTTTCTAAAGCCACACAGAAGTGTCTTAATGCTCTACAGAGAGGTGCTAAGAGCCTTGGAGAACCACTGAGCAAGCATGTTATGAGCATCATAAAATCTCACCTAAATATCGAGGATGAAGGAAGCCAAATGTTAAGAGACAATTTTGTACTATGTGGCAGTTTTAATGGAACTTCAAGACCTCTCCTGGGTTTGATTTGAAGTATTTTGACTGAGAAAAATAACACTGTGCCTGTCCCTGATATTTTTAGTATCTGCAGAGCATTGGGAGTATAACTTATGGTTGTTATCCTGTTGACAAGGATGGGTATTTAGATAGTACTGTATCACTTAGCTGTAATAAGACTTCAGGACACTTACTTAGGGTCTGGTCCTTTTTTTGTTGTAATAAGAGAATGTCTGGAACAATCTCACTTTATTCTTCTAAGTGCAGTTTTGCTAAAAATGCATGACAAAAAGAGTATAATTTTGCACAACTTTTATGCCTAAAACATGAGCATTTTAATGCAAAGCTGAAAAATCTTCTTAAAACTGATGAACTAACTTGGCATCCATCACAACTGAGTCTGCTCTTAGATGCAACTTGTATCTGAAATCACTTGGCATTAATGCAGTAAAAATCTGTGAGCAAAAAAATCACATCCAAATAATAGGTGATTGTCCACCAAGGTGTAGACTGAGTTGTTAGTTGTGATTAAAATGGGAGCGATAAAAATTGGGGTCTAAATTTTCAAATTTAGGCTTCTAATGTTAGGCACCTTTAATATATATATATTTTTAAAAAGGGGATAATTTCAAGTGCTGAGCACTTGCAGATCCCACAGACTTCAGCAATCACAAAGTATGTCTGAAAGTCGGGCTGCTTTTATTTGGCTGCAAGAGGCTTAAGGCTGCCCGACTTGAAACACTCAAGCTGAAAGTGGTGGTCTAACGATGGGGATTATAACAGATTAAATCTGAACTGGCCATATTTCTGGCTTTTAATCGCTCTTTTTTGTTTTGTCTTGTCCAATATTTATTTTTGCTTGTGTGAGAGTGGGTGAGGATGTGTGTGGAAGATATAAGTGCACCTGGCTGCATCAGGAACAGGCTGATGCTGAGGGTTCTGGATGGTGAAACTGAAAATTGTTTGTGTAGGCAGGAGAAACCATGGTATTAGATACAGCAGAACTGACAGGGTTGCAATGCCACGGGTGCTTAGTTTGGATTTTCTCACCTCTACTCACAGTAGAGGTACCAGCAGCAGGCCATGCTGCTGAGTGTTTTTCATAGTCTGCTGTGTTGGGAGGAGAGCGTACGGGTGCAAGAGATTAGACTCTGTTATTTCTCTTCCTACATCTGGGATAGCTAAACAACATAAAAGAGATACAGGAGGAAATGGGCCAGTGTCCTTATCAGCTGAGAACAAGTTGTTTGTTCCAGAGTGCTCAGGTTGTTTGTCACATTAGGCTGGAGACTACTCGCAGCCAACATGCCCAGGGTGAAGAGCTCTCAGCCTGGAACCGGTCCAAATCTGAAGTGCTGCCTACATCTATAGTGAGCCAAGACACTGCATAGCTGTTACAAAAAGGTCTGGGCTTGTCACTTGGCCCTACCCCAAGATCATACTATAGTTGAGTTTATTTACATTTATTCAACAGTGCTTGGAGCAGTTGCTTCCAGCTTAGTGGAGCGCTTGCTTTGGTTCATTTCTGACAGCTTCATTGGACTCCAACTCATGATATACAGAGGAAAATTCAGTTCTGCAAGGCAACCTGAGACCAGGTAAGCAGAAAAGCTGTGCAATGTTTTGTCTAAAAATGAATAGATTTAATTCTTTTTCCGTGACATTAGCATGTGAATCCAGGGAGAAATGCAGCTTTTGGTTACAGGAAAGGCAATACTTTACATAGTCCTACAGCTGCTTTGCCTGCAGGATTTCTGTCAAAACTAATTCAGGTTCAGTGCTGTGAAATGACTATGGAGTTGGGTTCCCTGTGACCCCGAAGCTCAGCTGCTCTGTTGGGACTGGGGGTTGCCTCCAGTCACCTCCATGGTGGGAGAGGCTTCAGGAGGATGCAGCACTTGGGGTCAGAGGACCACACTGAGGTTGCAGGCCTGTGCTGGGATAAAAGAGGTTACCCCTGCATATTTGGTGAAAAACAGGGAGAAGACATTTGGCAGTGGCAATTAAATGGTGAGGCCTTGTTCAGGAATGACCAAAATCTGACTGTAATAGCGTGTATAATAGATACATAAAATGCATGTGGAATTTAATGCAGCGTAGTGAATACATACCTGTATACGTATAATACGTACAAGTGCAGTACTGACTTTTTGCTACTTTAATGTGGTAAATCACAGTTGTGTTTTAGGAAATGGCATTTTTTTTCAGTCCACAGTTTAAAATTTTGGAGGTTCCAATGCAGGGAGGCGTATGTCTCCCTCACTCCTAAACTGATGTGAGCTCAAAGGTAAAGTCTTCATTTTGTAAATTAAACTTAATTTGAGGTGTCTTAAGATGATAACGTGGTGAATATTTTCAGATGCTTATTTGCAGGTACTGTTCATTGTGAGTGATTTAGAAGGCTTTAATTTTTCAGTAATCGAATACTATACTGTTCAGTATTTTATTTTACATGCACGTAGATATGTGTTGGCTGAGTAACAGCAGAGGTGGGGATTTTTGTGTGTGATTCAGTAGTGGCTATAATTTAAAAGCTAGGTTTAATGTTTTAAGTCTGATAGTTACTGTGGGTAGAATGATACACTTCTCTACTAACATTACAGCAAGAAAAAGAATAGTATTTAACCCTGATTGTTTTTGTTCCTGAGAATACTTTTTTTTAATGTGAAAGAACAAGAAACATCTTTACTGATGCTACCAGTGTTGATATGATTACAGTAGTGTTTCCTGACATCTCTGTTGGGGTGACATTCCCCATAAAAGCCCCAGGATTTATGCAACATGGGTCTGCTTTATTACAAACAGGATGGGTAGACCAAACAGATGTAGTGAACCTTTGGTTGCGCACCTGGAAAAGTAAATGTTATTTTTCTGAGAGCCTCGTCCCGACAAAATGACAGAAGATGTTGCATTGGTTCATCAGTATTCAGTAGGTTCATGAGCATTTTTGGCCTTGCTGTTTGCCTGTCGGTCCCCACGGTAATTCTTTGCCATACCAGAAGGCTGGCCAAGCTCTAGGAGAGTGGTGACTCCCCAGAGACTTGCAGCTGCCTCTTGGAAGACCAAAAAATCAGGATGAAATTATGCACTTGGTCCACGACTGTTCACCAGGGACCTGAAGGCATTCCAGGTAAGGTGAATTTGCTCCTAGATGGAGAAGGTCTGGTGGAGGGCTTTGCCACTTCCAGGCCTGGGGCAGCTCAGTGTACACATCCTGGATATGAGAGTGGGCTCTGGTGCGATACTGCCATTGCATATTCTGCAACCTTTTGTACCTGGAAGTTCTTTCCAGCTTCTGTGGGGACTGCATCTGTATTTAAGAACTGTGAGATTAGGCCTAAATGAGGGAGGGAGCAACATCTGATTGTTTTCTTGTTAAAAAAAATAGTATGAGGGCAGATAAGTGTTAAACTGTTGAGTGATTCATGTTCTCTAATGACCCTCTCTTAAAATTAACCCTAGTTAATGTTCTGCAGTGGTTCTTATCAAAATCTGAAGGAACTGCTCCCAGATGGGAATGTTTACCTGCTTCTACGTTTCGCGTATGTAAATGTACAAGTGGAAATATTGATGAATAGTAGACTAGATCATGTGAGAAATGGGGATCCCACTTTAAGTAGATTTTATGTGTTAGGCTGATACACTTATTGTATGATACTGTATATTTACACTTTTATTTATATAAATAAAACTTCTTTTAATGAAAACTGTTTAATATGCCTTGTATATTTTAAAAAAGTGAGTGCAATAACATGAAATAGATTGTACATTTTTCAATTTGCTGTCTCTGTTATGTAAATCTGTATTGCCATAAACTGTTTTATTTGGGTTTTTTAGTGATTTTGAAAATAAATGGTATCCTTAGTACTCCTCTAGATACTTATTTCTGTTATGCCGATGTCTGTCTGGTCCACAGTTGGCACTGGCATCGTAGGGAGAGCACAGACAAAGACTAAGTAAGTGTTAATGCTGTCCAGTTGTGCATCTAAGCTAGAAGTAAAATACCAGCCTCTAAGAACTGTCATTCAGCATGAAGAGGATTAAAGCATTTAAGAAGTGTTAGAAGGTGTTGTATAGGACTGCTTTGATATCTTGGAAGCTGTGCATTTCCCCCCCACCCCTGTGCAAGGAAAATGCGGAAGGCAAAGGTGAAATGCGGGGTTTTCATCAAGAGGAGCAGTCTCTGGAGTGCATCACCTATAAGCTGTACCTCCTGCCCAGCCCCTGGGCTGTAATGGAACAGGTTGTATGTGTAGGGAATATGTATATACAACTAGGTCTAGACTGGTATTTCTTCTTGTCTTCCACCTACCCTGGAGATAAACTCTTCAAAACCCCGCTGAGCTGGTGGAATGGGCTGGGGTGGTGGCAACCTCTCTGTGGATGGAGTGGAGCTGCAGTGGAGCTCGTAGTGGGAGGTGGAGGCCATAAGCTCCCAACAGTGCAAGTTTGCATCAAGTGGTCCACCTTTTTATGGACACAGCTGGCTTCACCGTCACTGCACGACAGCTTGAAGCAAGCCTGCCTTCCAGAAAGATGAGGCAGCCCAGAAAGCTCTCCTCTCAGCTGCTCTGACATGGGGCATGCCAGAGGCGCCCCAAATCCCGCGCTGCCTGGCAGCACATGGACACGTCAGCTAGTCGCTGCGGGGTAGGCTGAGCTGGAGGAAGGAGCTTGTGGGTTAAGCATTTATATCCACATTGCAAGCCTGCGTGCATTGCTCCGTGCTTCAGTGCTGGGTTGGGCACTCGCAGCAGCAGCAGCACGTCTGGAAACTCCCACCCGGCTCACGGTACGGTGCAGTCCTGCCCTCTCCTCGTGCATGCATGGTGCTCGCCCACGTCTCTCTGCTGTGCCTTGCAAACCTCGCCGTTTCCTCTGGTGCACGGTGCTGCCCGAAAGGGCCGGGTGGGTTTTTCTGCGAGGGGAAGAAGGCGTTTGCTTTCCCGTGCCAGTGGCACGGAGGGCATTTCCCTTGTCCCTGGGCTTGTGCCCCAAAAGCCAATGTGTGTGCTTTCAGTTTCCTTCTCCGGGTGCCGCGCCATGAGGGTGCAAGTGAGCAAGACTCACGTGAGGAGGGATAAACACCAGCGCTCCTGCTGAGTCACCCTGCGGGAAAGGCCGCACCCGGATACCCGGGCCCTTTCCTGGGCTGGAGGAGAAAAGGAGGAACTTTGCGGTCTCCCAGTCCCCTGCCTGCGTTGGGACCCCTTCTCCCCAAATCCCTCTCCCTTGTGCACAGCTGTGATGAGGGACGCTGTGGAGCCTGTGTTGTTGCATGGATGAGATTGTGCCAGGCGTAAAACCAGTAGCGTGGGAAGGGGATGGACGGGGAGGTGTGGGGTAGCACAGCAGCCCCCTTCGAGCTTGCTCCAGCACGTCTGTCCCTGGCCAGAGCCTGGCTTCTCTCTCAGGGCTGTATGGGGAAAAGCAAAAAGACATTTTTAGCCATGAAGATCTCTTGTTTTTCTCTCTCCCCTGCTGTCGTCAGTGCTGGGGCAGCCCAGCCCTTTCAGTGACTCCCCTGTATCTGTTCTCCTGTCTGTCCTTCTCCCACTTTCTTCTAACATATGGCATGAGCTGGAGCTCAACAGGTCTCAAGCCTCAGAGCAGCCTGGCTTTTGTAAGATCCGTCTTGAACATCTTTAATTAAAATCTTAATTGCCTCAGACAGTGGCTAAATAAAGAGGAACGCACGAGAGAAGACACAGTGGACTTAATCTATAAATGGCTTATCCACTAAGACATACGAAGTGGCAGGAAATTACATCTAAGTTTTACCTAAGTCAGTTGTCTTTTGGGGATTGGGCTTTTTCTGAAGGCCTTGAGGCATTGGCAAATGGGGAACTTGGCACAAAAGGCAGAAGTTTGCAGTTTTGGGGACAGGTTTTTTTTATTCCCATATCGTTAACATACAGATCTTAGATCTAAATGAGGCGAGTAGAGACACCTACTTTGGTGTTTGCAATCAGGTTTATCATTCTACCTGAAAAGTTCTAATGTCCAAATAAGGTCCATGTGTCTCTGGTGTAGCTGTTTATGGCTCCAAAACCTCATCTGTATTTGCTGGAATGTGTCAAAACTGGCACTTTATCACATTAGACCAAAGGCTAATGGTCGCTGTCTCTGTCCCTGCACAGGGGTGCTGTGAAGGAGACTCCCTGGGGGGGACATTCCCCATGGCCCTCCCCGGAGCCAGTGGCCAGGCGGGAGCAGAGCATGCGGTGACCAGGAGCGATGCCCACGCACCCAGGGAAGTGATGCCATGGGGCAGCATGTGGGTGTGATGACAAGGGGAAGCAAAACATCCCCCAGACCATGGCCCTGAGCTGCGCTTCCCAGTGCCCAGGGCCACGCAGGCTCAGCCCCAGAGCTACCCATGGCTGCGGGGGGCATGTCCACCCTGCTGCTTCCACACTGCCAGCCCTTTGCCCTCCCCTTGCCCTGGGCTAGGAGATTCAAAGCTCTGGTCCAGCAGTTTGGTGCTTTTTTTTTTTTTTTTTCCTTTCCTATGCAATATTGGGTCATAGAAGCACACTTGAAGCACCTCCACCCTATGTCCAGAACCGCCGTATCAGTAAGTACCCGGAAACCAAATGATGCTGCATTATCTAGAGCTGGTCCCCGTTGCTTCTGGTAAAGGAGATTGGGTCATTTCTCCTTGTCAAGAATTATAGCTGAAGCCAGACTGTCATCACCAGCCCTCAGCAAAAGCCCATTTTGGACTTTGCCTTTACAGAAAAAGCCAACCATGTCTTGCTTTTTCTGTGTAGTCGTGTTCCTCAAAGCACTCGACTCAGCTAAAAGACTTCACAAATTAATGATGATGGCAATAAAGCTTTTTTTCCTTTTAAAAATATAAAATTCCTCTCATTAAATGATCATAAGAAAGAACATTTGATGCAAATAAACATCCTTCCTCAAAACAAGTTGTTGCCCTTCTACCCCACAGTGTGTAAAGCTGTGACTAGGATGTTTCCTGACAGTCAGGGTATTCTAAAGTTAGCCAATGCTAAAACCAGAACCTTTTTGCCTTTCCATTGATAGTCCCATATGCTGGACCAGACCTCACCTTGCCATGCAGCTGAATAAATCTGATACCGTTGTGCTGAGCAAACAAGTTACCTGAAGCTGTAGTTGCTTGGATTTTTCCCTACCTAGCAAAGCCATTTTCTTGATGTGCTGCTGACACCATGGCGGTGCTGGAGAAAGCCCTGCTGCTGTTGTCGAAAATTACCTCCCTAATTCCTGATCCTGGAGGGACCTGGATGTAGCCTTATGCCTTTGTCACAGCTCAGTCACATCCCTTTCGGAAGCACAAAGGGGAAGGTGCAAGCAGTAATCTGCCCTTAATCACTGCCACGCAGTAGGTGGCAAAGGTGGCTGTGATCCCAGAGTAGAGGAAGGAGGTGCAAACATGGTACCTTGACCTGGTCAGAGCATAGTAATGCAGGCAAAACGCCAAAGGCACAAAAGCCCAGTGATGGGTACCATCCCCGGGGCCATCGTCTGCTCTGAGACCCCCCAGGTGGGCGCTGCAGCAGTGTCGCAGTGGTAACAGGGCTGCCAGTGTCCTGACGGAAGCTGCAAGGCCTCTTCACTGGCCTTATTCAGTGTTGCTGACGGTAGCTGGTTTCTTTTGATGTTTGCAGCTGGATCGTCTCCCGCAGGAAGGTGCCATGGCTCTTCAAGCAGTGGCAGTGGAACGAAGGAGCTGGCGGAGCTGAGCCAAGTAGTGCTCCTGGCATCCTTTCCTGTATAGGAGGGGATGATGCCAAAGCCCCTGTAAAATGAAATGGCTGAAACAGTTTTATCTGAGGTCCCTGCTATTTCATGGGATATCTCCTGTTGCTAAAGAAGTGACACCTGCCTCCATGGTTTCGGAGGGCTTGCAGGCTGGTGAGATTTGCATTGTGAAGAGACCACGCATGAGAAGGGAGGGCAGCCTTGGCGTGGCTTGTTCCTTACGCCATCGTCCAGACAATATAGTGACGCACTTGGGTAAAGAAAGACCCTTGTTTACAGCTGTAACAGCTTTTGGGACTATTGCTCACTGGCAGTCCTGCCATCAGACAGTCACCTGCTTCATGGAAAATGCTGCCAGACTGAAAGACAACACATCATATCCCCAGCCCTTCCTGTCAAGCCTCCTTGCACCTCTATGGATGCACGTCATGCCCTCACACCATCTCGTGTTGACTGGAGGAAAATGATAAAATTCATCCCTTCCAGCAGCGTGTGCTAAAAATAAATGAGCTGCATACGAGACATTGTTTTTTCAGATGACTTAAAAAAACATCCTGTGGGGGGAGAGGGGAGGAGGAAGGTGGTGTTTGTTGTTTAGCAATTTGTTTAGGAAATACCACTTGTGCATCCACTCTCAGGTGTGAGATCATGAGCTGGCTGAGGGCACTGGGCTGGTTTTCACCTGGGCGAGCAGAGTGCGAACGTGATCCCGGGCTGCACTTGTTGCTCTGGCAGGTGCCCACGGGCCGTGGTAAATGGAGAGCACTACAGGGCAGCAACTGCAGCAGTTCGCTTCAGCAGGTGGGTTTGGTTTTGTTTTTTGATACCAGGTGCTGGTGGGTGAGTCATGCGCCTTCAGACGGCAATGCCGTGCCCCAACGATGGGCTTTTTTTCTCCACTGCCTTTTAGGGAGGAGCAGGTCACAAGCATCGTGGCAGTGACCTGGCTGGAGAAGGGCCAGGCTCCGGCAGGCAGTGGCTGAGGGTGTCTGGGTGTTTTCACAAGGCTGATGAGTCTTAAGAGTGTAATTTGCTGGTAGAACTGTGCAAAAATGCACTGCGCAGCACCTGCGGTAGCACATGGCACCACGCTGATGGGCCTTCTCAGGACATCTTCACTGATGCCCCCTGAAGAAAAGCTCTTTCAAGCCTCTGCTGGTGGCTCACTGGGAAAGGACAGGGAATTGCTTCTCTTTGCTTTTTTTCACACTAGAAACCAGAGCCTTTGGCCACGAAGCTCTTGGTTGTCCTCGCACTGGGAACGGGTGCCCCAGGCATGGTGCTCCCTGCCCATGAAGCTGGGAGAAGCAGGGTGTTGAGTCAGGGGAAAGCCTGCTGATGTGCATGGTGTAGCAGGTGAGGATCTCGGGCTCACTTCTCCAGAAACACATCTGGGTCCCAGCTTTAGGGAGGAAGAATAAACTCTGCACTATCCCTTTGCTACTCCCTTGTGGTAAGCAGTATCATTTCCCCCTTTTCCAAAACTCCAGCTTCAAACTTTGGAGAAAGTCAAAATCTGACCTTAGCGAAATGCTGTATTCCCTTCTGCCTGCATTCGAGACAAACCCCTCAGCTTAGATGTCTATCCTTCACTGATCCCCAAGGACTCTCCTCCTCAAAGCTGCAACACCTCTGGTAAAGGTAATGGAGCCCCTGACACCACCCAACTATTCTGCAGGCAGTAGTTACTAGAAAATATTAGAATAGGTGTCTCAGTTTCCCATTTTGAAGTTCAATTATATGGTTATGTCTTGATCCCCTTAAAGACAGAAGTAAAAGCCTAATCTCCCAATGCATACCTACTGGCACTCCACTGTTGCCCTAGTGTGTGCCTGCTGACTTGGAAGTATGGAAGGAATTTGTATCATACGATCATGCATTCAGAATCTGAAAAAAAAAACCCACCCCTGAGTTATAACAATGACCCATTTTTCTCGCAAATGCTTTGTATTTATTGTCTCAGCAAGAATTCAAGATATACATGCATGGGGCATACATGTGGGGCACGCAGCAAAACATGTGGCCCGTATCCAGAATAGGCCTTAAGAAAAACAAACTCATGTTGATACATTCATATAGCAGATCCTTTGCAGAAGTAATAAAAGAAATCCTAGGGAGGACATCAGCAAGCACTTGCTCATATAAAGGCACTGATCGCTTGAATCTAGGTCTTTTTCCTGAGCTCCTGGTGAATGCTAGCACTCTTGACAATGCTCAGAGAAACATAAAAACATTTCACAAGAAGCAAATAGTCTTTGCAGATCTAGACAGAAAAACACTGTGCTAATACTTAACTCAGATATCCCCATGATAATGCATTTATGTGGATGCTTTTTTTTCATAACATTCATGTGTGCTACAGCCTGAAGAACTGAGCAGGCTCTATGAAGCCCACACCTGGCTTCCAATTCAAAGGAGCATACATTGAGCAGAACACTTTTATTCAAATACCTTTCAGTTACTAATGCAGATGCTAATGCTGAATTTTCCTGAGAGTCCCAGACAGGCACAATTATCGTTTAGTGTCCTTGATGAGAACTCCAAGACTCCACCAAGCCCGGGCCACAAAGCAAGAGCCCTCCTGTTGAAGTCGGGGCTGCCTTTGATGAGCGGCTTTGCCGAGTTGCATGCGGCACTAGCCTGGGAGCTGGTGTTTAGCCAAACAGAAACTCTTTGCATTTACTTTTTAATACCTGAAAAACTGACCTCTGCACACATCAGCAAAACGCGTTACTTTGCAGTGTTAAGATGAATAACAACTATTCTTGAAACATTATGTTCTCACTGAAAAGGTATTAGCTGGCTTAGAAGGGGAAGGAACCGTGCATGTGGCTCAAGCCAATGGCAAAGCTCCCAATAATGCCACTGGGATGGGGTTAAAAGTCCTCCATGTGGGAAGCAGGCAAAATCAGCCAGCTTCTGCCTAGTGAAATCAGTGACAACAAGTAACAGCCATATACAGTTGGTTGTGACAGAGTGACCAGAGCTATTTCACGACAATTTTGCAAATGCAGATTCAGAAGAGCTAACCAAAAAATTAATTGTAAATACAAACAAGAATTCACTATTCAAGGCAGCAAAAAATTTAATTTGAACAGACCCAGAGTTCAGAAAGTGGAATTATACAGCCTTATACAATGCAAATGTACTTACATACAAGTTTAGTTAAGAGAAGGAATTCTGACCATTGACCTAAGAAGTAGCTACAAAACATAATCAGCTTCAGCCATTTTCTTGCTAGCTTGCACCCATGAAAAAATACTGTTTAGGATCATGTCTGACATGAATTGACTAGCAGAGTTACTGTTTGCCTTGACAGCAATCAGCATGCTTAATTCAGCTCATCCAAAGCCAGCCAAGGGTAATAACCCCTCAGTGAGATAGGCATAATGCATCACCATCCACTGGATGTGCTACAGCGGCTTTATCATTCTGGAACTGAAATGAGGTTGCTGTGAAATGAAATGGAAATAAAGTACAAGGGAAGAACCTTTGCTTGTGAGTATATTAAACATTCAGAAGTCCAAGGCTACTTTCCTGTACTGATCATAACATTAAGTTCTATTGATATTATTTCTTCAAAGAGAGGTAGTTGCTTTCTTTGAATAAATAACTTTCTCAAGAAAACTTAAGATTCAACTCACATTCAACTTTAAGGTCTACTTCTATTGAAGAGTTATTTTGTTACTTATAAAGGCACAGCAGTATTGTACCGTTCTCAAGAAATTCTTTGTAATGCTGAAAGAATCCTTCCACCAAACACACATACCTCAATATCTCTATCTATGTAATATATATTCTTATATGTCTTATATAATGCTATACTAAAGTATGCTCCCCTCAGTTGCATGAAGTATTTCCTTTATTATCAGAAACATTATGCTTTCTTCTAATTAATATAATGCATTTTTATGTCATGTTTTGAACATTTTTTCATACTATTTTTGAACCTAACAAGTAGCATTCAATTAATAGTTCTGTGAAATACTCATTTCATGCACATGGGGTGCACGTATTTATATTTTTTATATATATTATATATATATACACAGATACATACATATATATATATATAATATAGACTAGAACTATGCAGTATCATGTTAGTACATAGAATTGTCATTTTTAGTCCACAAAGCAACATCCTGTAACAAATAACCTTTCAATACAGACAGTGGTTTAATTAACAAATGAAATAATCCCACCACCAGATTCCTGTCCAGCAGAATCCGTGCTTCAGGAAACAAAAACAGTCAGAACCCGAGCAACTGGCTTTTGCCTTGCGGGATACGATCCCGTGTTCCAAGACACTGACTTTTTTTTGGCTTCTTCCCGAAGGTGGTCCTCGGTGAAACAGGACCAGAGGGTGACTGGGGAAACGGGGCTGCTGGAAGTCTTAGACCAGGCTGACGGGCAAGTTCCATCTTGCCTCAAGTCTCCCCATCGCGTGGTGAGGGCCTCTGCCCGTCGCTACCTGTGGTTTTTTTCACCTGGCTTTCAGACGCCAACATCGCCGTAACATTCTTCGAAGAAACCGCGTTGCGACAGCCATCCTTCAGCGGCTCCGGGCAGCAAAACACAAGGCAAAGAGCTTTCTCCATCTCCCACTGTCAGTGAAGTCTCTTGTCCCAAATCCACAAAGCCAAGGTCTTTCCCTGCTTTTTCAGCGCACCGCGTCCGAGGGGAGCTCACGTCTCCGGGAAGAATAGCTTCGTGAGGAGGTTCAGGAACTTCTGCCGCAGGTCCCACTTGTCGCCGATCCTGCGCAGCTGCAGGGCGCACTGAGCCTCCACCTCCCGCCCTGCAGGGCACACTCACGACCGTCAGCCCCACGCACCGCCGCCTCCCCACCCGCGCCCGCTCTGAATTTTAAGGAGAACTTGACGATAGCGTGCATTTTTTCCCCCCAGGGCTTTTTTTTTTTTTTTTTTTTTTTTTCTTCTCCCCTTAATATTAACACACACGCCTGTACCCACCCCCGCGTCCACACCGGCGGCCGCAGCCGCATCCTGCCGCCCCCGGGCCCCCCCCCCCCCTCTGGGACCCCGCCCGACGG
>NW_010972610.1:326459-326759 GCF_000737465.1 Haliaeetus leucocephalus | reverse complement strand
TGCGCTTGGACAGGCAGAAGCAAGGGATGGGGTGTGCCTGGGGTGGGCAAGAAGACAGGGAGGGATGGGTCTGCTTGTCCTTAACCAGGAGATGCTCCTGACGCAGCGCTGTGTCGCTTGGGATTTTTGCTTTCAAGGTGATGGTGACCTTAGCTTCAAACAAGCCATAGGGAAACAAGCTGGCCCACGTCGTGTGCCATTTGCCACTTCGGGCCTCCTTCCCGCTGCTGGATCGTCCCCGTGGCAGTGCAGCGCATCGCTGGCTGGCACGCGCCGGAGCGTGCTTACCTGCGCTGGCTG
>NW_010972610.1:291670-326449 GCF_000737465.1 Haliaeetus leucocephalus | reverse complement strand
GCTTTTGGGTTGGGGCAGGGTGTGGGGACCCCTGCCAGTGAGCCGTGAGTCCCTCCTCTGTCTCCTGCCTCTCGGAGAGTTGATATTTGGTGTGGTGGCACATAGGATGGACTTTTGTTTTTAAGGGGAAATGAAAACAGCTTGATGTAAAGAAAGCACAGATGGGCTAGACATAACAAAGAACCGATTTGTGGCCGAAAGCCAGTAAATGCCCACCTCTCCCATCAAAACACAGCTTCAAGCAGGAAAAGACACCAGGGTGTAATACAGACCCACAAGGGGCTGTCGAGGAGCTCTTTTCTGTGGGATGACTCTGAAGTCAAGTGTCTGGAAACGCTGATGACTTTGAAGTCTATTGGAAGAGGAAAAGTTCACCAGCTCAGCTCAGAAACCCTTTCCCCTGCATATGTGCTGGAAGCGACGGCACACGTAATTTCTCTCCCTGCATAGGAAACCTCAGCCCCGTTGCTCCCTGGCAGAAGGAAGCGGGGCTGGCGCGTGGGGGAGGCAGTGGTGCCGGCTCGTAGATGCGGCATGTCTCAGGGCGAGATGTCCAAATGAAGGGTAGAGCTGGATGAGGCTTTTGCATGGCCGTTCCTGAGACGGTGGCTGGGCTGCAGCAGGCGCTGGCTCTGGTGGCATCCTGCAGTGTGCTCTGCTGGGTTGTGATGTGGTGTCAGAGCAGTTTAGGTTGGCCACAGGGGAGTTTCTGCTGTGTTTGAGAAGACACTGCCTTAATCTCTCATCCTTTGGTATAACACCTGTATGGCATACAGGCTTATTTGCTTGACTTGATGTGTTTAGGGTCGTTTTTCAGCTGTGAACACCCCTGTTTGTAACGCATCCCCATTCAGGGAGAGCTGCCCTTTGACCATATCATTCCTGTTACATAAGAAACTGTTTCTTCAAAACAAGTTTGTTGGGTTTTAGATGGCGGGAAGGCAGGTAAACAGCCGGGGAGTGTGTCAGGCTGCATGACGTGTCCTCCCTCATGGTGGAGATGCTGTGGTCTGCAGAACGTGATGCTCAGGGCTGCGTCTCACAGCTGTAGCCTGACGGCTGCTCCGTGAATCACGGCAGCCCCTCCAGGATGCCACAACAGGGGGGCAGGGTGCTCACCGAGACCACCGCATGCCCCCAGTGCTCTGTGGTGCTCAGCAGGCCCAAATGCAGGGAAAGCACTCATGAACTCAGTCCATAGGGAAGAGGGACACACTGATCCCTTGCCCTGCTGGGCACATGCATGTTATTTTCCTCATTTATTTTGCTCATTTAGGCAGAGCCAGGGATGACCCAGGGCTTGCTCTTCTTTGTGAATTTGGAGACAGATCTAATACTTGGGCATATTATTTAAATGACTGTTCCTGCAGTGAGGCCAAAACCAAATGAACCTCAATCCTGTACTGCTTAGTAACACTTCCTCACCCAAGAAGGGGATGATCTTTAAAGGCAACTTCTCCCTGTATACCTCTGCAGCAACACAAAGAGATGGGCCCTTCTTTTGGGCATATGTGGGATAGAGATGCTTTCCTATCAGGGCAGCCGGGCACAAACCCAGTGGGATAGCAGAGTCACAGGCATTCATTTATTTTCTTTATTTTAAAATAGTGGTGGGGTAATAAGAAAGGCGGGGGACTTCAGTGTAAAAAATGGGTTAATGGACCCACCTGTGAGCCAGAGTATCTATCTGAAGTGTTCATCTCGCCCATCACTGCGGTCAGAGCCATGTATCTGAGTGCAGTGGTGTAAGGCAGGAAGCCCCACTGTTTAGAGGGTAGCTGACTTGCACCAGCTCTGGATCTGGCCCACCTCCCCACAGGGTTTTACTGGTGTGTGAGGGCCTTACTGGTGTGTGACAAATCACAGTCTGTTATGGTGGGGTCGCTGCCAGTTACAGGATTGCACAACAGCAACAGAGCAAAAAAAAGTCCATTGTGGTTTCAAGCCACCCGCGAGCTCTGACTTTTTTTCTTTTAGTTTCCTTAAATAACGTGGTGTATCTGTGGGAAGTACAGGCCTCTGGGAAGCTGCTCTACCAGAGCAGCCACAAAAGTCGTTCCTTGCCGTGGCCCCACCAAGCAGGACCATGGGTCCCCAGGTGGGCACAGCCTCGGTGAGGAGCAAAGCACCAGTAGCCCAAGGAGCACAAACCCCTTGGAGCAGCCTTCCAGTTTATTCCTGTTGAACACCAGTTAAAGTTAGCACAATTACACAGCTGAGAAGAGACAATCATCTTGAGATAACATGCTCCAAGCTTTGTTGATGTCTGGGGGATGTGGTCTAACCAGGAACACGTTACTGAAAGCCAATATGTGATGGACTATTAGTATGAGCAACACAAGTGGGCAGGCTTGATGAAAGGAAATTGAATGCTGCAAAAACGAAATCAAGAGTAGGAGCGAAAGGAAACCAGCTCTTTTTTCTCTGAACTCAGTTATTTGTGCTGAATCAGCTTCAAGCTGTTTCTGTGCCTCTCTGTGAGATCTTAAATAAATCTCTTGGTTACGGGAGTTCATCCTCTTCTTTCCCCAAGGCTGTCTGGTGTTAAGAGCTCTTGTGTTCACAGAGAAGCTGTTTGTTTCTCTCTCTCCCTTTTCCCGTTTCTGCAGACCACAGCATCGGTTCCTGTTGATCCTCGCGGGTCCCAGCACCCGAGCAGGAAACTCAGCTCTATTGTCAGGAGCACAAACCAAAGGTCATTTTGGGAAAGCGCGGCAGGGTGTGGCCGCGCCAAGCGAGGGCGATGATGGCCTTGGCGGGCTTTTTTTTTTTTTTTTTTTTTCTCATTTCTTAAATCACTCTCTCTTGTTTGCTTTTCTCTGGCATTTTTCCTCCAGTGATCTCTCCCACTGTTACAAGTAAAGCTTCATAAATCCTGAAGCCTTAAACATTAATCTCAACCTCACCTTTCAAGGAAAGGGCTTTGTTCTGTGTTAGCAATTTTCTGGTGGTAACTGCAGCAAAGCTTCTGCAGCAAAGCTTCAGCCTCCAGCAGCTGCTGCTGTGCTGCCGACACCTCTGCTATGGTAAGGGAAGAGGTTAATGCAGATTTAAACAGTTAAGTGAAATACTCCAGCTAAAGTGACTTTGAGTTGCTGGTGTGATCCAGCACCAGGCAGGAGAAGAAACTAAGGAGACCTGACTGCCTGCTGCTCAGATGTAACCACCACTTGCACATGTCTGATCTACTGTTTAAATATTACCCAACGGCCCTACCACTAATTCTTAGACTGTCCCTAATGCTGTTCTCTCCCACCTGCTTCCCTTGAAAGCTTAAACATGTAATTTTCTTAGCAAAAGGGGAACTTGTTCATCTACCACAGTGCTCTGTCACTGGCAGAGGGGTTGCAACCACCTGTGTGCCAAGCAGGCAGCATTAATTAATTACTTCCAAAATTCTGCTGAAAGATGACTCGGGTGTGTCTGATCTGGTGCCCACCAAAGCCAGGGTGGGCAAAGCAGTTTTCCTACTGAGAGCAATATCATTCGGTTGAGGATGGGGCTAGATAGCAGAAGCCCTCCACAGATACAGCTGAAGTGGAAGCAAGTTTGTATCAACTGTGTGCTCTTTCTTTAATCAAGAAGTAACTTTGACAAAACTTAGTTGACTGAATTTTCCTTGTCATAGGTTGTTATACAGTCAATTCTAAATTAGCCAGGGCAGGCTATCTGGTGAGCTGAATTTTCTGTGAAAGCAGAAAGCAAAGACACTGCAGGTGGCTCCTTGTAAGGTCATTCCTGATTCAGCCAATTGGTAGTCACCAAAAAGCTTTCTTAAGAGCTAAAAAGGGCAACATTGACTAGGTAGTTTGTTAAGTGGGTTTTAGCGCCTGTGAAGATGACAATATCCTTGTGAAGGACAGTCTTTGCAACTGCTATCCAGATGAAGTAGGTATTAGTCAAGTAAATACTGGTGTTGATCACTGTTTATCAGGCTGGTGGAGTATTTGCTGAAGAGCTCTCCTCTGTGTGCGTAGGTGTCTTTGCAAACGCCAAGCATACTGTTAGCACAGCTGCACCATCACTGCTGGGTTTTTGCAGAAGTCCTTCCTTGGATGGTGACTATGGTTATTTTCTGTCTTGCTATCTTTGTTGAGAATTTGAATGTGCTTCATTTCTGGAATTCTTCACTGCTTGCTAGTCTGCCAGATCTTTTTCAGGCTCTGTCTACCTCCTACTTCCCTAGTTCCCTATGTCTCCTCTGCGCTTTGTCATAATTTTTGTATATAGTCAATGCAGCAGGTGTGGGATTGAAAAAAAAAAAGGGGAAATCCCATGTGTGAGATGTGAGACACTTGGTGCTTTCCTGGCATCCTGGTGCCTTGCAGTTTAGCCAGTAATCTGGTATCCCATGCAGGGCTCCTTATCAGTGACCTGCTGTGAATCACTGAAGTCTAATGAGAGAATTAAGGAATCCAAAGGAGATTTGCTGGACACCAGCATGGTGATGTGGGATTCCTAGTCTGGCACCAAGTTAGTCCTCAGTGCTGCACTGTCTCCCCTGTGCTCTTCTAATGCTCTTCAGTTGGGACCAGAGCCATTTTGCATGGTTAGAAGATTTTCACACTGTTCTGAACAATATTTTGTCTGTGCTGGGTTTTTGAAGTGCCTTGTTCAAATGATCTCCAGTTCAATAAAGGTCCCCCTAAATCCCACAAAACAGATTTAACTTAGGGCAAGATTGAATTCAGCATTGAACGTAGGGCAAAAGGCCAACAGAATTAATAACAGAAAGCAGGACTGAACCAAGGTGGGAAACAGTATCTTGTGAAGCCTTCTCCTTTGAAATTTTTAGGGCTTAAAACTGCTTTATTCACTGTAACGATTAGACCTCTACATTTGGAAAAAGGAGGACAGTATGTTCAACATTATAAGAAAGTATAGGATCTCCTATACAATTTGAATCGTCAGTGATTTGTATGAATAAGAAATCGGGTGTGTTTGGGGATCTTGGGGCCATGTCTTTGCTATAACAAGCAAATAATAAGAATATGATTTGAGTTTCATTTCAAAATGTCTGTTCAGGAAAAAAAGGCACAAAAGCGTGAAACTCTATTGTGGATAGATCATCACAGCCCAGACCTCAGGAGCTGGCAGGAGTATGGGAGCAGGCTGTGCCCTTACCCCACACATGCACACACACACACTGCCAAAATATATCCATTTTGGGGTGCTCTGGTGAGTACTGGCAGTCTCCAGCCACCAGAGCATCACTGGGACAGGCTGGACCATTTCCCTTTCAGGATCTGCATGCTGTATCGTAGCAGTGTGAAAACTGCTGTATGCCCTACTTCTCTATATCAACCGTCCCTACACAGGCTGTGCTGGCTGAGAAGTGGGGCAGACTGAAATTGTGTCTTTGTGAAAGCTGACAGGGTGGCCACAGACTGTAAAGGCAGAGGGACTACTTGACTCATCGCTAGACTGACAACGCAGTTGGTATGAGAGGGCTGACAGCACCCCATGTTGTGAGATAGTTTCATTTTAAAGCTTTGCCTCTGATTGCACTGAAATGAGTTCATTTCCTTTTCGTTTTTATTTTTCATACACAGAAACATACAGGGAGGGGGAGGGTCTGACTTTTGCTCCTTATTCTAAATGGAAGAGAAAACGAAAAGCCTCCCCAGAGATGGAAAGTCCCCTACAGCTGCTCTGCAGATACGCCACAGGAGCTTTAGGCACAAAAGGCTGCAAGAAAAAAATGCGTCGGTGGCAATGACCTTGCACAGAAATGGAAGGCGGCTTGTCTCTTCCTGCCAAAATGTGCCCCCTTTGGGCTCTCAGTGCTTTCTCTATAGGTGTGAGCAGCTCATAGAGAAGAGGAGGACATGCTGGAAGTGGTGGGACAGGGTGGTCCGGTGCAGATGGGACTGCTGTGCTCCCTGAGTGCCCATCTATTACCATGCAGACCTAAGGGCTGGATCCATACACTTCCCGACTTCAGAGGAGCCCTGCTTTGGGGAGCAGCTCCATGTAGCACCACTAACTGCCGCTCATAATCCCCCCTTTGCTAAGTGAACACCACATTCAAGATCCTGCTTTGTTTCCAGGTGATGTCAGGGAAAGAAAAACCAGCACAGACCTGGACGTCTTTGATGTCCACGCTGGCTTTGAACATGGGGACAAGCTTCTCCCATGCATCCACAGTCAAGTGCTGGCTGTCATCCCTGCAGCACACACACTTTTGGCTGTGGGTGTGCTGCTGTGGGGTGTTGGTCACTGGTGGGAGAGGGAAAGCTTCTGCGGTGACCTTTGGCATTAAGAGTACAAACAAACAAGTGAGAAATAAGAAGTCTCCTTTCAAGGGTTAGGACATTGTGTTCTTCTCTCTGCAGATGCACCAGCTGACTCCAAGGGGTATAAAGGAGAAGTAAATAGGGGAAACAGGAAAAAGTGTTTTGCACGTGACAACAACAAAGTATTTTTTGCGCTTTACAACCTGTTTCTATTTTCTGGGTCCTCCGTGCTTTGGGAAGGTCCTGGTGTCAGCTCCTCCCTGCCTCCTTCGTGGGTCTGGGTGCTGTGTGCGTGCCCCGTGGCCCTCGGCAGGGCTGTCACCATCCCCACCTGCTCCACATGTGGAGGAGAGGAGTGGAGGAGCATGGATGCTGGGGAGGGGTGGGTGGGAAGCAGAGGGTGAGGAAATGTGTAGGCTGCATCCTACAGGCAGGAGTAGGACTTCACGTTGCATGGCACAGCACCTTGGGTTGCATCATGCTTCGTGGCCATGATGCCATCCTCCCTCCCTATTTCATCATCCTGCGGTGGGCAATGAGGTGGGGTGGGGGTGGGGCACACGGGCTGTGAATGTGCAGGAAGCTCTCAATCTGCAAAGACACAAGAAGTGCGTGGGGGGAGGGAGGGGGGGCGCGTTGTTATTGTTATTTTTGACACAAGGCAATTTAATTGTCAAGTGGTGGCAGGAGTCTGGCAGGGCATGGCTGGTGCGACCCCCCTGTGTCTGCGGTTATGGCAGAGCGCAGTGGCAGGCAGGGAGAGGCGAGGGGAGTGCTGTGCCGAGGACATGACAGAGGACCTCCGAAAGGGCTGGGGAAGGGGCGAGCAGTGGAGGAGCATCCCTGGACAGGCACCAGCTGCTGCCCACTGCCCTGCAGCTCTGGGGGATGCTGGGGACAGTTTTGCAACGTGGAGTCAACAGGACCCTGACAAATTACTCAAGAGCCTGTGTGGTGGTTTGCTGATAAGGTGTTAAAGGTACTTTCCCTGTCTGCACCCCAGTGCTGCGGGCAAGGGTGTCAGAGGAAGATGCTTTGAAGGTGCCTTCTGAGGGCTCAGAGGAACTGGCAGCGTGCCCTGAGGAGCGGGTGCCCCAGAAGGTGGGATGTCTCATGCCAGGAGGGCTGTAGGGTCCCACTGAACACGGCAGGGAAGAGGAGAAAGCTAGCAGGCCCCTCTGCAGGGCACCTGGAGCAGGCTGCCTCATGAGCCCCCACCCACCCCTGCAGGGATGCCGTGGGGGCCAGTGGTCTGCACCCCACTGGTGGGGTTCACCTCCTGCTGGGAGGAGAGTGGATAGCTGGCTGTCTCCCCTGCCTCAGTCATCCCTGCTGACCCTGTGGTTGCTGGAGTGTCCCTGGTGACCCCATGAGATGTGGCCCTCTTGGGGTGACTATGTGATCTCCATGGCACGAGACTCCCTCAGGTGACCATGGTGACTCCATGGGATGGGACACCTCCCTTTGGGATGTCTCTTATGATCCTGTGGCATGTGACCCTTCAGGTGATGCTGGTCACCCCATAGGATATGACCCACTCGGGTGATCTTGGTGACCCTGTGGGAAGTGACCCCCTGGTTTTTCTCTGCTGGCTATGGATGCTGGCACATCCCTGATCTGGGAAGGGGCAAGCAGTGTGGGGCTGCTTCCCTTGTAGCCCCAGGCCTTCCCCTGCTGGCCTCTCATGGGGTTCCTCAGTTTCACAGGAGAGCTGGTGTTGCCATCACCACCTCCTCCTCCTCAAGCTGGTGAAGAAGGTCCCACCTCCCATCACTCAGGCTGGGGAGTCACGCAGGGGCACAGACTGGGGACCAGCTGGCCTCAGGGCTGTTGGTGCATTCATTGCACCCCTGAGCTTCAGGTTCCTACTGCCCAGGAGAGGCCACATCAAGCAGAAGTCACTGTATATCTAGCAGTGATGGCACCTGCGTCTCCAGCTGAGGAGTTCACAGACTCATGGAATTCTGTGTTTGGGCAATAAATCTAGCAATGATGGTGTCAAGTCTAAAAACCCAGAAGGCTCAGACCAGGGAAGCCCGCAGAAGTTTGGATGCTTAGTCAAAGAAAGTAGTGTGAACTTTCAGTTTTCACTCAGGGCTGAATCACTATGAAACCCACCTTTTTTGTGGTATTTCCGTAACTGCCAGAAAGCAGAAAATGACAGCACCCACAAAAACAGCAAGTAAAATACCTTGTCAGGCTTTTAAAAACCTCAGTTAAAAAAATTCTTGGTACCATATGTGGGAAAACAGAGTCACAAGAGCAGTCAGTCAATGACCCATTGGACGTGGAGTTGTGGGAAACCTCCAAGGGATGAGGGAAAATCTCCAGAATCTCTGTTTATGAATTTATCTCCCAAACAACAGAGAATGCACAATAAACAATGCACTGAATCTAGTATTGGCAACTCTGATGATTGTTTTATCTATCCATTATATTCTTTCCAGTGCCTATTTCCAATTTTGTTTCCCTGTCCCCAGTTTTCCCTTCTTCCACTTTTTTTTTTTTTTTTTAATTGTGATGCTTCTGGGTTTGGAAAAACTGTTTGTCTCTTCCTTCTAAATGATGTCCTACCAACCAACCGCATCCTTAAATTAAAGAAAAACTAGAATTCAAGCAGGCTAGGTGAAAAGTAACCATAATATTCTTCTTTTTGATTGTGGTGTTGTTGTTGTAGTCTATCTATTGTAGGTTGTAAGGTATTTGAGATGAGGGTTATTCATTGACCATACTGGATTGGCATTATTATTAACCTTATTAATGTGTGATCAAATTACACTATTGATTTACATAGATCACTTATAATAAAATAGTTGGAAATTTGATGTATACATGTAATTGTAGCAATCGCCAAAATAATAAGATCACATTCTTTCACAGATATATAGGCAAAGTGACCTGTGAGCTGAAAACCTGTAAGTCACAGCCTCCCTTCTAACACTGAATCAACAGTATTAGCTCTCTTTCATTAGCATATTGGGGGGGGGATGTCATTACTAGAGAAAGATTTGAAATATCCTTAACTGTGATTTCCTATATTCATTCTAATGCGAATGTTACATTTTTTCAGTTACTTTTAATATCCTCCTGACAGAACAGGGCCTTACAAATCCAACAAGCTGTAAACCCACCTTCTATGTGCATGGGAAAAAAATGCAAATTGAGAAATCGAGCAGTTGGTAGCCAGGAAATGGAGCTTGTTCTCTGACCTCCCATGATAATAGAGGCCTCGGTGGTTACAGACTTCTCCCAGGAGCAGAACATGGTGTGTTGTTTGTAGAGCAAAGAGAAGAACAGACTTCATAAGAGAGCAGAAGTTGTACGAGTTGCAGTTGCAGTACATACAGATATTTTCTACCTGCTATTTCTTTTCCTCTGTTTACTTCTCCTCTGCACACCCAGGAGTTTGCTGCTAAGGCACAGTGCAGAGCAGAGGTTTCTGGAGGGAGCACTCAAGGCAGCCTGCTGCTGAAGTGGTGCTGTGCGCTTGATGATCAAGAGAGAGATTTTCTTGTTCTCTTAATCACTAAGGTCATTCCAGCTGGATGCATCTGGCCACTCTCCATCCCCAGCAATAATCAGTGTACGACCACACCAAATGGCAAATGTGATGGAGGGATATTATCAATGTGAGTTGAGGAGGATTTGGCAAGAATGGTACTGGAGTGGAGGATCAGTGTCACTGTGTTCTCTGGGAGAGTGAGATCAGTGCATTTCCCTGTGGTTGTGAAGTATTTGAATCCATACTGTGTGCACGAGGGAGAATCAGCATAGTACATTAAGCACTGCCAGGCAGGGTCCGCTCAGCTACGTGCCTGTAATGGTGGCTATGGTACACCTGAGAAAGATGATGACTGGACTACAGAAAACAGGATGGGCATGAAGTAGTCTTTCCCTTCTTTTATTCTACCAGTTCCTGGTAATCTAGAAGAACAGGACTCCAAGATTCAGAACATACATTTGAGGGCTACCCATTAAATATAATTAACTATATTTAATCCTACAAGAATAAGTTTTCTTCTCAACCCATTTGCACTTTTGACTTGGACACTATTCTTTGGCAGTGTGGCTAAATTCTGCACAGGAGTTATGGACATGCAGGCTGGTTATCGTAGCTCTAAATCATCATCTGGCTGTTGTTCTGCTAGCTGTGCCAATATGATTCATTCTTTATTTGGACAATTTGAAAGACACATAAGCTATATAACTGCAGTAAACTTCAGAAATCCAGGAATGATGAGGCACAGTCACAGAAACAAATGTAGGGCAAGTCTGTTGTGTCTCTGAGGATGTCTGGTTAGTCTTCTTAATTTATGCTTATCAGCATAGAAAATCAGCTAATGGGAGAGTCTGTTTAAGAACAGAACTAAGAAAAAGCTTTATGCAAAAGAGGAAGCGGTCATCAAAACTTGTCTATGAAATTATGGGCTATACACATCTTATATTTACTGAAACACAGGAAATGGAACAACTTTAAACTACACATTTAAAATGTGCTTCAGCCAATGATTAAAATCTATCTATCTTCACGCCTCTTTGCTTTGACCTTAATTGATGTTTCCACAGTTCAGTAATCTCTGGTAGAGAGAAGAGGATAAGAGGCCTCTCTACAATCCATTTTTATAGTGTTTCTCTGATTGTTTGTCAGAGAATTATCAGGAATTCTTGCTTCTAGGTATAGACTAGCCCAGGATATTGCAGATATTGACAATGTTAGGGATGGGAAGAAGGGATCCTTTTAAAAGGATAAAGTTTAGAAGTTTTAGAGCAGTGACAATTTTTACTTATTTCCAGATGATGAGGCATAGAGATGAACAGGACCATGGGGAAAGCTGCACTGACCTAAGACCATTAAACTATAGTCTCAAAGAGACTGAAAATGCAAACCCTGGGAAAATAAAGGGAAGAGACAAAAAAACCCTCCAGGGACCCCTTATGCGAATCAATATATTTGCCTTTCTCCCTCCTATAGAGACTAGAGAAGTAGCCACTTCTTGTTATGTGGGGTCAGATGCTCTGCTTGTGATTAAATTGCTAGATAGTATGCTGGAAAGGGACTCTTTATTTAATGTTGATCCTTTCTACTCTCCATTGTGTCATGGAGTTTTAGCCTAACAACAGCTGCTCAGTGGAAATCCCCAATATGTAATATTTTCTCTTTCCTTTATTCCTTTGACATTTGTTGTACAAAAGCTATATGGAAGTTGTTGCTGTTTTTCAAGCCATTGGTGCAGAGAATGAAGACTGAAGGAGAGGCCACTCAGGGAAGGACCTAATAATCAGATAAATAATTGTACCCCTTCCCCAATTTCTTTACTATGGCACCCTGAGCTGGGGACTAAGCCAGGCTCATGGCAGTGGGACAAGCATGTGTGAGCAGGTGATGGGATACACCATCTTCTTGTTTGTTGCCTCAATTTAACAAACCCAATTACCCGATTTAACACTTGCATCAATTGAATGCTATTCCTTCCCTTAATATTGGCCCTGTGACTTAAGATACTGCTATGTACCCTCCAAGAGCTGTCCCAGTGGGTCACCTGCGTGACCACAGCAGTACAGTCAGAGACATGCCCCTCTTGCAACATCTCCTCCTCCTCTGCTGTTAGCTTGGCTTGCAGAGCCTTCAAATCCCCATCCTGATTTCTGGGTTGATGAGAGTTGGATTGAAGATGCACTAAAAGGTGCTACCTCTCTTCTGTGTCTGTGTGGGTGTGCGCCCAGAGGAATGGGGTGCTAACCACTGCCACTTGCTTAGAGAAGCAGATCCCCACTCTGCGGTGGCTTCTGCCACCCGCCGTGTGTTGGTGAAAGTTTCTGGCCCACAGGAAAGTGAAATAATCACAGGAACTCTCACTGGTGCCTGATTCTTTGTTGCAGTTTCATAAGCTCCCAATCAATAGACTTCACTAGAGGACCAGTTTGATTTCTTCTGTTCTTCCTTTTTTCCCCCTTCTCTCTTCCTTTTCCCTTTCTCTTTTTCTTTTCTTTCTTTCTTTCTTTTTTTTTTTTTTCCTTTTTGGAAGAAGATGTATTTGTATACCACCTTGCTAAACCTCAGCATTTTGCATTGTAGGACTGCTCAGATATCAGCAAAAAATATTTGTACTGTGTCCCAGGATGAGGAAACCTGCAGATCACAGCTCTTGGCAGAATTTCATTTAATTGCTCACTGAGGTGGTCTGAAAAGCGTGATATTCAGGTTTTCTCAAAGAGGACCTGAAATAAGCCATGGTCCATGTTTGATGAAGATGCCCTCATGATTGTGGACACCCTTTTCAATGGTTTGATCCATCACAGCAAAGGCGCTGCCAGAGTAAAAAGCACTTTGAAAGCTGCTTTAAAATATCCTGGTTTGTCCTCTGCATGGTAAAACTCATTTTACCAATTTCCTTCCTTGTATTAACAAGGCCATAATAATGATCAGTCATGCTTACATAAAAGGGTTTATTTAAAAAAAAGGGAATGAACAAGAGACAGAAACCATCTTGATTTTCAGAAGAAGATGCCCAGATTTTACACAGACAGATGTATGCAAATACAGTTTCCAAAACACAGCCTTCATTTAGACACCTTCATATAATCTCCAAATGGAAGAAGGGAGAAAAGGTCTCTCATTTTTGCTCAGTCCTCCAAAATGCCTTTCCAGCTCTCAAAAGAAATGGAGAACAGTTGCTCACTGAGGACTTTCTTCGTTCAATCCTAAGAAACCCATGATTATGCCATGCTGCATCTCTGGTGATGTGCTGCCCATCTAGATATGCTGGTGACTTAGGTGCAAAAGATGCAATGGAAGAAGGGGGCAGTGAGGGGGGGAGTGGAAATTTTTAAGCTTCCAGAGCCTTTGAAGCTCCTTTGGGATGACGGAGGAAAGGACAAGCAGTGAAGAGAAACGTACAGGAGATGGTAAAGGATAAAATTATGACATCTCCCTGTGCTGGGGACAAGTGGCCATGGAAGCACTAACAGGAACCTCCCAACCTGAATGGTCTCTTATTGTCTTACAGCTAATAAAGGAAAACCTGTGGGTGATACATGGAGCTCAGTGCAAGAAGCTTTTACCAGGCTGTTACCGAAGCTTTTTCCAGGCTAATGCCTGGAAAATAGCTGTTCTGGTGCTCTTGGAGTGGAAGCACAGAGCTGTTCTGCAGAGAGGAAAATTAATAGAAACCAAAGCCCGAGCATTCAGAAAATCCTGCGAAAATGAAGGCTTTGCAGGAGATAATTCAGGGGGACACTGAGAAACCTTCTAGAAAATGGGTATTGCATCATTTCAACAGAGTTAATTTATTGTTCCACATGAGTGGGCACATAATTGCCACCCAGAAGTCACCCAGCAGAGCAGTGAGGCATCCGCCAAAGCAGCCCTCAGCCTGGTAAAATTCCCATCCATTATCTAGCTTTGCTCGGGTCATGTATCCAGTCACCTTTATTTTGCAAGCCAAACCCTAAGTTACTGATTGGAAAACCACAAAAAAGCACGCTGTTTCAAGGCTGGGAGAAAATAAATATCTAAGTTCTTGAACTCTGTGACAAGCCTTTCAGACATTACTTGCCGGTTGAAAGGTTTAATCCTGAAAAAGTCCCTGCTTCAAGGCACACTGAAATCGGTCACCCTGTTTTTGTCACGCTTCTGTAACTACATATATTGAAAGGTCCCCAAAGCCCAATAGGCTAATCTTTTCTATTTATAATTTTGTGAAAAACCTCAGACCTTCCCTTGAAGTTTTCTTATTGCAGGTATCTTTTTGATTTAAATGTGGTTGTTGATGTCTGAATTTTTCTTCACCTTGTAGTTCAGTCCTGGCTGACTGTGGTGATAAAGCTATTTTCTCTGACCATGTACAGTAACAGACGCCTTTGGGCAAAGTGGGCTGAGTAGTTCCTTCCATCATTATTATGTGGTGTAATCAAAGATCAGTATTGTCTGATTAAGAAGACCTTCATATGTGTGGCTGACGGAATTTTATCTGGCTGAATGAGCTCCTGAAAAGGAGCACTTGCATTTTCCTGGATTTCTCTAAGTGCCTCTTATCTTGCTTTATTGTTGCTGGCTGGTTGAAGAAGCAATGGTCATCTGAAGGTGAGATCCTGTTTGCCTACCTCAGAGTCCACACCTTCACTTAATGGCAGTTACCAAGAGAAATAGTGCTCTGGAAGAAAGGGCCTATGAGCCAGTTACAAGAAAGCAGCAGGTTCCTTCAGAAACTTAGCACATGTCTTGAAACTGGGGCAACACGACTTGAGGGGCTGGGTCCCACCCAGGAAAACTGAGTCCCTGTGTGACTGTGTGAAACCTTCAAACACAGCTCACCCATGCACAGAAATATTTCCCAATAGATAATTTGATATTACATGTTTGAAATTCACACTGTAGCATAAATTCCTCCAGGTTGGAGGCAGGCACAATACTGTGCTATTAGATAGGCGACCAAAAATTCATATCAGCTGTTTATGAACAGCTGCAAGTTATCTCTGCAAGAGAAGAAAGAAGCAACAACAGCCTCTATTTGGAGTCGAAAAACTCATTTTAGAATAGAATGATGTGTTTAGGGATAGTTCCTGGCCAGATAAACTAGTTAAGTCTCTAAAAATGATATTTTCTGACTGCTCCCCAAGACTCTAACCTGCAGTCCCAGGCACACTGGGGCAGGGCTGCTCCCAGCCCTGCGCATTTGTGGTTTGCACATCCCTCTCTGGAGCCTGGTACTGGTGGCACTGATGGCTCACGGCTAATGTGGGTTCATGGAAGAGGGGGTTCACTTTAGTCAGATCATCTTTAATAACAAAAATAATTTCAGTTATTTGGGAATATCAAATGAAATTTTTGCTTCTGATGCTGTATCTTCATAGAGGAGCTGGAGACAGCTGTGGGGGCTGTTTCTGTTTTGCATGAAAGCAATGCTGCTGCAAGTTCTGCTTCAACATCATGAAGGTGCCTGAGTGGAAATTTTAGATGTGTGGTTGTAGTTTGCAGCTCACTCAGTTAGGGATGAATTTGCCAGCGTCACCAGAGTGCTGGGTAGGAAGGAGAATGGATGCAAAAATGGCCCTTTTTGTGTCATTGTGAATATACAGCAGCAGGGTGAAGTCCCATAGCTGTGCTGTTCAAAGCAGGCCAGGGACTGAGAGAAGGAACATCCATGGCACCTGTGCATTGGAAGGGTCCACGTGACAGCCAAGCCCCCAGCTCTGGCCCCAGCCACCCACGGGTACAGCTCCCCTAGCATTTGCACAGCCAGCTGCATCTGCGGCTGGTACTGATTTAGTTTCGCATCTGGGCTTCACGCCACCTGCCAGCCTCATGGGGAACCAGTGAGAAGTTCTTGTGCATGTAGGTGTCCATTAGCATGTGTCTGTGTATCTTCTTCCTCGGGGCCCTCTGGGCTGGGGTTCAGGGAGCAGCAAGGGCTGCTGTGCTCGCTGCCATATCCCTCTGGCAAAGGTTACCACTGCATCAGCCAAACTGGCAACGGGAAACTCATGTCTGGCTGTAGCTCCAGCACCTCAAACCAAAGTGCAGTCTCTCAGTCTAAAACGTTTTGATGGCAACCGATCCCATGCTTTGCTCTAAACTGTCCCTGGGGAAGCATAGGTCTCCTTCAGCTCCCTCTCCTGCGGGGTGGAAGTTCCCTGTACTGGGACAAAGGGGCCTATTTATAAGAACTATCAAAAATTTTATAAAATTAATAAAATGTCTTGCACTTGGCCACAGTGACCCATGCCAAATTTTGCTTGTCAGGACTGTTGACCTGGTGTTGAGTGGTAGTGGGGGTCAGTGCTTGCAGTCCTGCTCCAGAGGTTTGTGCAATGCAGAAATGGCATATTTGCCAGACAGGAAACCATCCCTGGCTGGCTTCATTCCAATCCCAGCAGCTATGACCTAAGGAATTTTATCCTTCAGATCTTTCTGGTTTTCTGTGTAACAGAGGAAGGAGGTAAGAAATTGCTCACCAGAAGTGCCCATGGCTGGACTGTGTCTCATATCCAGCAGTACAGGGGAAGGTACCAAGAGGGTTTTCTGCAACTTAACATAGCTGAGGATGTGCAGAAGTGGAAAGGATAGGATCACTGAGGAGTGTCCTTCTTTCAGAGTGCCAAATCCTGCAGAACTGGACTTTGAACAAAATCTGGACATGTCTGCCCAGGTCTTTAGTTCAGTCCAGAAATTACTAGGTACCACACTGATCCTGAGCATTCCCGTTCAGCCTGGAGAGATTTCTGGTCAAACTCATTTCTGGTTCTGCACAGGCCATAGTTTCCTCTCCCAAATACCATCCATTTCCGTGGGAAAGCAATGATATCTCTGACTTTCCAAGGAAAATGCCTTCTTGCTGCTCTCATCTTGTCTACCTGGACTTCAGTTTTGGGCCCCTCACTGCGGGAAAGACATTGAGGTGCTGGAGCATGTCCAGAGAAGGGCAACCAAGCTGGTGAGGGGCCTGGAGCACAAGTCTTCTGAGGAGCGGCTGAGGGAGCTGGGGCTGTTTAGCCTGGAGAAGAGGAGGCTGAGGGGAGACCTTATCGCTCTCTACAACTGCCTGAAAGGAGGTTGTAGTGAGGTGGAGGTCGGTCTCTTCTCCCAAGTCACAAGTGATAGGACGAGAGGAAACGGCCTCAAGTTGTACCAGGGCAGGTTTAGAATGGATATTAGGAAAAATTTCTTTACTGAGAGGGTTGTCAGACATTGGACCAGGCTGCCCAGGGAAGTGGTTGAGTCACCATCACTGGAGGTGTTCAAAAAGCAAATAGACAAGGCACTTCAGGACATGGTTTAGTGGGCATGGTTGACGGTTGGACTCAATGATCCTGAAGGTCTTTTCCAACCTAAATGATTCTATGATTAACATTAATAAAGCAAGAGTGGACAAAAACGACACCTACTGGACACATCTGGGTACCTTCTCTAGCAGATGGCTCTAAATCTAAAAATACAGGTCTTTTAAAGCACCTGATGACTCCAATGACTTGGCTGTTTTGGGGGTTTGAGACCCCCAAAATGCGGGGTATTGTTATATTTATAGCAAACTACGTTCAAACTCAAGATGTCTAAGGGCAAGACTAACGTTTCTCAGGAAAAAATTGCGCAATTTCTGTGATTCAGTTCCTTTGCCCATAAATTGTGGAAGTGCTGTGGTTTTTTTCCCCTGCTACATCAGCACTGCATTGTTTAGTCCTTGAATGGTATTTTAGAGCTGAAGAATGATTAATATTCCTTATTGTTTAAAACTCCTTCTTGCACACTTATGGCACCCATTTTTAAAAAAGGTAGAAAAGAAGATCCTGGGAACTACTGACCTGTCAGCCTCACATCTGTGCCTGGGAGGATCAAGGAACAGGTCCTCCCAGAAGCTATGCTAAGGCACGTGGAGGACAGGGAGGTGATTCGAGACAGCCAGCATGGCTTCACCAAGGGCAAATCTTACCTGACCAACCAAGTGGTCTTCTGTGATAGAGTGATTTCATCAGTACAAGGGAAGAGCTACAGATATCATCTATCTGAATTTCTGTAAGGCCTTTGACATGGTTTCCCACAACATCCTCCTCTCTGAATTAGAGAGATATGGATTTGATGGATAAGGAATTGGCTGGATAGTGGCATCCAGAGAGTAGTGGTCAACAGCTGAGTGTCTGGATGGAGATCCGTGACAAGTGGTGTCCCTCAGGGGTCCATATTGGGACCAGTACAGTTTAATATCTCCATCAATGACATGGACAGTGGGATTGAGTCCATCTTCAGCAAGTTTGCAGATGACACCAAGCTGAGTGGTGCAGTTGACATGCCTGAGGGA
Organism: Haliaeetus leucocephalus; assembly: GCF_000737465.1. Taxonomy (NCBI): domain Eukaryota; kingdom Metazoa; phylum Chordata; class Aves; order Accipitriformes; family Accipitridae; genus Haliaeetus; species Haliaeetus leucocephalus. Next base: position 308,421 of record NW_010972610.1, on the reverse strand, counting down.
CAGGATGTCATCCAGAAGGACCTGGACAAGTGTCCTGGTTTTGGCTGGAATAGAGTTAATTGTCTTCCTAGTAGCTAGTATTGTGCTATGTTTTGGGTTCAGTATGAGAAAAATGTTGATTACACACTGATGTTTTCAGTTGTTGCTAAGCAATGTTTAGATCAAGTCAAGGATTTTTCAGCTTCTCATGCCCAGACAGCGAGAAGGCTGGAGGGGCACAAGAAATTGGGGGGGGACACAGCCGGGGCAGCTGACCTGAAGTGGCCAATGTGGTATTCCATACCATGTGACATTATACACAGTATATCAACTGTGGGGAGTGGGGCTGGGAGGAATCGCTGCTTGGGGACTAACTGGGCAGTGGTCAGCAGGTGGTGAGCAATTGCATTGTGCATCACTTGTATATTCCAATCTTTTTGTTATTATTTTAATTTTATTATTGTTATTATTATCATTACTAGTTTCTTCTCTGTTCTATTAAACTTTTCTTATCTCAACCCACAAGTTTTATTTTCTTATTCCAATTCTTTCCCCCATCCCACTGGGTGTGGGGAGGTGGAGGCGGGGAGTGAGTGAGCGGCTGTGTGGTGCTTAGTTGCTGGCTGGGGTTAAACCACAACAACAAGCTCAAGAAGTGGGCCCATGTGAACCTCATGAGGTTCAACAAGGCCAAATGCCATGTCCTGCACCTGGGTCAGGGCAACCCCCAGTGCAGATACAAGCTGGGAGATGAAGGGATTGAGAGCAGCCCTGTGGAGAAGGACTTGGGGGTACTGATGGATGAAAAGCTGGACATGAGCCAGCCATGTGCGCTTGCAGCCCAGAAAGGCAACTGCATCCTGGGCTGAATCAAAAGAAGTGTGACCAGCAGGTTGAGGGAAGTGATTCTACCCCTCTGCTCTGCTCTTGTGAGACCCCACCTGGAGTACTGCGTTCAGCTTTGGGGCCTCCAACACAGGGAGGACATGGACCTGTTGGAGCTGGTCCAGAGGAGGGCCACAAACATTATCAGAGGGATGGAACATTTCTCTTATGAGGACAGGCTGAGGGAGTTGGGGTTGTTCAGCCCAGAGAAGAGAAGGCTCCGGGGAGACCTTATTATGGCCTTTCAATACTTAAAGGAGGCTTGTAAGAAGGATGGGGACAGACTTTTTAATAGGACCTGCAGCAATAGGACAAGAGGTAATGGTTTTAAAGTAAAAGAGGGTAGTTTCAGACTAGATTTAAGGAAGAAATGTTTTACAATGAGGGTGGTGAAACACTGGAGCAGGTTGCTCAGAGAGGTGGTAGATACCCCATCCCTGCAAACACGCAAGGTCAGGTTGGACAGGGCTCTGAGCAACCTGCTCTAGTTGAAGATGTCCCTGCTCATTGTAGAGAGTGGTTGGACTAGATGACCTTTAAAGATTCCTTCCACACCAAACTATTCTACGATTCTATGTTCCTTTGTGGATTAAAATTCAAGAGATGGAGGTGGAAAAGGCCAGATATTTAGTCTCACTCTAGCAAAGAAAAGCTCATTATCTGTCTACATACCATACGGAGGAATTGGTCCAGTCAATCTGTAAGTTCAATGGAAAGCTTGTAATCATCATCAGGTCCATCTTCCACTTGCTGGTCAGATCTTGATCTCTTGGGAGAAGTTGCTCCACCTGGTGAATCCACAGAAGCTGTGGAGTCAGGGGCAGTTGTCCTGTTGACATCATCAAGGGGAGGCAGAGTTGCCACAAACCCGGTCATGATAGTCACATAGTATCCTTCATCATCATTATTACATTTGTCTCCAAGCAAGCCAATTGCTTTATTGTTAGAGCTTACTGATGATGATGGCTTTGCAAAAGGTAAAGGTGGAGCATCAGAAGACCAAGTGTCACCAGACGCAGGATCCACCAAATCACTCTCCTTTGTCAAGGGTTCATCCTCACTGGGGATCTGTTCAGCAACATTATCTGTGACAACAATTACTTCAGGATCATAATGAAAACACAAAACAGCAATTGACCAAGGTAACGTTACTGGACAATATAAAAACTGGGATCCCTTAAATCCCCAAACTGCCCTCTTATTACTCTGAACAATATCTAACCCACCTAGCAGAAAAGATATAAACCTCCTCCAAGTACTGTGAAGGTCACATGCACTTCTTGGATCAAAAATCCCCTCTGTCCATCCTCTATCTCTGGCCCACTGAACAGCTAGCAACTGATCTTTAGGCATATAGGTAGGATCACTACAACTAATCCATCTCACTAAAAACTCACCTTCTCTCAAAACTAACCACATTAAGTGCTCAGGAAAGGATTTAGCCATCAGGTGGTATAGGCAAAATACCAAAATTTTAGAACCTCAAAAGGTACTTCCAACTATGGCTTGCATGAGATGTTCACACTCAAACTTTGGCCTATTCAGGACACTGGTTGAGAGACTCCCTTGGGAGACAGTTCTGAAGGGCAAAGGGGTCCGGGAAGGCTGGACATTCTTCAAGAAGGAAGTCTTAAAGGCTCAAGAGCAGGCTATTCCCATGAACTGCAAGAGAAACCATTGGGGAAGATGACTGGCCTGGCTGAACAGGGAGCTTTTGCTGGGACTCAGGAAAAAAAAGGAGAGTTTACCATCTCTGAAAGAAAGAGCAGACAACTCAGGAAGAGTACAGGGATCTTGTTAGGTCATGCAGAGAGAAAATTAGAAAAGCAAAAGCTCAGCTAGAACGCAATCTGGCCACTGTCGTAAGAGATAACAAAAAATGTTTACAAATAAGTTAACAACAAAAAGAGAGCCAAGGAGAATATCCATGCTTTATTGGATGCAGTGGGGAACATTGCCACCAAAGATGAGGAAAAGGCTGAGGTACTGAATGGCTTCTTTGCCTCAGTCTTTAATAGTGAAACCATTTATCCTCAGGGTACTCAGCACCCTGAGCTGGAAGACAGGGACAGAGAGCAGAATATACCCCACATAATCAGGAAGCAGTTAATGACCTGCTACACCACCTGGACACTGACAAGTCTATGGGACCAGGTGGGATCCATCCGAGAGTTCTGAGGGAGCTGGTAGAGGAGCTTGCCAAGCCACTCTCCATCATTTATCAGCAGCCCTGGTCTACAGGGGAGGTCCCAGAGGACTGGAGGCTTGCCAACATGACTCCCATTTACAAGAAGGGTCGGAGGGAGGATCCGGGGAACTACAGGCCTGTCAGCCTGACCTCGGTACCCGGGAAGATTCTGCTGTCATGCCATGTGCAGGACAACCAGGCGATCAGGCCCAGCCAGCATGGGTTTATGAAAGGCAGGTCCTGCTTGACCAACCTGATTTCTTTCTATGACCAGGTGACCCACTTAGTCAATGAAGGAAAGGCTGTGGGTGTTGTCTACCTGCATTTTAGTAAGGCCTTTGACACTGTCTTTCATGGCATACTCCTTGAGAAGCTGCCAGCTCCTGGCTTAGACAAGTGTACTCTTTGCTGGGTAAAAAACTGGACGAGCCCAGAGGGTTGTGGTGAACAGAGTCAAATCCAGTTGGCAGCCAGTCATCAGTGGTATTCCCCATCAGCACTGGGGTCAGTTCTCTTTAATAACGTTACCAATGATCTAGATGAGGGGATCAAGTGCACCCTCAGTAAGTTTGCAGACAACACCAGGTTGAGCAGGAAGGTTGATCTGCTTGAGGGTAGGAAGGCTCTACAGAGGGATCTGGCCAGGCTGGATCGATGGGCTGAGGCCAATTGTATGAACTTCAACAAGGCCAAGTGCCAGGTCCTGCACTTGGGTCACAGCAACCCCACGCAGTGCTGCAGGCTTGGGGAAGAGTGGCTGGAAAGCTGCCCAGCAGAAAAGGACCTGGGGGTGCTGGTCTACAGCTGGCTGAATATGAGCCAGCAGTGTGCCCAGGTGGCCAAGAAGGCCAACGGCATCCTGGCCTGTATCAGAAATGGTGTGGCCAGCAGGAGCAGGGAGGTGGTTGTTCCCCTGTAGTCGGCACTGGTGAGGCCACACCTTGAGTCCTGTGTTCAGTTTTGGGCCCCTCGCTACAGGAAAGACATGGAGGTGCTGGAGCATGTCCAGAGAAGGGCAACCAAGCTGGTGAGGGGCCTGGAGCACAAGTCTTGTGAGGAGCAGCTGAGGGAGCTGGGGCTGTTTAGCCTGGAGAAGAGGAGGCTGAGGGGAGACCTTATCGCTCTCTACAACTGCCTGAAGGGGGTTGCAGTGAGGTGGGTCCTGGTCTCTTCTCCCAAGTAAGAAGAGATAGGAGGAGAGGAAATGGCCTCAAGTTGTGGCAGGGGAGGTTTAGATTGCATATTAGGAAAAATTTCTTTACTGAAAGGGTTGTCAGGCATTGGACCAGGCTGCCCAGGGAAGTGGTTGAGTCACCATCACTGGAGGTGTTCAGAAAACACATAGATGTGTCACTTCAGAACATGGTTTAGTGGGCACAGTGGTGTTGGGTTGACAGTTGGACTTGATGATCTTAGAGGTCTTTTCCAAACTTAATGATTCTATCCTATTCATGGCAAAAGCACAGTCTAGACAAGAAAGGTTGGACCGGATGATCCTTGAGGTCCCTTCCAACCTGGTATTCTATGATTCAGTTATTGCAGGTGTTGTTTTGGTTGCAATATTTCCACTAAATTCAATTTTGAAATTCCCAATTCTGGGAGAGGTGGTCTCCCCAGTAACATTAAGGAGGTCACTCAACCCCAAAATTGTATTATCTTCTTATAGATATTTACCTTCTGAGCTGTGCCCTGAGGAGGTTATTTTCCCTTTTCCTGCCAGTACAAGGGGCCTACTGGGCACTTTAATATTGTAGGTTGTCCAGTATAAAGTTTAACAGTAGTTTTTAAAGCAAATAGCAATGCACACAAACATTTCTCTATAGTAGTATATCTAATCTCAGCTTGTCCCCAAGCTTGGGAATCAGAGAGGATAGGTCAGTAGTCTTGCCAGATACCCACTAGGCATCCCTTCTCAGCAATATCTCAGTGAATTTCCAAATCTTTGTTATTTAAGACAGTCAATATTTCATGCTGTTCTGATAAATTTTTTAGTTCTCTCAGACATTGTTCTTCAGTGTCTCCCCACTGCCAAGTTAACCTCTTCCTTAATAAGTTGTAGAGGGATTGTGCAATTACAGAAAAACCAGGAATATGCTTTCACCAAAAATGTAAAGTTCCCCAAATAATGTGTAATTTTTTAATATTTTGGGGCAATGGTGCTGTCCAAAGTGAGTCAAGGACCTTTTCAGGGACCCCCTCTCTATCCCGAGATCATCGCATTCCCAAAAAGGCTACTTCACTAGAGGGTTCTTGTCTTTTTCCTTCTGGTACCTGCACTCTCATTTCCTCAAGTAGGGCTATAACATTGTTACCAACTTCCAGGACGTTAGAATAATCATCTCCTTATATAAAGATACCATCTATATATTGAATAATATCTATATGGTCCTTGTCAGCCAAATCCTTGATAGCTTCCAAGAGTTCGGCTAATGCCTTATGTGCTAAGGTCAGTGAATGTTTATATCCTTGAGGACGCAGGTGAAGGTTCATTGTTCCCTTTCAAATGTGAAAGTAAATCTGTCTCAGTCACTCTCTTGAATGGGGACCATGAAAAACTTGTCTTTAATATCCAAAGCCATTCTAAATTCAGGATTTAATCCTTTTACTAACATTATTTCACTTATATTAGAGACTGCAACATGCAATGGGTCTGAGAATTAAGTTTTCGGTAGTCAACAGTTAGCCTCCATTTGCCATTACTTTTTCTTACCTGCCGAATAGGGGAATTTCATTTCGAAGTAATAGGTGCAATTATACCTTTTTTTCTTTTAAATTATCAATTTCTTCTCTATTCACTTGCATTGCCACTGCAAGGACTGAATGCTGTTTTTGATGGGTTACTTTAGAATGGGGAAGAGGGGAAATTATTTTGAAAGCTTGACACCCAAAAGACCAAATTTGGTTTTGTTGATCCTTCATCTTCAATCCTTTCAAATCCTTCATTCCCAAAAGGTTTTCAGAGGTGTCCAACACAGCCACAGTTACCCATTTGGGGTATTTATTTTCCAGAAAATATACTTAAATTCTTCCCATTTTTGCAAACACGAAAATTTTCCCCACTCCTTCAATTTTGATGGATTGATTTAACCATTCTCCTCCAGCTCATTCAAAATCTCCAGTTTTAGTAGTAGTAATTTGTGCACCAGTATCTACTAGAAATGTAATAACTTCCCCTTTTAAATTCTGTAAATTAATGTATAAGCTTTGTTGCTTTAATTGGAGCCTGTTTTGCTTTGAGGTAGGCACTGGCTCCTGTGCCTCCTCCCCCTAAGTTTCCCTTCAAGGCTAAACCTAAGACCTGTGGGTTTTCTGTTGCTTCTATATGCTGTGGTGCCTTCAGAGATTGTGACTGCAGCTATCTGGTTTGTTCTGCCAACATTTTCTGTTTTCATTGTGTCAGCTGAACAATTACCCAGTAAGGGGCACCATCAGTCTTTTCTTTAGGAATACCTAACTGCAATGCCTGTTGAAAAAAATGTCCTTATGTGGAACCACTGAGGGTTTTGCTGCCTTAATTTTGCTATTTTTACTGAAAACCCAGCTGTCTTTACCAATGTGACTGCCTGTTGTAATAGATCCACATATGTTGGTGCACACGGTGGTCCTTGTAAAGACAATAATAGGACCTTCAAATTCTCAGGGGTTTCTTACAAAACGTGGTTCATTCCCCAGTCTGTGGGAACAGTTACACACAAATCAGACTGTCACTGAGTACGTGGTATCTGGACCCAATCTAGTAGGCAGGCAATCTGAATTGAGGCATGCATCCCATAAATGTTTGTAAATCGCTCTCACTCAGATCTCACTGTCAAATACCATGGCCAATCTCATCAACAAATTATGATTATCCCCAGTGGGTGATAAAAAGATGCCAGGACCTAATTGGAAGGACAATGCCTCAGCACCATTAAGTATAGATCCCCCTTTTTCCAGGTATCCACCAGCCATTCCACATTGTCTTTCAACAAGTCTTTCTTAAATTGTTGGTTGACCTCATTTAATTCTGTCAGGGTGTAAGATTTTTCCTTATCTAAGCACACAACTTGTCTCCCTGGCCCTGTGGAACATTCAGTGGTCAGAACTAGATATAAGGCAGTCAGAGCAGGAGGGGCAGTGGGAAGCATGGCCTCAATTTCTGGCCCCATTTCATTATTCTCACTGTCCTCTGATATATTTCCATCCCATGCCTCAGGGTCAGCAATTAATTGCTGTAATTTAGGTTTTTTAACATCAGGGGCTTGGGCAAGTATTGCCTGCAAGTGACCTTGGCACAATTTGCATTGTTGTTTCCAGGCTCTAGCCTTGACATTGCATCAGTAGGCTAGTTTTCTTTGCTTATCTTCTCCCTCTTTTGCCTTTAAGACAGAATCATATTGCAAATTGATTTGCCTGATGGTGGCTTTTAAAAGGGGAGCTAATGCCACAGCCATATAGCCTTTTCCTTTTCCAGGTTCCAGATTGGCTGGTGTTTGTGCCACTATAAATTTAACTAGGTTTTCTTTGTTATGAACAGAAGAAGTGTACTATGCAGTCTGCAACTGCTATAAGCAGAAGGGAAAAATCCCCCACATTCTTCTTTTAGAAGGTCAGTGAGCTTCCCATCCTCTCTAAAAGGAGTCCCAGGGCTCAAGGTCCCTGGTACCAGCTCCCCAGTTCTGGTGGCTTTCACCATTCTCCCAACTCTCTTCACAGGGTACTCACCACTTGCTGCAGTGATCGAGAGCAGAGCTCCAGCATCCAGAATTATCATAAAATTAAATTGTTTAGGTACCTTTTTCCACACTTAAATAACACTTGCCTCAACTGGCTACAAAAACAAGTCACACAAAGAAGTACGAATAAAACACAAGCAATTTCAAGCGAAAGTGAAGCTTCACAATGAGCATAAGAGAGATTTTTACATACCAACTTATATCCTGCTGACTATGTCAATTAGTGATGATTTGGTACACCAGAATTGTGCATCTGTTGGGGATCTGGCAGGAGTGGAGTGCAATAATTGGGTACTCAAAATATCATTCCAAAGCTCCTCCTTACTTCTGCCGACTATTGCACACTTACCAATTCTAGGTTCTCAGACTTCAGTTGACTTGATTAACACAAAGTGTCAAGCAATTGACAATAAGTCATCATTACTGCTTGAGAACCCATTAACTGTAATTGATGTGCCAGCAAACAACCAGAAGCTGTAGCAATTACAATGCAAAAAAAATCACCAATACGTAAACTTCTATATTCATTATCAAAGGATATGAGTTAGTAGTATAGGATATACAGCCAAAGCATCCTTGACCAGAAAGGACTCACCATACTGATGAACTGCCCTCAGCAGGCATAGACCAGTATACTGCCTCATAAACAGGAGCATTACCTACACACAACCAGTTGGTGATTGGCCCAGGATTCCAAAATCAATTGTTAAGGGTGCTTTATTAACAAGCGTCTATAGTGGTTCACCACAACCAGGTGGTTTCTCAGTAATCACACCTGGATGTGGTACACCACGACAAGTGCTTGTCAGGCTTCTCTTAGTAAACACCTGTATGTGGTAAACCATCTCAGTTAGTCACCAAACACCTGGCTGTTAACAAGCAAAACATCCTTCAATGTTTTGAGTGTTGACTACCAGAACACAATCTGTAAGTGTGATGTGCAATACTTACACAACACCATCCCAAACTATTCTGAGACAAAAGCAGCTTTGTCTGAAATAAGGTAAGAGTAACTAAATGTTAATCCTGACAGATGTTGATTCTGGGGCCCAAACTAGCAAGTCACAATGTGCTGTCCTGGCGTAGGGTGGCCTTTAGGCTGGACGCCCTCATACATGCATTTATGCCAAGGCCAGCACAACTTGGGCAACACAGGATGAGAAGGGGTGTGCAAGGTGTACTTCCATAAGCCTTTACTAAAGCACATGACTCTTCAGATTGGATTTAAGTCCTCTTTTTGGACTTCACAGTTGACTGCTGATGGGGACATTCAGCCAGGCTCAGATGTGCATGACTCTGCTCACCTACTGAAGAAGAGTAGATTTGGTGGTGTTAGAAATGATGGTGAGAATAAAGGGTTATACCTTCTGTGTTTTCATAATTCTCATAAGGCTGTTAGACTGAAGCCATGTTATTTAAGTGAACCTGACTCTTCCCGAATGTACTGTGCTGAGTCAAAAAGAGGATATTCAACTGGGAAATTGGCATGACCATCTAAGGCAGATGCTGAATTTTTAACCAATGGGTTTTCCCTCCCATGTCTGTTGCTTCATAGTTACCTGTCTTAAATTTAATATGCCATTTCTTTGTCTAGTTTTTCACTGCTGCAAGATTATTCAGCAGTTTCTTGTAACTCAGTGCAGCAGTAATAAGACTGTCCCACAGATTGTCCTACCCCATGAGTACCAGTGCCTCATAGATGGAAGTTATGTTTCCATGTTCTCTCAGTTTTGGGGAGATTTGCAAGCAATGTAACTACTGTGAGAACTAATTGTGGGTTTAAGATGTGAAATTATCTTCTCTGAGAGGTCTGGCCAAGGCCGGGATAGGGTTGACGTCAGCACCAACTGGGCATAGGTTCATAGGCGAGCTCCATGACTTGTTGGCAGATAATGGGAATCTGGAGTTGGATTAGAGTGAGCACAGAAAGGAAAAGTTTCGAATGTTGCTGCAGTGGCTTAAAATATTGGGATTTATATCCAATACGTAGAACAAAATATGCTGGTAAAAGGGAAATTGTAGAGAAAAAATTCCTTTTAAAAAAATATCCCTGAAAAATGAAAGAATCGCAGGGATGCAGTGAGAAGCACTGTATATGTACTCCTGCTCATCAGCTGTGTATTCAGGAGGGGGCTGGGCTGGAAGAGAGGACGTCACCACAGGGGAGCTTCAAAACTGAATAATAGGAGCTTTAGGGCAGAGAACCGACCGAGTTTTATCCCATTTCTCAGTAATGAGGGCGGGATTTTTTTTATTTTCTGGTGGCTTAGCTCCCTCTACTGTGTGTGTGAGCTGAAGGGCGAGACAGAAGGATTTGGATCAGCTTCCAAGGGAAATCAAAGCTGGGGCTAAGAGAAAAACCATTAGGGGAAACCCTGTGTCAAAATGTGCCAGGCTGTTACCTGCTGGCTGTGTTTCTGCTGTTAGTGTTAGAGCAGCTTCACCAGTGCTTGCGGTGCTGGGCGGGGGGGGGGACAGGCAGCGAGCAGACTGCTGCCAACATTCATAACCCGGTTTATTTATTAGGAGACCGATACTTCCAGTTTCACAGGAGATCTTCATTCTCTTCCCACCACTAAAACAACAGCATAATATAAAATAAAAGAGCAGTGTAACATTTGCACGTTTTATGGCTAGGGGAGTTGTTTGCTTCTAATGGATAGTTAGTGTATATATTAGCGTTTCCCTGCTGGTTTCTTTATTTGCCTTGCTGGTCTTTGGTTTCCCTTTAGTGATTGATTTCCCTTCTCATGATCACATTGTACTTCTCACTGGAGTAGGTTGAGAACAAACTACTGATGACTGTGTGCTGGCAGGTGTCTTATCAAAGACACCACCAGGGCATTTGAAGTGAGTTGTTTCATTAGCCTTACTCCCACTATGGATTAATTAGAATAATTAGTATTTTAGGGCTGCTTTAAGTGAACTTTGCTCAGTAAGCTGAGAGGACAAAATACATTAAACAGATTTGGGGTTGGACAGTCTCTGCCAGCTCCAGCTGGAACAACCAAGGTGGTGGTCAGCACAAAAGGTTGCTTGAGCTGCTAGCTGCTGGCAAAAATCTGCTATCAGCAGGAAAATCTTCAATTCCTGTTGGGTTTGTGTGCATAATACAGCCCAGATATTTCCAGGTTTTACTGTAGTAAGATTTAAATTTATTAAGAACTTCCCCTGCCCTAGAACAAGTCCAGCTGATCTGAAGTCTGGCATGGGCTGCGTTTGTCAAATAAAGCTGTTAATGGTCAGGACTCAAACCCATCCTTAGGTGCCTGAATAAAGGACAAGTTATTTTTCTCCCCTTCTTTAAATAGCAGCCCCATTTGAAAATTAGGGCTTGCATCCATGTGAAAGCCTAATGCAGTCAATGAGTCTCTTTCTATCAACTGCAACAAATTTGGGATCAGACTGTAAATGATTAAGAGAAAAACTTTTGACAGCAGTTAGCAACAGCCTTTGCAAAATCTCTGTTCATTTCTTCAGGAGCTGCTATTCAGCAATGCAGAATATTTTGAAATTTCCTCTCCAGGTACAGCTATGCCTAGGTGGGAGACAGTAAAAAAGCTGCCTCAAGGCCTGTGTTCACCTTTATTGTGTAAATACCTGAACTCTTTGCTATTTCCTTCCTATGCTGTGTTCATCTAGATTATTTTAACAGACAAACATTGTTCCAGTCTTTGCATATTTGTTTTTCATTTGAACTCAGATTAGATACTGTGACAGGAAGGCTAATATGTTCATTTCAGCCAAGTTTTCATTCCAGAGATGACTGTTGATTAGCTAGACTATGACCCCGAAAAACCACTGAGAGAGGCTTTGAAGCAGGTTTTTGGAAGGGCTGAATTGGGAAAGACAAAAGTGTGTAAGATATTTGCCTACTTTTACATGAGCTTTTTAAAGACTGCCAGCATTCAAGTCCAGGCAATGGGGACGGCAAGTTTATGATGATATCTGCATCCCCGGGTGTTCTATCCTTAGTGTTACCCCACTAGAATTAGGTTCCTGGGCTTCGTAAGAAAAAAGTAACAAACAATAGTGGAAATTAGAGTAATTTACAGGTGAATCAGAAGTAGTGAAGGAAAGCTGCTGCCTAGTTATGCTAAGATTTTGAAAGGTGTTAAAAATGACTATTCATTTGATTTAATATGCTGGATTTAATTCAAGGTTACTGGAACACATTATAAATCAGAATGTAGATACTTGTGAGTGTATCTTTAAATATACCTGACTACTTCACTTTCTACCACTGCAAAGGTCAAGGCATATAGTCACAGTCCAAGGAAATATGAGTCAACCTATTATTGTTTTTAATCTCAGACTTCAAGGACAGTAGTAATCTACTCTGCATCTTCAGACATCTGCAGGTGCATTTATTTATTGATCTTTAAGAACTGGTTTAGTTCTGGTGTCACAGACATTCCCAAAGGGGATTTACCAAGGAGTGTAACAGAAAGGTTAATCCCCAAAATGAAGCAGATTCTGCTGAATTTTGAGCAAAACACTTTCCTTTCTGGAACTGGACTGAATTTGCACCATTAAAGAGTTGCATCTGTTCTGCTTTATCCCTGATTAGGAGAGCCTCACCTCTGTGGGTGTCGCTAACCCCCGAGGCAGGCAGAAGGATCAGAGCCCAGCTGGTGGGAATCACATCAATAAAGTGAGATTGATTTATCAGAGCTGGAGGGGAAAGGGAAATTTGGTGGGTGATTAAAGTCTGTGTTACAGCAGTTGCTCCAAGCAATAGCAATTTTTGTGTTATAGCTGTAGGACTGAGGTCATCAATAAAGGAGGCAAACAGCCAAGGTTTCAGGCCCTTCTTCAAGCATGACTGAAAATTGAAGGTGAGCTTTTACTTCAAGTATGTGTGTGTTGTCATTTTTCTTCTCATATGTCAGATTCTTACTGCCTTGCCTCAAAAAAACTCCCCAGTTCTTGTTTTTCTGCTAGATGCACTGCAAGCTTCAGACAAATGACTGTGTCTCAATTGTTTCTAAGAAGTTGGGTTTATGAGCACTATTCCTTTACATTCAATTACTTCATGCTTGTAGGCCAATTAGAGAAGGGTCAAAGGATTGGTATGTTTGTGTACATTCAGGGCTGAAAATGGCTGTGTGCTTTGAGCCGTGCTACTACCTGTTTTGCTGGACTCAGAGCACAGAGCTGGGTGGAGGTGGAACTGAGTTATCTTATCTGAAAAGCCACTGAGTTAGGAGAAGAAGCACTCAGGTGATGTGTGGTTGGGTGAGGGGATGAACCCTCACTTCGGGAGCTTGTGGGATCCTCTTTTCTCCAGGCAACAGTATTGCAAATGAAATGATGACAATTAAGGCAGGCAAGGATTTGGTTTGGGAAATGTCAGTGCTCTGCAGAGACATCGCTGAGCCGCTGATGCGAAATCACAGCATCATGCCGGGAACCAAAAGGTGGTGCTGTTTCTGCAAGGAAGAGGAGAAAAATGTGGATCCCGATCTCTTCAGCGGTGTTTGGGGTCAGCTAGGGAGCAGGGGGAGAGCTAAGGGCTCTCCCTCCTTTTTCCAGGTAATGCGATGCTCAAGGGCTATCTTAGTGTACAGGACACCTGGTGCTGGTGGGCAGAGCCCAGGAAAGCAATAAAACTTGACACAAAAATGTGCGTCTGGAGGGAGGGGAAGGAAGAAAAGGGGAAAGGAAGAAAAGGAGGAAGGAAATCACACTGTGCGACATCAGACAGAAAACAAGATTGGAGAGAGGTGGCAGATGACACTGGGCTGGGCTCTGCAGGGTAAAGAGCCCATCACGAGTTCTGCGAGGAGCCAGCCACAGAGCTGCTACTTGAGATAAACATAAATAAGCATGAAGGATCCTCAAAAGTAAAGAGAAAGGCAGTGGGCGAGTGTGGAGATCCTTAGTTGTGGAAGTCAGTGGCAGCAAGATGTAACTGAAACCCTCCTGAGGTGGTGTCTGCCTTGGTGTCTACAAAGGCATATGTCAAATGTGACGTTAACCTAGGCAGACCTAGACAAATTGCATCTAGACTGGCACAGTAATAATATTTAAGTGCTGTGCAGGTGGATTAGAGAAGAACTGGTGGTCCGGCAGGAAAAAGTGTTGTCTCCTGTATGTCACCTCCTTGTGAGACTCCTTCTTCCCATGACAACCCTCAAATTGTGGCAGGGAAGAGGTCTGCAGCCAGCTTCTGCTTCTGAAAATATCTCGATATTGTTGTCCAGCTTGGCAGACACATGATGTGTGCTGCATTCTGTCCCGTGGGGCTGGAATTGTCCCCAGCTACTGTTGGGACAGTGAGATTTGCACAAATGAGAGAGTTCAAATTCAGCCTTGGAGGGTTCCCTCGGGGATGACTTTAGACGACAGTGTGAAGTTCAGCACACGGTCTTGGCTGTTAGGAAGTTGGTGTCTCAAATCATCTGAGGAAGCATCAAGGTAGCCAAGCCCTACCACTGTTGCTGTCTGGTCATGAGATGCTGCAGTAACCATCTGAGGCATTGGGCATGGCATTCTACATCCTCCTTCTAGCTCTGCTAGGTTGCAGGTACAGCTCCACTGTGAAAACCTGCAAAACTGGTGTTTCTTCTCTCTCCCTGCAACCACCATCCTTACTGAATGACTGCAATAGGGTATTTGTGAAATGAATTGGTAACATTACTCAGAAACAGGTCGAGCTGTGCAAGACACCACCCACACCAAATTTTTGTGGTTGCAGATTAATGGCAGCAGGCACAAGCACCCACTATGTTGTTTGACTCGTGTGCTTTTGAGCAGAAGTATCCCTTATTGTTGCAGTTTTGCCTGTCTCCTCATCCAGGACCCCTCTTCCCTCCCAAAGGTAAAGAAAAATAAGTCCAGGAAGAGCAATGGATGACAAAGGAAAAACAGAAGGGTGAAGGGTTAAAAATGTACCATCAGGAGCCTGAATGGGGACCCCAGCACCCAGGACTCCCTGGAAGTGCTGTGTCTTAGCTCTGCCAGTCATCTGAGGTTTGCTTTGCCTGTGTCCCAGTGCCTCTCCTGGGCTGTATCTATCCAGCACCTGAACTCTGGATGCTGCTCTATGTTCACAACCTTTAGACCTCCTAGAAAGCAGGTCTCATGCAAACTCATGTTTCCTTTGGGAGGTGAGAATTGGAAAGTGTCTATGTTTGCTCTCTACTTGACATGCAGCTCTGATTAATACCAACAGGAGTTAATTGGAGACCTTGATTGGAGTGCAGCAGCATAGGTCTGTAATCAAAATCTTTGTAATCAGAAACATGCCAAAGAGTGAATGTATGTGTCGACCTGTCCTTATGACATAGGTGTGTTGTACCTGAACAAGAGATAAGTGGAAATAAACAACAAATGTTTGGAAGAGCAGTCGCTATGTTTCCGTGTGTGCTAGCGAGTTTGCATGCAGCTCAGGGTTCTCACTGTGCAGTGATATTGTTTGTACTGGATGTTTCTACTTCTTATCATTAATGTCTTAAAGCTTGTTTATTGAACTCTGGGTCAGTTTATTCAGGTTTAATGACTCTTCCACTGCTTGTTTTCATTTTGAGCTCGGGGGGGGGGGGGGGGGCATTTTGCGAGCTGTTGCATGACTTGGGTCATTGGTTGAACAAGTAGATGAATGATAGGAGTGTCTGTTGTGGTCTCATTTTCTTTCTTTCTTTCTTTCTTTTTTTAGACATCTGTTTCTCATTTGTGTCTTATATTCCCTTTTCTGCTTCTGTGGAGCGCTGTTGGTGAAGACAAAAAAGAGTGTGGTTCCTAGAGGATAGTCTTAGCCTACATAGGAGCTTGTCTCCCTTAAAGTGAGGGAGATAGTTTTGTGGTTTGTGCACAGAACTGTGGAATTAAATGAGACATGCCTTTTTCTTGGTGTTGGTATAATCTTTTTGAGGAAATCAGGATGGGGAATTCAATTATAGGATATATTTGTGGTAACACAGAAAGGCTGTGGCTTCAGCAGAAAGCGGATTGGTTGTTCTGTCTTCATTTCTGCTTGTGTAGGAGGCCTCGTTGAATACAAAAGATGAACATGTGTGTTTCCTAGAGGGTACTCTCTGACTGGGGGATGTCAAGTTGTAATAAATCTGAGTTTTCTTGGTAGTTCCCACACTGTCTTCTCATGCTTTCACCAGCACAAAGAACAGCTTCCAAAAGCCTCTGTACCAAACACTTGCGAAGCCTGGGCTGGCAGGTCGGGCTGTGTTTCTAAATGCACATCTGGAATACAGAGACCTTGACCTCTTAGTTAACTAGCAGCTTACAGAAGTGTCTGTTCATGAGTGAAACAGCGAGCTGTGGAAACCATCATGTAAGCTGCTTCCTGTATTTTGGGCCATGGTGACAAATCATCCAAGCTGTATAGTGCTTCAAAAAGCCAGGGAGTATTTAACTGCAAAAAGTTTGAACTTTCTCACTAAGGGATGGAGACTGGTAGTTTTCTCGTCCACCTGATGGATATTCTGAATATCCGTCGAATAGGTCTGAGAGATAGTCTCAGAGGCCTTTCAGTGGGATGTGTAATGGATTTGAACCATCTCCAGCCACTCATGCCTGTGGCTTATTTTGCTTAATGTGCAAAGGGGTTTTTGATCGTTTGCAGACAGGGTTGACTGAAAGTGAACCTTTGCCTTGGAAGATACTGTGGGTGCTCCCTGACTGTACCCTGTCCTGTACTCTTGCTTACAGTGGGGAAGCTGAACTTAAGATATATATCGAGTCCCCTGAGTGGGAGAAATGGAGCTGCCAGCAGCATAATGTTCCCACTTTCTCTTTTCACAAGGCCTTTCACCACTTTGTACTTAAAGAAACATGAGTGTATTATTCCAATACTTTTTTTTTCAAGGAAGAAGTAAACAAAAAGGCTGCTGTCCAATTTAAACCTGAAATACCATGGAAAGCACATAGGAAAAATGAAGAAACTTGTTACAACCAATTTGGGGGGGGGGGGGGGAATTTTTTTTTTTTTTCCCTCCAAGCCCCTGTGGGCTGCAACGAGCCCCCCC
>NW_010972610.1:259533-291660 GCF_000737465.1 Haliaeetus leucocephalus | reverse complement strand
TCGAAAAATGTTGGGGGGGGGGGGGGGAATGTTCTTTCCTTCACGTAGTGTGACGTTTTCAGCCCCGTGCAACGTGGCTTCTCTGTGAAAAGCTGTTAACCTCCACCCCTGCCTGTGGAGAACTCCTTTTGTGTTAAATATCTCTGCTCTTCAGTATCTCCTCTAAAAGTATTTTCTTAGATCTTGGGTATATCCAAATGCAAAACAACTCTTCTGCACACAATAATCTGGACTCTTTAGAATTTTTCTCAATACTTTGAAATCCAAAAAGGTTCTCAAAACTCAGTGAAATGTGTTTTGAGTCTTTGAATGTTTTTTCCTCTTCAGAAACAATCTTACGGTCCTGGACAAGGGCTGGAAAGACATATTGAATACCTGGCTCTGCCACAGAATCTTTCCATGGCACTGGTTGAGTCATTTAATCAATTTTTCTAATTTACACCTCCAAAGGGGAACACCAATAATTCCTTGCCTCATCAAGTTGTGGTGATAAATTATATATATGTAGCTTTAGAAGGGAGGTGATTGGATTCTACACTGCCAAAAGTCAGGTAAATACTTGATCTGTTTTGTTGGTGGGCTTTGCTATTTCTCCCCAATACCTTTTTTTTTTTTTTTTTTGGTATTATTAATTTTTGCCTGTAGATAGAGTTGGAGATTGACTTGCAGTCACTGTTGAGCACTCTGATGTTGATTTGGTCATCGCTACAAGCACAAGCAATTGTGGATGGAGAGTTCCTGAAGTGATTTAATCCAGCTGTAAAAGGGGAGAGCATGTGGAGGTTAGGGTGGTTGTTCATAGCATAACTCCTTAAATGATCTCTGCCCCCTTCCTAAACTCAGGAAAGAGTCAGTTTTGATTCCATCATTTGGGCTTGCTCAGTAGGTTGGGCATGGATCAAGCTTAGGGCCTGAGATAAGAGCAAACCTAAGGGAGGGAGAGGGAAAAATTGTAATGGATTTATGTTGGGAAGTCTTTCCCACGTGGAGTAGCAGTTCTAGCCTAAGAGTGATTTTTGTTCTGATGTTAAAGATCTACATGATGAGATAATCTGCAATAACAAATTCTTCCCAGTTTTTTTGCATGGGCAAATCCCATTGACTGGAAAATGTCGCCAAACTTGTCTGCAGCATACAAAGCAATAATTAAGTTCTGTGAAAGGAAGTGTATTTAATGAATGACATCTGTCTCCTTCACTGTATCTGCCATCTCCATGGCAGTAATTGCCTCATTTATATGAATAAAATGTTTGATTCTAATGTCTGACATATCAGTGACATCCTGCGTAGCGTATGTTACAGATTAACATGGTTGATGTTGAAAGCTTCCATAATCACTTACAGTAGCCATTCTGCTATATGAGCAGGGAACAGATTTGTTTAAAACAAGAAATCGTTATGAAACTGTTCAGAGCTCTGCGTGTGTATGTGTAAAAGCTATTTTCATATAAAAATCAAATGCATGAGAATGAAATGAGATCAGTCTTGCTTGCAAGTCAACTCTTGCTTGCAAGGCAAGAGCAGTCCTGTGGCAGCTGTGTGTCTTTGTATCTCAGGGGAATAACGGCTTATTTTTAAGTCGGCTTGTTTATAGTAGGTGGTATGGATTTAAAGCACTTGTATGACTAACTGTGGGGTTGCAGCTATATGTGTGTTGTATGCTTGAAGTCTGTTAGTGAATAAAGGTCTTTTGGAGATCTATACACCAGCCCCAGAGAAGTTTCCTTTCCTTTGGTGGTGGGAAATGAGTATTTTCTGTGCTGATTCCGCAAAACTGTGAGTGCATGTCTGCTTGATTTTTGGCTTCTTTCTTCCCACTTCCATAAAAACTCATAAGTTTCTTTAGCCAAATATTCCTTGTTGTATCTGCCAGATTCCTTTGTACCAGCACTTTCCATTCTCTGAGGCTGTTCAGCACAAATGACATTATTAATTGTTTCAGTTGGCCAAAAAGGCATGACTCTACACTGAACAGATGCTGACCTCATAAGAGCCAGCTTTTTTTTGCAATCCTTTCAGTGCAAAAAGAGGTAATTCTTCTTTTCTTTATTCCACTTTGACTACCTGCCAAAACTTCAAATTTCAGCCTATGTTCTGGCCATTACACCATGCTTTTTACATGGGTTTTCTAAGCCATACTTGAGGGGACAATAAAGCTGGAGACATTTAAATCAATGCTACACCTCTTGTGTCCTTTAAGCGGTCTGGAGACCAGTGCTATACAAGTCCTGCCTGCTGCTGACAACCTCAGTGTGAGAGTGTGTGTACTCCCAGTGATGTCCATATGTATTGTTGGTTTTGGCTGAGGACTTTTTTGGCAAGCTTGGACTTAACAGGGGATTTATTTTCACCAAAATGACTACTTCCACTTCTGAGATACCAGCTGCTACGAGAAAAATAATTACAGTCGCTCAGGAATGGGATGCTCAATTCTACTTTCTACTACAGAAACACATCTCTGCCCCAGCATTCGGCAAATCTTAAAACTTCTAAGAATGATGTTTCAACATATTCCTGGAACACTATTGCTCTGAGTAATTCAGCTAATCAGCAGGGATTAGACAACTGAATGATACTGGTGTTAGAAAATACAACCCCAAAAGGGGAAGAAATATCCCTCTTCTATCTTCTGCCCCATACTCTATTTTTTTGTCATTTTCTATCTTGGCATTGCAGATTGTGTTAAATGATGTGGAGTGGATAATTTCTGTGAAGTCCTCCCCCCTCCCCATCCCCCCCCCATGCCTTTTTCTTCTTTTCCAGTAACCTTTGTTCTGGCAGAGAAAGCCAGGATATGCATTTTCATAGTGGACAAAATTAGCTAAAGAAAGAGGTCTAGGTCAAGTGGGAATCATTTACACTGAAACAAACAAGTTGTGATCCGTTTTGGATTCCTCTGGTTGTATGCCAGCAAGTTTGCCTGGAAAATGCTTTGGTGCTTGCCAGAAACAAGAAATGTTGACAGTGACAGAAATTTAGAGGAAGGGAAGGAGGGAAATGACAGTAGGTTTTTTTAGGTGAACCTAGTTATGTAGAAGTGTCCATGATAATTTTATTGCTCTCCTGTAGAGATCTAGCCACAGCCCAAATGTGTTAGGCTCAGTCCAAAATTAAACAGTATCTGCTAGCTTCAGGCTTCTCCGAAGCCTGACATGGGAAAATAGCCCCATCCCAGCAAGATGAACAGGTTGGAGTTCTCCCTTTGCATCCTTTGATGACCTCAAGTAAATAACATGTGCTGGTAGATCTTGGTCTTGTTGGTTGGGTAATCCCATATCCACAGGTGCATGCCTCAAAGCAATTTTTCCAAACTACTTGCTTTTGGGATCCCTTTTATCTGGTGACCAATGATTCTAGTCTGGATCTGAGAACTTCTGTCAAAACTGAAGCTCTGTGATGGGTTTAAATTTTAACAAGTCAGCATTTCCTAACAGGAAAAAAGTACTTTTTTTGAGAGAGCTCCCATCTGGTATTGCTCAGATCACAGTATCTGGCATTTCTCTGAAATGAAAACAGATGGGAACTTTTAGGGCATTGCATCCTGCTCTTCCCATTTCTAATCATTAGCCTTCAGGAAGTGGGACTTTGAGAAACACTAAATCTGTTAAGATGGGCAAGAAAATGTGAAAATTGGCAGTAGTCTGTGAGACAGTCCTGAGAAGTTCCTTAAGTTTCATCTCCTTGATCTATAGCTGGTGAGTTTGCAGCCTCTAGTTTAACAGCTTGACTGCAATGATTCTTGGATGACCAACTCAGGAACAGTTAAGAAGCCACTTCCACTGTGCTTACTTCTTAGGTTTTTCCCTTTTTTTTTTTTTTTTTTTTTTCCCTCTCTTTTGGCAAAGTTCTCCCTTTATGCTTGTCTCCTTAAGAAGGCTGCAGCCTGTAAATGTGGCTGTCATCCATGTATTAAAGAACAACAAGGTGGAAGGTACCCTACACTTCCATGTCTTTGTTCCCCACAGAAAGGGAAAGGACAGAAGATGCTATATTGATCAGACTGTGGAGACACTCTCAGAAGAGGGCACTGTTAGTATATCTGTATGACATTAAGTAAAGACTCTTAACTTACCCAGGACTTCTGACTCTACATGTTGCTAATTTTGGACAAGGCATGGCTCCTCTGTGCAATGGGAGTTGGGGAAAGGGTGGGAGAGTTTTGCTTTCCACTTTTGTCTCCGATTGAAGTTGTTTCCTAGAATAGAGTTGTTTCCTGGGAACCTTGTGTTGATATGGGGCTGAGATCTCTAGGCGGCGGCCTCTCATTTCTTAGTCAATTCTGTTCCAGGATTGGCATATAGGTGTAAAGTAAATGTTACACTTAAAACTTGTATGCACCAAGAAGAGCAGCTGCAATGGGTCAGGGTAAAGGTCTGTCCAGCCACCTACTCTCTCTTTAATAATGACCAGTAACAGATGCTTTAGGAAGAATTTAATAAGGCAAGCCTAGAGTGAAAACTCTTCTGCTATACTTTTCTGGCTCTAGTAACTTGGTACTCAGTGACTTCCAGAGCCAGAGATGGTATCTTTGTCTTGAGAACCTCGTGGTGGATTTTTATTCCATAGAACCATCAAGCTGGGGTTTTGAATCCATGCAAAACATCCAGGGATCCCATGACAGTGAATTTTCAGTTTAAGTAGACTTTGTGTGAAGATATATCTCCTTTTGTTCACTTTGAATCTGCCTCTGTCTACAGTTAATTTCTTCTGCCCTTTTGACACCCACCTGCTCAGGGCTGTGGGGGCCTTATACTGCCCTGCACAGTACTGCTAGCTGTGCATGCAACATGTAATCCTAATTTCTTAGAATAAAAATAGCACTCTGGTGAGCTACAACACAGCCCTTGGATCAATTCAGATGCTTAAGCTACCCTCCTTTCTATACCTCTTTCCCTTCCCATTCCAAACTACCCCAACCTGTTGTTTTAGGGCAATGGAAACACTGTATGTTTCCCAAAGGAGAGCAACCGCTATGAAAGTCAACATGCCAATCTACTTTAGAGAGGGCTAGCCCCAAGATGTGTGAACATAAGTGGCTCTGGACCACTTGGCAGTGCCTGTAAGTCTTTACTTGCTTTCCAAGCTGTGGCAAAGACAGAGTTGTCAAACAGAGCTGAGCACAGGAGCGTAGGTGGGTTGTTCTCTTTGAGTGTCCCTTGCAGCTGTTCTGCAAAACTAAACCTACCATCTGTTCTCCAGGTTTGGACCAGGTGGAGATGGAGGGTCCTACAAGAGATCATGTTGTCAGGAGGTCAGGTCTGCTGGTGGGCATAGGACATTTTCTTTGAATTACGTTGGAGTCAGTATAGCATGGACGATTCTTTCTGGACAAGATCCAGAAGTGAAGCCCCAACCAATTTTGATGAGCTTTGCTTTTCAGAAGCAGTGCCTGAGCAGCCTGTGCCTACTGCTGCCTCCTCAGTTCTGACCTCTGACATCCTTAGTTATACTGGTACTCTGTTATACCACACAAGGTGCTGCATGTTGTGCTGTGTGTGAGCTGGTGTTTGTGCAAGGAACTCCTAAACTAGCAATAGAAAAAAGGGAGGAAAAAGGGGGTGATTCTTAAAATGGTATCACTGCCAGAAGAAATACATGTCAAACTGTCTATGTATATCTGGTGTATATATGTATATCTATTTCTTGGCATATTTGTGTTTAACCCCATGTCTTCATAAATGCTATGGTATGGATCTAAACTGCAGGTCATCGTATTCTTATCGTTAAGTCCATTCCTTCAATGTGTTAAAGAAAAATCTGTCTGCTTACAGCTCAGTATGTTTTCATAACAGCAATAACTAAGGAATAAATGCAAGCTCCAAAGACTGTGCTCTTCTAAATCCCCTCTCTTCCAGTCTCCTCAGTCACTTCTCCCTGGAAATTGGGCTAGGGTTTCCTTGTGCTGCTGTATGTAAGGAGGCAGAAGAGTGACTCTAGATTGATGCCAGCACATGAGTGAGGAGAAAGCAGTGCCAAGATTCACTCCTTCAAGTCCAGAGGTCTTGACTTCATTTCCCTTTGCTTTTTAGCTCTGCACAGAATTGGGAGGAGTTTTTTTGTATAAGAATGTGAAGCAAAATAAAGCTCTGTATCTGGGAATCTGTTTTTACACAGAAATCTGGCGTACAGAGGTTCTTTCCTTTGACAGAACTCTACTTCTGTGAGGCTTCTCACATACAACATTTAAGAGATTAGGCAGTACAAAATGCCAAGTCATCAGCATTTTCTTTCTTGACTCATGATTGCTACAGCCTTGATGCAGTTTGACGCTTTCCCAAAGAAGCAGGAGTTTCTTTGTGGATATATACACATGCTACTTGCAAAGCAATTGTTTAGAGCTGTGCAGCTCAGTCCCTGTGAATGATCTCTGGTTTGCCAAAAAGTTTTCCTCAGAAAGAGGTTCTGTTAGAAAGATTTTCACTGAGCACGGTTTGCATCAGTACACTAGCAAAACAGCATCTATGACATTTTTATGTCACCTTATGTTAGAAGATACTTTTTATGTGTAAGCTAAATATCACAAACCCAAAACATAAAGAACTGTTGGGAAATGAGTGAATTCTGGAGCACTGAAATGGGGATTCATTTCTCAAACAGAAAAATTGAGCGCATGAGAACTTGCCATTTCCCCCAGCCCCACAGAAGATTGTAATGCTGAGAACAAGGCTCACTTTGGAATTTCTGCTCAGTGTTTCAGTTCAAAACTGTTAAAAAATGAAACAAATGCATGATGTGGAGCAACTCATCAGCTGGGGACAGTTCTAACAATGATGCTTGAGACTGCACATTTAAGGCTTCAGTAACATATTCCAGTCTTGCTGGCATGAGAAATGAGAGCACTAATTCTTATTTGTTTATGCTAGTTTTGGCTGTTTTGAGTTATTGATGTGTCCCTTGAAACTGTCTCTGATAATTTCCCATTGAGCGCTCAGGCGCGTGGTGGTAAGCAGAGACCTGGCCTAGCTGTTGGACTTTCTCCTGCTGAACTCAGCATCCGAGCCGTTCATAGCAGCAACAGATGTTTCTGCTTTTTAAGGTCTGTGGGAACCTCACTTAACTTTTGTTTTTCCTTCTTCCTTGTAGGAACAAATGCCAATATAGCTAAGATCCAAAAAGCTTGACCTCAGCCTTATGTTATTATTGGAAGGTATTGTGACTGGTTATCCTATTGTCCATTCTCAAGTAATAAGCTGATAGCTATTAATGCTGTATTTGCTTTTTCATGCATAGTTTCTATGTGTTTGTTATTCAGCTACTTCCTGGCAATAAATAGGGGAACAAATAATCACTGTTGCCTTCATATCAAGGGGGTCTGCGAGATTCATCTTGTTTTGAAAGCATTAGGCAAGCTTAGAAACAAGCTTGCTAGCAACTAAAACAACATATTCCCTTTGTCTTGTTAGTGCCGCAAGCAGTCACCTGGTACATTATATTAAACGGATCCATTTCAACACTATTCATGAGGTTTGACTCTGTCCTGGGTGCCCAGACATAGATATCTCAGAAACCTGAGTAGCGTGTGTTAAAATTGAGGCTTTCCAAATGAGTGCATATATTTGAATTACTATTATTATTACTTTTTTTTTTTTAAATTAGGGCTTAAATCTGAGCCTGGCTTCATTCCCTTTATGTCAATAGTATCTGCTTTTGCCAAAGAGACCCTTGCTAGGCAGGGGATTTACTTTCAGGAAAAGATGGGCTTTATGCCATATTTCCACAGGTAGTTTCTGAGCATGAATTAACAGCTTTAATTTCCAGCAGAAAGTCCTTAGAAGCATTCTTGGCAGTACTTGATCAGGGGAGGTGCCAAATTCTAGCATCCCTCGGCTTCCTTACCCAAGTCCCAACATTTTCAAGATGTCAAGGCTCTGTGGCAGGTCTCAGCACTGCCTTTTCTCTGAAAGAGAGCTGGACCTCATTCACTGGCCGGAGAGGAGCTGCAGGGCAAAGCTGTGGCTGGGCAGGGTATGAAACACATCCCTGCTTTTGCAGCATAGGCTCTGTCTTCCCTCCTGCTCTGCAATAGCCGTCAGCAGCTCAGAAAATGAGCCAACTGGCTGCATCTTATGCACAGTCGGGAAGTGGGAACGACATCCTGGGACTGTGTTGGACACGTGCAATTCCTGGAATGTAGGAGTGAGGAGGAGGGCGTTTGGGGCAGGCAGGGTCTGTCTGCTATGGTGCCTGGCAAAGGAAAACCCGTTACTTCTCCGACAAGCAGTTTTGCCACTTGGCTTGTTTGAGCAACTGGTGTCACAAGCCCAAATCTGAATGTGGCTCTTGGTGGTGGTCTTACAAGGACACCGTGTTGGCAGGGTGAGTTCACCATCGATGTGTGTTACACAGTAATGGCTTAAGGTTATATGGTCTGCAGGCAGAGGAGTGACAAACTGCCCAGCCAGGTTATGCTTCAGTCTCAAAATTAAGTGTTTTCCTGTTTGGGTGAAAAAGAAAAGGTAGTTCTTTGCTTCTATGCACTGGGCTCCCAGCTTTCTGGGCAGTAACATTTCACCTGAATCAGATGTGTCAGGAGGCTGCTGGGGAAACGTGTGCTCTTGTTGCTGTGCTGCCCAGGACTGGTGCAGGGGTTAAGGTCTGCCAGCCCTACCTGTAAAATGCTGTGCTGGAAGGAGAGGATGGAACCAGTGCCCTATCATGGGAAATTCAAATCCCTCCAGCTTCTTGCTGTTGCCATTTGTTTGGAGATCGCATAAGGCTTAAAAATGAGGCTGATCTGGCAGTGTTTGCTTTACTGAATTTTCTACATGCTGTCCTGGTACTGTAGGGTACCAGGGTATGCCTGGTGTACGGCACCCATGGGACGGCTGACGAGACTGTATTTCACCCCTGTGGTTCAGCAGTAGCAAGGCACACAACCCTTCTCTGTCCTGGCCATAGTGGGGGTGTAATATAATGTTGGCTGCTGGGCAATACCCCTTGCCCTGCTTTGGTACTAATCTTGTGCAGCATGGTCCTCAGCTCGGAGCTGTCAGGTGGGATGCTATGAGCGTCTCTTGGGGGCCCCTCTTGCAGTCAGGTCTCTTCCCCTCCTGTATGTCATTAGCCACCGTAGCTCTCCTTGCGAGAACTTAAAGGAGGGTGCTCTGCTCTCTACAGCCCAGAAATAATGTCACAAAATTGCATTGAATTTCAAAGTTCTCACAGGATTCAGAAGCCTCCTCTCATCAGCTGTTCCTCCCAACCATCACCCTTTTTAACTTTTTTTTTTTTTTTTTTAATTCTGTTTCATGCCTAGACCTTGTTCGGGGTCTCTGCTGCAGTCTCTGCCCGAGTCCCTCCCTTCTCTCTTAGCCCCTGAGAGTTTTCACCCCTTCCAAGATTAATTAATGAGGTTAAGTTTAAGATGGGGCCCAGTTCAAAATATGAAAGGATCAAAGTGTAAGCAGTCCCTTTGGTTTGTCTCTATGAAATCTGGCTTTCAGTGCATCTGTCCCTAGAAGCCAGCTCAAGATGGAGACTTTCCTGGGCTTTACACTGCATTTCAAGCTGCTTGTCTTGTAGCTTTTGCTCAGAGATCCTGTAAACAGATTTGTTATTCAAAAGCAGCAAAGAAATGTTGAATAAAAGGAGATGTTGATAAAGTCTCAACTGACATCCATGAATATAGCACTGTACGTAAGGGTTATGGCAGGACTCCAAGTAGACGGGTTTTCCAAAGTCTTACTAAAGTAACAGTGAGAGAGAACATTATTAAATGGCTCCTGTATGATATACAATAGATACCCTTACAATAATACAGGTTCTAATATATATGACACGTTGTCTGTTAATGCTTTGTTAGCTGTTTCATTGCTGTAGTCTCACTATGTTCTTATAGTAATTAAATCAATAATAAATAAACTACACAAACCTTGTGACTTAGCGCATCTATGCAGTGTTCACACATTTTTTTTATTTATTTTTTTTTTAAATATGTGTGAGAGCATGGCCTATCTCCTGTGCACCTGGGGAAGAACTGAAAGGGACAGCTTATACTGGAAATTCTGCCATCACACAGTGACAGTAAAGACCTTGGGTCAAGTCCTGTCACTGGTGGCTGGTCATGTGGATAAGATACCAGTGTGTCAGTTGGCATAAGGAGGTTTTGCAGTCTGCCTTCAGATTAATATAAGTAGAGATATGATAAATGATAGATACTCTATAAGTAGGTTTTAGAAGTGAATAGCAGCTGAGTCTTAAGCTATGATATGGGACAATTAAGGCATTTTTAATAAAAGCAAGGATGACAAAAGAGCTAAGACTCCAATCTCCCACTGAAAAGTTTTCTTTCTCTGGCTCAGTGAATTTCAGTAGCTTGTGTTTTCAATATTGATACTTCAAATATTTTTTTTTTCTTTTTCATATCCGTCCATACGAAGCAAATTCAGCTTAAACTTAGGAATTGTTTCCCATGAATTAAAACTACAGTTTTCAGTGACAAAACAGCTCATCAAGGAAACATGTGTGTGTCCCATTGGAAAGTAGCAGGAAGACCTTTGTCCTCCAAAAGACCCCATCCTCTCTCCCTTGTCCTTTCCCTCTCTGACACTTACTAGTTTTGCAATTGACCCCAGAGTCAGTGGCACCAGGAACAGACCAAGAGCTTCTTTCTCCTAGATGCTGGGCATCCTAATCCCTCTCAAATCTACATTTAGCAGTGACTTTTCATAGCCTGGCAGGATGACAACAATTCTACCATGATTAGTAAATCCTCATAGTATTTTTTATGGATATAAAATGTTATGAAAGCCACTGTACATTTTGCAAGGATAGGTTAAGAAGGCAGACTGTTTAACTTGTGGTGACCTCCCACCGAATTACAATAGCACAGCCCTCTGTGGTATAAATCCGCTGGTCAAATGTTTCCTCTCTGCAAGGCAATAAACAGTGTAATTTACATTAAAGTAGCTGGTGATGAAATGTGCCTGAAACACAGACGTGCACGATGTGGTGATCCCATCAGTTCCCATGGGAGCAGTGCAGTGTTGCCATCTGCATGGAGACTGGCTCCAACTCCAGCAGTGGGGCAGGACCTGCTCCTGCTTGCTTGCCTCCTCATCCTGTGCTTGTAAAACCCTTCATGCATTAGGTACCCTCATCTATAACTGGTACTCAAAGACTCTGTGGCAATACTAATAAATATCCCTGACAGCTGGGCTATTTTGGATTTGCTTGGCTTGACTGTGGTGTTGCTTTTTTTTTAAGCTTGGATCTTTTCTACATTCCAACTGGAGAGTGAAGGACACTCAGATCCTATCATAGCAGAGTAAACCTGCTGCTCTGACAAAATATTTAGTTTCCTATCTTTCCTTTCTTTGTGTGTTTTATATTTAATTTTTCCATTCACATTCCATTTCCAGTTATCTGGACAAATGGAAACTGTTTCATGCTAAATGTTTTTGATGTTTGTAATTATACTGTCAACACATGGTGAAATACATTTATTTGTAGCACCACTGAAATGCTTTGGCATTGCTAGGAATAATTTAGGATGTACTGCCATCTAATGGCTATGCTAGTAATAGAGGAAACATAAGAGTAAGCTTGGCTTATATTAGATTCAGGAAGAAAAATGAAAAGGTTTTCAGTTCCAATATGGAAAAGCATATTTAAAGTACATTGCTGAAGAGAACGTGTGCACGCTTGGCTCCTTTTTGACTATTTGAGGTGCACTGGTCTTTCGCATCCCTGCTCTGGTCTGCTATAGGAGTCTGTAACTAAGTACAGGGACACATTTGTATTTTACTGACATGTAACTGAATAATTCTTGAGCCTGTGTCATTAAACTTAATGGTGCTTCTTAAAACAGAAGATCAACAACATTTTTGAATTCCAGTTTTAGAGAGGTCTTCTGCTGGTTGTGGCTTGACATCTTTTAATGGTAAAAGAGAGTAAATGAATGCAGCCTGTGGCACTCTGAAAAAGAGGGGTTTGTCAGGACTGTCTCTCAACTCCTCTGCTGAGAACCCCCTCCAAACCAGCCTTCCTGACACATTTTGCCACAATTTCTTCTAAGCATGGAAATAATACCCACTTCCAGCAAGGCTTTGAATATTTCTACTGGGCAGACGTATTTCTTTTTGCTGCCAGTGATTTAGCCATGTTGGAGCCTGAGACTTGAAGCCACGAGCTGCTGGCCAGAGTCAGCAAAACAGCTGATGCACGGGGGAGCCCACTGGGACTGTGCATGGGAAATCCTGCAGAGGGGACCGTGCTTCTGCCTGTGCTTTGTACAATAGTGGGATTGTTGCTTCTGTAGTTGAACAGGAAAAAATGGTGAATGACTAACAGTGTGAACATATCTTCCCTTGCCTCTACAGCCCCAGCTCTGACTCTGTTCCTGCACTGTCCACCACTCCGTGGAGCTCCCCTGAACACCCATGCACACCCTGTTTCTCTCATTGGACCTGTATTTGGCTCCCCCCCACCTTCTTCTGCTCAGTGCCTGTCCTTGTGTGCCTGACCTGAGCCATGCTCTGGATGCTGCTTTGCTGGTCCTGCACAATCCCAGGAGTATCCAAGGGACACAGGGACTCTTGTGTCTGTGTCTGGCTGTGCACAAAGGGAGATCTTGGGGTAGAAGCAGCCCTGCAGCTGAAGTGGTGATCCAGAGCATCTTTTCTCCGACTCTGCAGAACCCAGGGAATGGCCCCACTTTCATAATTGTTCCTTGATCAGTATAAACTGATTAACATTTGTTAAACCACTCCTTGAAGCAGCCACTCAACAGCCCTGTGTAGTACTAAGTACATTACATGGTGCATTAAGCAGTGTTGCAGTTTCTTAATTCCGTTGTATTCCCCTTGATGATGCCAGGAGGAGTGGCGAATGTTAACTTCTCCTTCCTCCTACATTTTGTTAGTGGCAATCTTGTGTACATGTCTGATATCCAGAATGCATAATTGAAGATGCTCTTAAAAACCAGTGTGTGCCTCATCTATCATGGTTCACATCTCAAGCTTAACTGGAGCGGGGGTGGGAAGAGTATGACTGCATAAAAATGCAATAGTTACAGAAATAGCCATGTTTAAAATGGCCCAACGGGGTAAAAGCTCTAGCTATGAGATTAAATTGCTTAATTCCCTTAAGATATGAAGATTTAAATGCATGTTCAGATTCTCTGACATAAACAGTTAATACACGTATTCAAATCTTTTTAAAAAAAAAACCAACAGAGCATTGTCGGTTTTATGCATAATGATGGCCTCTGTGAGTGCAAATGAGTTGAATTAAATGACTAAAACTCTCATAAGCATATGAAGATCATTCTGTTGGTGTCCAATAGAGTGCATCCCTAGCTAATGCTATAGCCCTCTGATTGATCAGTGCTATGGACTTGTTCCTCTGGGGAAATGAAGTCCCGTGCAACCTTCAAAAAAGTAACTGCTGGAGTAGAAAAGTCACTTTGGAAAGATGCACAAGGAAGTTATATATAGTAAAGAAAACTGTTCTCTGCCCTGTGTGTAGGGAAGGCGCATACAAAAGGGTTATGCTTCAAAAGGGAAGTTTTTCTTCTCTGCAGTAAGACGACTGGTAAACAAGAAGCACAGACTGGAGTTTGTCAATGGGTGCAAGGTTTTTATTAAAGAGTGAGCTGAGGCTATACAGACATAACCTCTCCCTACCGGCCTGCTTTCCTGAACCCTAGGACAAGAGGCTTATGGCACACTGCACATGCATTTTTCTTCCCAGCTTCAAGCTTGCAGTTGGGTAATCCTGGCCTAGGATCACCCCTGGTCCTAATTGATTTGCACCCAAGGTCACTTTGGCTTAGACTCTGCATACCCAACGGTCACCGTGTTGTTCTAAGAGTGATTTATCCTCCTACACCCAAATGAGCTTTCTATGCTCATGTCAGGTAGTGCACGCACAACTGGGAAATTCAATTTTTCACTCAAATGCTGAAATTCCACAAGGGATGAAGCTCTGTTAAATCTCATGTAACTTGGATCATTTCAAATGAAACGTCAGTTACCAACAGGAGGTCAAAGGAAGTCATTTAAACTTGTAAAGGAAGCTATCAGCTAGGGTTTAATGCGTTTGGCCCAAGCTGAACTTTAAAACAGGATCTTAAGTTGCTCTTAGGTTGGCCTTCCTCTGAGCTGACTCCAGCAAGTACAGTGCTGCTGTTCAAATAGAGTAGCTGTTCTAGTAATTAAATTTTTAAAGTCTTTCCAAAAATCCAGTACAACAGCAAGTAGTGAGATGGTAAGCTAGTTCAGGAAGAAGAGCAATGTTTTGTGCAAGGGGATTTTTTTCCACTACAGGAGAGACAGGGAAAGGTGAGAGAAATGTCTTTTCTGTTTCCATTGCAGAGATAAGGCAGCAGTCTTTGGGAAGTCTTCATCTCAAAAAAATGTGATATCAGCTAGTAAAATCTGCCTTTTTCACAGCTTAGCAGCTCATTTGTGGTTAACTTTATCACTGATTGGTTTGAACCCAATCCTAATTTAATGCAATAGAGTTAGCAACTCTGTTTTCATACCTGGGAGTGCTGTTGTTCCCTTGATGTATTTTGCCTTGCTCTTCCTGTGCAACTGTGCCTTTCCTGCGGCAATGGAAAAACCTCTCCTTCAATCAGGCTTAGTGCTCCCATTCACTTAAAGTCACTTTCTCACTCAACAGACCACGTATGACAGTCAACGCAGAGAGCAGCCCTTTCTGAAAAAAGGGAACATTAAAAATGCACAGGGAAATCTCCATTCAGCAAGTCATTGAAACTTCTGCTTACAACCTAAAATGCTCAGTCGTCAACAGTCTCCAGGACCGCTACACAGCTTCTGGCTCTTGCTGCATCCTATGTGCTTGCTTCTCACCCACACCCATGCAGAAACATCAGTAATAGTATGGGCAGGTGCTAAATCTTACAATACTGATGTTCTGAGCTGATGAATTAATTATAAGTGTCTTCTTCACTAGGATGGTGTCCCAAGCGCAGACCTCAGCAGTTCTTGGTATGGAGAGCACCTTTCCTCAGGCAGCTGGGCTAAAGCTAAGCTCAGATCAGTTTAACCTCTGTGTCCCTTTTAGAAAGAAATTTGTTCAACCAGCCCATCTGTTTGCTCAACTTATCTTGACCATGTTCTCCACGTTATCTGAGCTATGTGTGCACTGTGGCTTGTGCCTGGAGTCCCTGTAACAGGGTCTTCATCTCTCCTTCCTACCCCCTCCCTTTCCATTGCATTTACATGTGGGAATGCTGTTTGAGTGCAAACCCACTTGTGATGAAATTAAGTCATTGGCTTTTTCTCAGCTGTTTGTTCCTGGCAGCTGGTCCTTCACAGTGGTGTGCTAATGTGGCAGGTCAATAAAAATATATGAGTGTGAGGAAAAGATGACAACTTCTGAAAAACCTGGAATGCCTCTGGGTACAAGAGAGGCACTGTAGGAAAGACCTTGAGATTTTGTCATTGGAGCCTTTCTGAAGCAGAGCCAGCCACATCTCACAGCCAGAAATCAAGCTGGGTCAAAACGTTGGCAGAGCTTTTGGTTTAGTTTTGGTATTTGCCTGAAGCTGAGTGGCTGCGAATGTTGCCGAAAGCAGAGCTCTCCTTCCCACTGCTGCAGCTGGAGGTTTGCAGTGGTTTATGGTGATGGGTGAGGGAGTGAAAAGGCACTTGGGTGGAAAGCTGGGCTGCTGGGATGCACTGGTTTGGACTGTGTTGCAGGGGGAAGGAGATCATTCCCATATCTTCTTCTCAGCCACGTGCAACTGCTTTGGAGCAGAGAAGGAGATGCTGTAGAGGAGATGGTTTCCCATCTGGTGGTTTCTTTGCCATGGGGCTGCAAAGCAGCATCCCTTACTAGCTGAGCAGATGCTCGCTTCCCCTGGGGCTCCACCTACACTTGAGGGCAGATGCCACCAGAAGCTTACTGGCAATCTCCAGCCCATGGCTGAAAGGGCAAAGGAAGGGATGACATTGCCATTGAGATTTGCATACACTGAGTCCCACAAGAGTGGGCAGGGTGCTGGGAGAATATGCCTAAAGAAGTCACAGTTGTTTAACTCTGACATTTTTGTAGAGTTGTGGAGGGGAAAAAAAATATTTATCCATGTTGTATTCAGTCCTAATTTATTGCTTTTTGTCTCTGTTTCCAGTTTTTTATTTGCTGGAGCAAGAGAGAAGACTTTGAAGATGTATATATTTCCCTCTATTTACATGCCTTGTTGTCCTTGCAGATGCTGGAATACAATGTGCAGTTTTCCACCGCCATAGTGCCCAGTTGAGTCTGTCTGTTTCATCCTCATGCAGAAATATTGTCATGCATGGGTTTGTTGCATCTCCCTTTCTCTCTTCTGCTCTGGCTGTGCTCTCTGCAGCTCAGTCAGGTATGCACATCCTGGGCATTTGCATCAGTTCAAATATTTTGAATAAGAAAGTTTTGGGTTATGTGTTCTTGTAATTTGCTCACAAAGTAACACTGGAAATTTTGCTGCAATGTCAGCCTGGATGTGTTCTTGTAAAACAGTCTTCCCACGAGGGTAGATTGTTATATATACTTTATATTATTATAGAGTTCAACTTATTGCTTGGAAGTTCTTTTTTGTCTTACCCCTCCCTTCAGCCTTCTTGGCTTGGCTGTGACTAGCCGGGAGTTTAGGCTTTCACTGGTGTGATGTCCCCCCCTGGACCCACAGCCACAGGAGTAGGCAGCTTCCCAGAGCCTCCAGCAGGCACCTGGTACTACTGAAAATGATCATCTTGCTCTTTTCCCTTCCCCTGCTCGCTTGTGGCTTAGTTCAAAGTCTTAATTTTTCAGGGCAATGAAATCCTGTAGTCTCTTTCTTGTATGAGTAAAATTGCTGCTCATAAGGACATTTCCTGCTTATGGCTCTTTTTTTGCTGTATTTTGACCTTATTCAGCCTTAATGCTTTTCTTCTATCACAGAAATACTGAGGGAGAAAAGTGATATTGAACCAGGTCTAGTTTATTCATTAATTATTGCTATCTTGGTGCATTAATGAAGGCTGTTTTGTATGAGATATGGTATATTTCTGAGGCATCGACACAACCAACTGCCTTTTGGTCCAAAGGTTAGCCCAAACCTGCCACTAAGTGCTGGCTTGCAATCTGTGTATGTGGACATGAATTTGGGCTCTGATTGGCATATCCCCTGGGTAGTGTAGATCTGGCCTTCAAAACTGCATTGCTTCAACTATGTTAGAGGACAGTTTGTGTCTCTGCTCTGCAGTGCCAAGGCTTTCTGGTTTGCTCTGTGTTTTGCTGTTTGCTTTACCATGACATCGTTCACTCAGACTGACAACCTGACTTTGCTGTCCATACATGAGAAATTCTACCAATCTCCAAGTAGTTGTAATGGGACCTCATCAGTGTGGCTTTTGGTCTTGGTATGCAGATTCAGTGTTCATTTTCCCCAGCAGGTGCAGATAATTTGGACAATTGGCCAGAAAAAGGAGAGGAATGTGTGTGTACCAGCCAGAAACAGGGTAAGTACAACTGAAGGCATGAAGGCCTGTGAGCTCTTTTAACGTAGTCCTCTCCTGGGAATTACAAACCAGTGGAAAAAATCTTTCCAGCTGTGGGCTCTTGTTAGAGTTAAGAGGCAGCCATAGCTGTTCCCAACACACTCTTTCAGCCATGTAAAATCATAGAATCATTTAGGTTGGAAAGGACCTTTAAGATCATCAAGTCCAACCATTAATCTAACACTGCCAAGTCCACCACTAAACCACGTCCCTAAGTGCCACATCTGCACTTCTTTTAAATACCTCCATTGATGGTGACTCCACCACTTCTCTGGGCAGCCTGTTCCAATGTCTGACAGCCCCTTCAGTAAAGAAATTTTTCCTAATATCCAATCTAAACCTCCCCTGGCACAACTTGAGGCCATTTCCTCTCGTCCTATCACTAGTTACTTGATAGAAGAGACCGACCCCCACCTCACTACAACCCCCTTCAGGCAGTTGTAGGGAGCGATAAGGTCTCCCCTCAGCCTCCTCTTCTCCAGACTAAACAGCCCCAGTTCCCTCAGCTGCTCCTCATAACACTCGCTCACTAGACCCTTCACAAACTTGGTTGCCCTTCTCTGGACACGCTCCAGCACCTCCATGTCTTTCCCGTAGCGAGGGGCCCAAAACTGAACACAGGACTCGAGGTGCGGCCTCACCAGTGCCCCGTACAGGGGAACAATCACCTCCCCGCTCCTGCTGGCCACACCATTTCTGATACAGGCCAGGATGCCGTTGGCCTTCTTGGCCACCCGGGCACAGTGCTGGCTCCTATTCAGCCCGCTGTCAACCAACACCCCCAGGTCTTTTTCTGCTGGGCAGCTTTCCAGCCACTCTTCCCCAAGCCTGCAGCGCTGCATGGGGTTGCTGTGACCCAAGTGCAGGACCCGGCACTTGGCCTTGATGAACCTCATACGACTGGCCTCGGCCCATCGATCCAGCCTGTCCAGATCCCTCTGTAGACCCTTCCTACCCTCGAGCAGATCGACCCTGCCTCCCAACTTGGTGTTATCTGCAAACTTGCTGAGGGTGCACTCGATCCCCTCGTC
Source organism: Haliaeetus leucocephalus (assembly GCF_000737465.1). Classification (NCBI taxonomy): domain Eukaryota; kingdom Metazoa; phylum Chordata; class Aves; order Accipitriformes; family Accipitridae; genus Haliaeetus; species Haliaeetus leucocephalus. The sequence goes on along the minus strand of NW_010972610.1, from coordinate 273,140 downwards.
CAAATCATTGATGAAGATATTAAACAGAACGGGGCCCAGCACTGAGCCCTGGGGAACACCACTGGTGACCGGCCGCCAATTGGATTTAACTCCGTTCACCACAACTCTTTGGGCCTGGCCACCCAGCCAGTTTTTTACCCAGCAAAGAGTACACTTGTCTAAGCCAGGAGCTGGCAGTTTCTCAAGGAGTATGCCATGAAAGACAGTGTCAAAGGCCTTACTAAAATGCAGGTAGATAACATCCACAGCCTTTCCCTCATCCACTAAGTGGGTCACCCTGTCATAGAAGGAGATCAAGTTGGTCAAGCAGGACCTGCCTTTCATAAACCCATGCTGGCTGGGCCTGATCGCCTGGTTGTCTGGTTGTCATGTACGTGCTGTGAGATGGCACTCAAGATGAACTAACCCATAACCTTCCTGAGCACTGAGGTCAGACTGACAGGCCTGTAGTTCCCCAGATCCTCCTTGTGGCCCTTCTTGTAGATGGGCATCACATTTACCTAAATTCCAGTCAACTGGGACCTCCCTGGTTAGCCAGGACTGCTGATATTTCATTGTAAGTCGCTTGGTGAGCGCTTCCGCCACCTTTCTCAGTACTCTTGGGTGGATCCCATGCGGCCCCAGAGACTTGAGTCTAAGTGGTGTAGCAGGTTGCTAACCATTTTCCTCTTGGATTACGGGGGCTTTATTCTGTTCCTTATCCCTGTCTTCCAGCTCAGGGGGCTGGGTACCTCAAGAACAACTGGTCTTATTGTTGAAGACAGGCAAAGAAGGCATTAAGTACCTCAGCCTTTTCCTCATCCTTTGTCACTGTGTTTCTCCTCGCATCCAATAAAGGATGGAGATTCTCCTTATCCCTCCTTTTGTTGCTAATGTATTTATGGAAACATTTTTTTACTGTCTTTTATGCCAGTTGCCATCTTAAGTTCTTGTTGGGCTTTGGCCCTTCTAATTTTCTCCCTGCATAATCTCATAACATCCTTGTAGTCCTCCTGAGTTGCCTGCCCCTTCTCTCAAGGTCATAAACTCTTTTTTTCCCCCCTGAGTTCCAGCCAAAGCTCTCTGTTCATCCAGGCTGGTCGTCTTCCCCAGTGGCTCATCTTTCAGCATATGGGGATGGCCTGCTCCTGAGCCTTTAAGACTTCCTTCTTGAAGAATGTGCAGCTTTCCTAGGCTCCTTTACCCTTCAGGACTGCCTCCCAAGGGACTCTGTCAACCAGTCCCCTAAACAGGCCAAAGTCTGCCCTCTGGAAGTCTAAGGTAGCAGTTCTGCTGACCCCCCTCCTTACTTCTCTGAAAATCAAAAACTCTATAATTTCATGATCGCTATGCCCAAGATGGCCTCTAACCATCACATCACCCACAAGTCCTTCTCTGTTCAAGAACAACAGGTCCAGCGGGGCACCTTCCCTGTTGGCTCCCTCATCAACTATGTCAGGAAGCTCTCTTCCACACATTCCAGGACCCTCCTGGACTGTTTCCTCTCCATTGTATTGTATTTCCAGCAGACATCTGGTAAGTTGAAGTCGCCCATGAGAACAAGGGCTAGCAATTGTGAGACTTCTCCCAGCTGCTTATAGAATATTTTGTCTGCCTCTTCATCCCGGTTGGGTGGTCTATAACAGACTCCCACCACACTATCTGCATTGTTGTCCTTCCCCTGATTCTTACCCATAAACACTCAACCCTATTGTCACCATCGTCAAGCTCTAGACAGTCAAAACACTCCCTAACATACAGGGCTACACCACTGCCTCTCCTTCCTTGCCGATACCTTCTGAAGAGTTTATAGCCATCCATTGCAGCACTCCAGTTGTGTGAATCATCCCACCATGTTTCCATGACTGCAACTATATCATAGTTTTCCCACTGCACAGTGGCTTCCAGCTCCTCCTGTTTGTTGCCCATCTTTTGTGCATTGGTGTAGATGTACTTCAGTTAGGCTATTGATCCCACCACAATTTTTGGGGGAGAAGCTCTAATTCCTATGTCATCGTTCTTGGGCACTTCGGTGGTTTCTAACACATCAATAACCCTTGCATCTTTGCTGTCACATGGATCTCCATCCCCTACCTCCACTGAGATGGCAGACTGACGGACCTTACTAGCACACCATCCCTCAAATATTGGCATGCCACCCCCAGACTTATCTCTAGGGAGCCTGGTTTTACCCTTTTTCCCCTTCAAATCTAGTTTAAAGGTGTTTCAATGAACACTGCTAACTCCCAGGTTTGACAGTCTGTAGCATACATCTGGTTAAAAGTCAACTCCATTCTCCTTTGGTAGAAGTCTGAGTAGGAGCTTTGCCATTGATTTCCATAACAGCAGAAACCAGCCCTGGTGTTTGTCACCTTGTTAGTAACAACTTCCCTGGTGCTTCTCGCAGGAAACTTTCAAGAAATCTCTCCATTACAAACAAACGTGGCCCAAAGTGGGGCCACAAGATCTGAGCACTAGTGCCATGAAGTGGTCTTGCCAGCTTGCCAGCTACCGTGTAACTGTCAGTAGAGCAGAAAGAGACACAATTCTCTTGAAAACTCTGGACTGGGACAACCTGGAACTTACAGACTAGTGATTATAGCTGGGCCAGGAGGATAAATAGCAATACATATATAATTCATCACCAGACTGCACATTTTGGAAGTAAAAGGATTTCACATCAGGAAAGACATGCTTGCTACTCTGTATTTCAGTTGTGAAGAGCTAACTGGAGCTTTGGCAGCATCCAGATGTTAGATATACCATGGGCTTTGTCAGCACAAGCTAGGGTTGCATGACACATGCTGAATGCCCAAATTATTTTACTGAGATTCGTAAAGATTACAGTAAATCAGGAGCGACTGAAGAATAAATATGTATCAACTACTTTACCAGTTTGTTGCGCTATTAATGATTAGCCACCCTCCGTTACGGAGCAGCACGAGTAGCACAGCTGGCATATCTAACCGTTAGCTAATGAATGCATTCACTTCCGTTCAGACTGAATCGCTAATGGGAGAAGGTGCTGTTATAGTTACACATTAATTGTGTCCACCATGGAGTGGCTGATGCCACCAGTCCCTGGAGTGGGTGGTCTGCCCATGTCAGGGCCAGGATGCTGCACTGTGCAACTGCCGCCCCAGCTCGAAACCAGTGCTATTGTGGGCAAGGAGGCACTGATGCTAACCCAGGCAGTGGGGTTGGAAGTCTGGAATGGATGAGTGGGTGGAAAGATAGGAAAAAGGCTGGGAGGAGAAGGCAGCAAGCCTGGGAACAAATGGCTTAGAGGCCAGGATCATCTCTTACAAACCACACATCTAAGAGAAGTTGGGAGACTTCAGTGGCTGACAAGGTGTTGGACGGACCCTCCACAAACATTTCTGCTCCTCTGCGGGACGCAGTTGGCTGGCAATGGGACTGACTTCAGCCAATGCACATACTGTCTAAAATCAGGGCAGGCACTGAATAAACAGAGGAGCCCTTCTGAGCTGCCCCTCGGCTGCTCTTTAGTACTGGCTCGAGGCCTGGAAGAGGATCTGGAGGGATCCCTCACCAAAACAGGCAGAAGACACCAGGGAAGTGAGGCTACACTTGTGCATCACTCAGCCAGTTTCTGTGCTATGCCTGCTCACACCACGTCTGACAGCCTGTTTGCTTGTATGGGCTGCTCGGCTTGGAAACGCCTTATCCCAAGCGTAGTATTTCATACATGTTCTTGTAACTCATTGAAACCCCCTTTGCTCTCGTGGCAACTAGCCACCTAGATGTATTTAATCCAAAAATAAGTGTTGTAGATTATAAATAGCTCCTGTACACACCAGGAACGTATTCCAAGGAAATATTTGGATGCAATGCCTGAAGGAAGAGTCAGGAAGGAAAGGCAGCTTGGTTCAGCTAAGTGCCAAGGTATGCAGTGCTAATTACCCTTGTTGTTCGGTAGAAATGAGTTACTGTCAGGATTGTTCCTTTGTTTGCTCTTTTTTTCTGACCATTACATTTTAGGCAGGAAAATAGTTGACCTAAATTTGGTAAGTAATAGTTGCAGAGTTGTAATATAAAAATGGCTCATTTTCTGGAGTATTGGAATCACCCTCTCCTGTTTGAGAAATCAAACTAAATATTGTTTGACAGATACTTGTACTTGTTTTCTCTGTATGTCCATCTTTTTTTTTTCTTTCTTTTTTTTTTTTTTTTTCCAGCTGAAGCATGGACCTGGAAAAGCTATTACTTGGTACACAGCAAAAAAGAGAAATACAGTTTGCTGGCTGCAAATGACCATTTGGAATTACAAGGACAAAGTAACATAGTTCTCCAGCATTTTAATACTTCCAGAGCTCTGCTAGAGATGCTGAACATTGTTAAGCACTTTAATAGAGCTGATTGACTTATTTTGTCTCTTGCAAGTACTTGGATCCCTGTTATCACAGTGTCCTGAAGTCTTAAAGACCTCACTCTGTATTGCCTTGAAGACACCTGGAAGGTGCACATCATTAATCACCAGGCACTGTCTGTCCCCTGTGGGGTCTGATAGAGGAGGGCATGAAGGGACTGAGGCCCAGATCCTAGAAGATCTTGGCATGTCTAATGCCTGCTGTCTTCCCTGGCAATGTACAGCTTCTGTGGCTTTGGGTGTCTCCACCCTAGTGGCTCACCCACCGGCTGTGAGGAAGCAGACACCAGCACCCACATGTCTCTGTTCCTGGGGCCTTATAGGGACCAGCACCCCATGCATTCAATGCTGCTGGTAAGTCCCTTAGTGGAACTATTTGCTTTTATTTTATAGTGGTCACCCAAGCTGCGAACATCACCACTGGAAAGTTGTAGTGGTCAGTGAGGGCAGCACTGATAACATCAGGGCTGCTCAGCACAGCCTCTGCGTCTCAAGAGTCGCAGGGGGAAGAAGGATGTCTGTTTTCTGCTTGCATTTTCAGTTGTGTCCAGTGCAAATGTCTGCAAAGGGAGACACAGAAGGTATCTAAGCCATACACTGGGGTAGGTGCAAGCCCTTCACAGAGGCTGCTAAGCTGCTGCAGGCTCTTGCTGTGTCCCTTTTGCACACTGGGCAGTGGAGGTCAGACAGGAGACCATGAGTTTTCAGTTACCTGTGTTCTGAGCTAGCACGGACATTCCGTTGCTATCACATCATTGTGATATTGCTGTCACAACTTTGAATCACAATGTAGATACGTGGATGGAGAATGGGAGCAGAACTGTGGGGTTTGTTTCCAGAAATGCCCTTCTCCTTCATTTAATCTGGTGGTTGCTGTAAAGTTGTGCAATTGATACAGATGACAGGAGGAGCAGAAGCCAGCTGGCAAAAGGCAGTGTTGGTGCTTGGGTGAGTGTATAAGGAGTTCAAGTGATGAGTTTTGAAAGATCTCCTTGCAAGATGCAAGGCACGCAGGAGATCAAGCCCTGACTGCTTGTGATATTAAAGGACCTGCAGAGGGGTAAATGTGAAAAAGGATGTGTCCCAGATTCATTGGTGTAAAGCACTCACAATTTCTTACTGAGGCCAATCAGCCTTCTATTGATGGACAAGGATTAGGACACTTAGCCTGAAGTCAAACCAGATCTAAATTGCTTGTTTTGGAGAGAAAGGTCCTTCTCAAGGCAAAATTCTCTATTTATCCTAACAATTAACACTTCAGTAAATGGACATCTGAATGTGGATTTTCCCCTTTTCTGGCAGGAAAATTATCTTTCCCAACATGCTCCGTTTGCTTTCTGCCTGTCTGTGACAAACTTTGAAGTCTTCCTCATCCATCACTGATCACTGAAAGTCCGCACTTTACAAGCTCAAAAGAACAGATTTTTTATTTATTTATTTATTTTCTATAATTAATTTTCTTCCCTACAAGCATCCCATGCCACTGCCTTAAACTTCTTTGTCTTTGGCCGTCCACTGTAGAGATGAGGCCAGAAGCAGTACTGTTGCTCTTGAAACAGCACTAAAAGATTTAAGTAATTTTGTATACTTTTCACACAGCCATCAGCAGAATTACACAGCATTCACTGCTGATCATGGAGGGTGTGCCTGGAGATTCATTTTCCTGCAATGAATATGCCAGAGCCTATTTCTGAGTAATTTATCGTTGATTTGTCAGAGTGGTCGGTCCTCATAGAAAACAGTCTTTTATCTCTGACACAACCAGCATGGCTTTAATGGGAAGGGACTCTTTAACTGAGACAGTTTAAAAACACTTGCCTTTTGACCCCTTTCTTTGAGATGTGATTGAATGTGTGGAGTGTTTTTGCAAGGAGTGCAGAATAAATAAGCAGTGAGTGAGCTGTCACAAGCTGTGGAGTGAAGGTCGTATTCTTCTTTTTTTCACTTGTGTTTTGCCAGATTAACTTCAATGAAATGGGTGACTGGTCTGAATTGAGCCCATTTCTGTGATGTGTTACGTGTGTTGCACCAAAGGGCAGAGTCAAACTCCAGTAAAAGCTGCCTCATTTAGAAGGAAATCGGAGGGGGAAAAAAAGGTATCAGTACTAATAAGGTGACAAAACCAGGGTGCAGCAGATGAAAAGCATGAAACAAACTCTTATTTCCATGGCAGGGAAGGGAAAACTGCACTGTCAGTGCAAAGCTGTTGCTTCCGCTGTCATGCCAGGTTCATTTTCAGTTTAAATAACCTGCCTCAGTCTGTGAGCAGAGGGATTTTATGTTTTGGGAAACTCCATTTGCCCACTTATAAATTACACACAAGTAAAGCATTCCTTTCTCAGTAGATTTAGAGGTAAGGGGTGGGGGCGGGTGGGGGGGGCTCTACATGCATGCATGTGTGGCCTGGCTTTTCCAAGGAGTGCAGGTGCAGTTAGCACCCCAGGAGAGGCAAATTTCAAAGTCTGTGGCATACCCACACATCTCTCAAGCCTCCCTGCACCTGGCTTTGCCCATAACTATATGAACAAGGACTCTGCACTCTCCAAGAGGGCTCAAAAACTTTGGGATTTCCATCCAGTCATGTCCGTGTTAATGCATCTGCCACTGGAGAGTGCCCACGGCTTCGCAGGAGCTCAAGCCAAAGAAAATACAGCTCGGGGGAGATGCCACAGCAGGGGCACGGGTACAGAGACTCCTGGCTGCCTTTGCTTTGGCACACGCTCCAAGGATTGCCGTGAGCACAGCAGTGTGAGGGCTGCTTTGCTTCGCCGTGTGTCACTGACCTTCCTCAGCTTCCCGGCACAGCTTTCAATACGGGCAGTACTTTTAAAGCAATGCTAAGGTGAGCTATGGAAAAGCAGGTTTTTCACAGGTGTAACCAAAGCTACCTCAGCTGCCTTGGGCTGTGTGAAGCTGTAGCTGCAAACCAGCTGCACAGCAAGTGAGACAATTTTGCCTGCGCTGCAGGTGGGATCGCAGGCTGCAGGAAACTCCATGTGCAGTGACCAGACCGTGGCAGATAGTTGAGCTTACTGTGACTTGCTGTGGGCAGGTCCATGATGGAGAAAATTTGGTTTAGCGGCTCTGGAAGAACAGAATTAATTTAGCACTGCAGTGTAGAGCACTCTGAAGAAATCCACAGCAAGAACAAGTAGGAAACTAGTTATGTATTCTATAGTGCAAAATATCTATTTCTATACACAACAGGTATATTTTGCACTTTTAAAGATGTATATTTTATATTTTGATACTGTCATCAGGGTCAAATTTTGCCCCTCAAATAAATACCTTAGACTTTACATAAGCAAACCTGACCAAAGGTGGGAAAGAAGAGATTAGGTCATGTTGTAGACAGCATGCTGAGGTTCAGAGATTACGACCCACATGCTCAGAGATATTTAGACTGTAAAAGTTCTGGGCCTACGTCATTTACCCAAGGTCATACAAGCAGCCTGAGGCAGAGGAAGTAATTGAAAACATTTTCTCCAGTTTCGCTTACTTGTATGCATGGGAATTACATGTGTGTTTGAGCATGTTGAAAAGCACATTTTTGGATCGTTGCTTCATCTGTTCTCTTCTGATGTCTTCCACATATGTGGCTTGATGCCTTACTCACTGGAACATCTTTCCTAGCATTTGCAAACCATTGACTAAAACTGATACATCTTTGTTCTTCTGTGAGCAGTATTCCATATTCCAAAATAAAGGCTTGTTGATTAACCATATCTAATTACAAACAAACAAACAAACAAAACACCCTTTAGTTGTAAATTTTCAGTTAACACAGATGTTTTACTAAGGTCTCCTCTTGCTCAAGCCTTTATGTCTAGTCTCTGTACTTCTCAGCGTGCAGTTTTCAGAAACAACTCCCTCACCTTGCTGGGGATCTATCATGATCCAAAATGGTGGGGGGTGGGTAGAGTCTGGCCATTTATGAGCTGGTTTGGTGGCATGCACATGCAACAATCTTGAGTTTTGCACTTCCTTTGCCAGCAACTTGCATGTTACAACAGGGCTTCCACAGCTTTTTTAATCAAAGGACCACCTAATTTGTTTGGGGGAAAAAGGAATACTTCCCAGGACCATCCTCCTCTGTGCTGCCACCACAATGTGAGCTTGCAAACAAAAGAGCAAGTGCCCAAATTTTAGTTCATTATGTATTATCAGACCTAGTTTCCCACCTGTTCTGTTTCTTGTACACATATGTAGGAACTGTGCAGGTATTTGTGTGTGTCTGTGGTTAAAAAGTGATTTCTTGGTCAGTGACCTTCCACAGTCTTCCTCACCACCCAGGGCTTCTAGAGCACACCACTGCTATGGGATGATAATCACAGGAGCAGTTGCTACTTTAGGTGGAAAACCTCGTAAACCTCAGAAGCACAGGGACTTCATTCTGTTACAAAGACTGGGTAGAAGGGATCTGTTTATCTTGCTGTTTGTGCACTTAGAGTGATGGCCCAAGCCTTGTCAAAGGAGCCCGAAATGACAAGAAGCACATAAGCACCTCACAGGCCGATGCTGTTTGATAGCTGGGATGCCATGGAAGATTTTGCATTCTTCAGCTCTAATCTCTTATAACAAAATGGAATTCAAACCTAACCCTCGAGAAAATAAGTCAGCTCTGGTTAGTGTCATGCCATGTCCCATGTATCCATCAGGATTTGTTTTTGGTGGATTAGAGCTATTGTTTACCTATTTTCTGCTCGGTCAGCAGTGCTATTGTTTTAGCTGATTTTTTAAAAAGGTGTTTATTTTTGCTGCTAATCTAAGATGAGCCCTGTAATTATCTGTGAAATGGACGAAGCAGTCTGGGGCAATTCCTTTCTGTAGCCGTGATGCTTTCTGGAGGCAATGCCTGATGGTCACCATTGCATGTTTTCCAAGGTGCCTTTTTCCATGGCTATTTTAAAAACAGTTGCATCACATTTTAACTACCTTGGTCCTTCATTAACACGTGCTGCTAAAAATGCCTCTGACAGAAAGCAGAGACTTTTGTCTCCTAGATGGATTAAGTGCCATGACAGTGTTTGTGATTAGAAGTATCTTCTCTCTGCCTCAGTGTTTTTATTTAATGAATGTTCTGTGGTGTATTTCACATGTTGGGCTCCAGAGGTAAGATGACACTTTGTACCTACTAGGCAAAATAAATAAAATATTTTAACTTTCACAGTTTCTCATCTTTTCAAGATATGATACAGGATGTCTGGAACAAAGAGATAAGAAGCGTAAGTGCCTTCCCCCAGCTTTTTAGCCTTTCTCCTTGTCCTCTGTTCTTTGCCACCCAAACATAACTGGGTGCTGCTGTGACCATACCACTGTCTTCTCAGCATCCCTTCCTACCTTTTTCCTGCTCTGACAGATGCTATGCTGGCTGCTCCACCATACTCTTTCAGGATGTAATACCTATTTAGACCTGGGCAGACATCAGCCCCTGCTGCAAGGTTCCCTGACACTTCTTCAGCTCCCTTCTCTTCCCTGGTTTTCCTTTGCTTCTTCCTCTTTCTTTTTTCCTTTCATTTGTCTCTCTTCCATACTGTCCCATACCTGCTCCCTGTGGACTCATGGGTCATCTCTGACAGCTTTGGCTTTCACTCTTTACCTTTGCTCTGCCTATTTGTTTCTTGCTTCACGCAGCCTTTTACAGACCAGGCAACTCTGTTAATCACAGAGAGGTTAAGAAGAAATTCCACCTCTGGGGAGCTAAATATAGTTATTCAGGACGTACATGTTTTTCTCTGTACTCTCTGGTTCAGGCTTTTTTCTGAGATGGGACACTGCTCTAGATGCCTTCTGCAGTTGAAATTGCACAGGAAATCCCCATATTGCCCAAGCCTGGGTGAATATTTAGCTGAGCTTGGGTTGTGCAATATTCCTTGGAAGTACAAGTCTGGATCTAGACATGTTCAGCCTGGGCATTCACCTGGAAGGGAACCTAGTTCACAAATGACCAGCACAAGACCTTTCAAATCCGTAAAGCATCCTAGGCCCAAGATGTTCCTTAAAACCTCTGTTTTCTGTTTGTTTACACCTTCAGTCCTGCTCTGATCTCCCTGAACATGTCAATGCCGACAGCTGGAGATCTGGCAGAGTTGCCACCAAAGCACTTGATGCAAACACAATGCTGTAGTGGGATTAAGACTATTTACAATAACTGGTTACTTGCTTTTTAATTGAAGCAGTTAGAAAATACAGTGATGAAAATGTCAGTTGTAAACAGATCAAGAAAAATCACAGTGCATACCTCTGAGGACTCCAGTGAAACATCTAAAAACACCAAAGAAAACAGAAAAAAAAACTGACTCCCCCCCCCCCCCCCCCCCCAACATTATGGTCATTGTACTTTTAAAGGTGTGGATAGGAAGTAGGGAAAAATTATCTTCTATGTTCAGGATCACCATTAAACTTTCAAACCTCTCTGTGCATTTGTACTGAGCCTAATAAAACAGCTCTGATGGAGGTCTGTGAGTAATAGGATAATATAATAACTGCTCAAGATCTTGTGAGCTCTTCATGGGCCCAGATTACCTCAGTGTATTTCTAAAGAGTCATGGGTGCCCTGTACACCCTTCTCCTGTTCTGCAGTGTACAGAGGTTGTGCCTTTCCACTATGGAAGTGCACTTCTGAAAGAGCCTCCTTTGGAGGCAGTGATCAAAGCTTGCTTTTGAGATATTCCAGTTGCCAGCAAAATCCAGGAAAGAAACTTGAATTTGTATTATTAATTTAACATCATCATTATGAATGAACTGCAGGAAACAATGCATCTTCCTACATAAACAATATAAATAAAACTTCTGATATGCACTTTACTACATTGAATTCCTTATTCTTTTCTTTGAGAGCGTTCCAAAATTCAGTGTGCAGCTTAATCAACTTCATAAGTGCTTGAGTTGAGCAAGTCAAAACTAACATGACCCCGCACAAGGAAAAGCATCCCTCGCACGAGAAATCATTCTGCTTATTTACTATATATGCAAACAGACCCAGATTGTTCCTTCCCTGAGGCAACAGGAACATTTCAGTGTTTCCTTAACCACTGCCACCCTTCAACACTTTCCAGGAAGCAAGGCTTGTTCTCAGGATGGCCCTGGCTGCATGGTCATTAAAGCTGAGATGAAGCTGATGAAGCAAAATGACGAAATCCTCAACTTCAATGTATTCAGTTGTAATAGGGTTACCAGCTGCAAAGTATGGTGCTGTTTAACCTCTCTTTTCTATCAACTATTGATCACACATAAATTCTTTTGTATATGCAAGTTTGGGCCCTGCTTTGGCAAAGAGTTGAGTACAGGATTAGCTTCACCTGCAGGTTACCTTGTTTAAATTAACAAAACTGTATGCATGAATTAAATAAATACATATATAAGCTGATATAATATTTTTAATTAAAAAGATAGTACAGTGTGTTCATACAGTGCTATGTGGGTGGCAGGCATCAAAGAAAAGGCAGAACGCCGAGTTAAGCAGTTCAGGTAGTGAATCAGATCTGTATTGGATGGCAAAAGTTCTGGGAAAAAAAGAAAAACCTTCTTGGGAGCATACTTATGCAAGGCCTATATAGGGTTCCTTTTAGAATCAGAGCCCTTCTAAGTCATGGCACTTGGGTATGGGCTGAAAATCATCCAAAGGATTTCAGCTCTGTGCTCAGGTATGATTCAATTTCTTTAAAAAACCTGAGCTTTTTGGAAGGACTGTGACCACTTCTGGAATGTGGTAAATTAAATCCTTTGTTATCTATAGACATCACAGGGGTTACAGCAGTGAAAACCTCTCTTCATTTCAGAACTTGTCACTAGATACTTCCTACTTGGAGCAGGAGAGTAAAGAACATGATGTGGAGACAGGTGTCTCCTGAGTGTGCGTGTCCAAGCACCCAGGTCCTGCTTTTGTTCCTGTTATCGCCAAATCAGGAGCAGCTGTCTGAGAGAGACAAGGGCTTAGCCCTGCAAGAAACACCCATGGTCTTGTCTGGCTTCAAGACAATAAGTCCTGTCTTTGCTTACTTGTTATTTGTATAAAGGAAAAGAAGTAATTACAATGGAATAAACATCTAAAACATCCTCTCAACAGCAAAAGCAAAAACAAGTAGGGGGGGGGAAAATCTGCCATGCAGAATTGCTTTGCTTAACTGAGCACAGGAATAGAGAGAATACGCAGTGGCACCTAGAGCAGACAAATACCTTGAAGTTGGCAGTTCACAGAGAGACAGCAGACTGTGGTGACAGCAGATGCTGCGCAAGTCAGGGAAAATTTCTGACAAGTCCCAGAGTTTCCAAAGTAAGAGTCCACCTATCATTAGCCTTCTTCTGGGTACCGGACAACATACTGAAGGGATTAACAGTTTAATCGTAGCTTATTCATAGATGGGGATCTCCATTAGTTATTTATTTAACTTGCTATTAGGGTCTTCGTGTTACAGACAGGGGAAACCGAGGCACACAATGGTGAAGTGACTTGTTCAAATGTTGCCTGTGGCAGAGCAAAAAATAGAAAGGAAGTTGCTCGAGTCTCCTTACACCCCTTTACTACTTCTGTGCTGGTTTAATAGAGGAGTTACTATTTGTTACTTGCATGTCCCCGACTTTTCTGGTTGTGACAATACACGAGTACGATTGGTTGCTCGCATTTCCCTGATCTTTCTGTCTGTAAAATGAGGTTATTTATACTACAGGTGAAAGTGCTAGTAAGGCTGATTTGCACACCCTCATTTCCCTGGAGGCTTTCCTACTGGTAGGAAGTTAGGTGGTGATCCAAGCCAACGCATGGGCCAAACGCTTTGCCAAGGCAGCACCGTTTTGCAGGTTTACTCCCCCAGTCCTAGGCAGTTTGACCGTGAAAACAGGATATGGTACAGCGGGCCAGAGCTGATGCACCGCTTTATCAAAGTCTGTTGTCGTTCATGTCCTTTTTATGAATGGCGGGGAAGTGGCAGCCCTACAGAAGGATAAACAGCCGTCGCAGCTGAGATGCTTTGAACTGCTCCGTTCCTTTGGGAAAGAGATTTGAGATAACGCCGAATCTGGAAAGCATCAGTGATGGTGCGCCGGGAGCCGCTGGTCACCCCCGCGGTTTCGGACCTTTCCGTCCTTTTCTGCCCCGCTCACCCTGGGGCGGGCACCCCCCCTTTCCCCCTGCTTCCCTGCGGCCAGGAGGGGACCGGGGTCCGTTGGTCGGGGGCGGCCGTCGATGCCCCCTCCCCCCCCCCCCCCATCTGCCGCGCCCCCGCCACATCTGGCCGCC
>NW_010972610.1:143101-258979 GCF_000737465.1 Haliaeetus leucocephalus | reverse complement strand
GCGGAGGGTGGGCGTGTGGGTGCGCGGAGCCGCGGGGCACACGCGTGGCCGCGGCTCGGGGCTCGCTGCCCGCGGGGAAAGTGTTGCGGCCCCCCCCCCCCCACCCCCCGCGCCCCCCCCCGGGGGGGGGGGGGGGGGGGGGGGGGGCACACGCGTGTTGGTGTCAGGCGCGGGGACGGCAGCGGCGGCATCTGTTTGCCTCCCCCTGCTCTGTGCTAACCCACCCCGACATTTCTACCGCCCCATGCACTGGGGAAGCAGATAACTTGGTCACATCCCTCTGGCGTTCGGCATCTCCCTTGGCGAGTCCGGCTGTTGCCCCAGCGAAAGGCTTTAGTAACTCGCTGCAAATGTCACCTCGAAGGGCATCGCCGGAGAGGGTGCCTGTGGTTTTGATAGCCGTGTCCTGGCCATCAGTCATCGATACAGCGAGAGAGGCTTCCTCTGACCTGGATGTCTAGGAGTGCGTTGGAGCTGTAGCCGCATCGGTTGCAGGATAATTGGTGGGATCAGCTGGATTCATGCAACCTGAAAGCCATTTGCATTTAGGTAGATGAATCATACCCTCAGAATGAGTAACTTCTTCAGCGACCAGCTCTGGGGGAGACTTCGGCAGAGGCCTCTCAAATTAAGTAAGATGAATCCAACCCTGAGTTTTCCTTTTTCGGCTGTGTAGTTGAGAAACATCATCTGTTTTTCAGAAGAATTTTAAAGCTGGTTTAATGATGACAAATGTCCAGAACAGTTGACATTAGATGTGCTTTTGGAGAAATATACACAAATATGAGCACACACATATCTCTTCACTGATGTCCTCGGATTAGTCCCATCCCCACAGATGAGATGTTTCATCTATGAGAACTGCTTCTTGTGAGAGGTTACTTTGTGGAGGCAACTGTGCTCTGCCTGTGTGTGTATGCCTGCGTGTGGCACGGAGCCATTTATATATACCAAAAATATGATAAGGCACATTAATGCTTGTGAAGAGTGTCACATAGATCATCCATTGCTTCTCAGAGTGTTTTCTGTTTGGCATAAATACCAGAGAGCTGCAGACACATGGTGCAGTGGTGTTGTCCCTTGCTCACACGCTCGGGGCTGGTTCGTGCCCCCCAGCAGCCATAGCCACCTGAGAAGCTGTCACACCAGTGCCCAGTTCTCAGCAGCGTTTAGCATCCTTACAGCCCCTGGGAAGGGCTCTGTGGGGCTTGGAGACCACTCTTCCCGGCTTCCCTCACCTGCTCTCTCCTCTCCCTGTGAAGGTGAGGCAGAGCCCACTTATAAGCAGCTCTGTAGCAGCACAGAGCACTTTTTGGAGAGAGAAAGTGTGTAGGTTTTGCAGGGAAGGAGAGTACTTGGTTGATCCTGCAGTGTTTCTCTGGTGTGGGAGCAGAGCACTGGAGTGAGCAAGGTTGTGCTGAGTGGGGAGTTACTGAAGGAAGAAGCCAGAGTAGGAGGTGCATAAAGCAGCGCACACATGACCGTCCTGCTAGTTACTGCATGTCCCCGAATCTGTCTGAGCAAAGTGGGTCTGCTTTGTGTGTAATGGATGAGGACTTCACAGGCTCCACCGGCTGCTGCGGGCCACCGTACAAAGAAAGCAGGACTCTGTCCAGCTGCCAAGTCCCACTTTCTTTCATCCTTGCTGAGGTATTTCTGACCTTTGGGCTCTGGTTGTGCTGAGCCATCCTTCCCTCGCCGGCTCTCCCCCTGCACAATCCCAAGCAGTATTCACCATCCTGAACCAGCACAGGCTGTGAATGAGCATTTCCAAATAGCTGCATTGCACTCTCGATTGTTTTGGTGCAGGTTTTCAAATCTTTTCTGGATATATGACTGCTAGAGCTGCCTTGCTTTAAAAAAAAGAAAAAAACCAATTGCTGTGTAATCATGTGTTTTCAAGGTCTAACCTTTAGGGTTGGATGAGGAGGGCTGCATCCCCCACCGTGCGAGCTCTCTTTTGTGATGTCGTATGCACAAGAGCAGGGCAGCATCTCCGAAGCAGAGGTGTGCGGCTCAGCAGAGCAGAGCAGAACAGACATACCTGTGCTGCGGCGCGCTGCTGGTCCTGCCCCTCGGAGGTGTGCCACGCTCTGCTGTGGACCAGCAGCATCACCCACCTGTGATGGTGAACCGTAGGGGAAGAGCAGCATCCCCGTTGCTCCTGGTAGTAAGGTGTGCTTCCAGCAGGCACGTGGGATTAACCTTGGCAGAACATGTTTTAATTTAAGATTCATTAATATTTTGGGGTTGAGGCTGTTAACAAGATGACAGGAAACTTGCAAGTGTTGACTAATCCTGTGGTGCCTCAAGGTGGGTTTTATTTCATAGGACATTCAGGTATTATTTTCTTCCATTCTGTCCTGTTAAACTGTTCTTATCTCAACCCACGAGTTTTACTTTTTTTCCTTCCAGTTCTCTCCCCCCATCCCACTGGGGGGTGGGGGAAGAGAGTGAACGGCTGCGTGGTTCTTTGTTGCTGGCTGGGGTTAAACCACGACATTTAGGATTCAGTTTTCACATCTGGAATGACAGTGAACATTTAAAAAATTTCAGCTGGATAGAAACTGAGCTGTGTCTTTAAGGAACTTTCCCTCCAGGTTTCTGAGGAACTTGATTTTAGTGTTCTCATATTTATTCTTAAAAAATTTAATTTTTTATCTTCCTAGACAGTTTTTTCACAGTATTTCATAATGAGAATAGTTACGAATAATATAGTAATTTATATACATTGTTAGAGGTAGTTTAAAATGATAGTTGATGTCAGCTGCTATTTAGTATTAGCACACACACCTAATTTCTTTACTAGGTCAAAGTACCTTTTGTCTAGAAATTAAACAAACGGACACAAAATTTATCTCATGTCATAACATGTTAGGCATAAGGCAACATGCACCACTACTAATGATCTGCTGTGGAATTAGTTAAATAACAAAAGAAATACATTTGAAGTCAGATGTCAAAATTCCTGAGCAAAATTAGTTTTTCAGAGTGTAAATTCTTGACTGAAAACAATTTCATCCTTTTATTCCTCCTGCTGGAATTTTTCATGAAAATCAGCATGTTTGCAGAGCACTTCAGTAAAAATAGCATCTTTTCATCACAAAAAATATTTCTTGAATTTTTTTTTAACAAGATTTACTCATGAATAAAGATGAGCCAAGTAGAGGGCCAAGCCAAAAGTGGGGCCAAGCACTGAGAATATATTGGCATTTTTCCCTGTGGTCATAGCAACCTTGTACATAATTAGATGTATTTTTCCTTTTTGCATGTGTGCAGTCTGGCCCTTGGCTTAGCTTGATCTGTATTTTTTTAGATGTTCTCCGTATTTATTTTCATAAGAGTACAGAGGAACAGATGCAAAAAGCAGTGGGAGCTTGTACAATATCTTTTCAGTGCAAATCTCATTTAAACTCTTGTATGTAACTGCACAAAGTACCTGGTACTAGTGGCCCCATCATGTAGGTACAGAGAGTAAGTTCTGCAGATATTTTGATAATGTCCCAGTCCAGTAAGACTTTGGATTCCTTCTGTACGCAAAATTCATCAAATCTGATGAAATGTGGACAGCATGAGAATATGAAGCGCCAATCATGTTACTGTCTTCTCCAGCTATTTGAATGTGATGTTAACCTGTTTCACTCTCAGATAGACTTTTAAACAATTTGTTAGCATGTTTAATTACATGAATGTTGCTGCAGTTTTTTTCAGTGCTTCCATGTGTTATCACCTGCACATGACAATTCAGTTTGTACATCTTAGCAGCAGTCCTCTTCATTACAGTCCTTCATTCATTTTAATTTTAAACAGTGCTACTGTACATTGATTCTGTGTTCCAGAAGGAAAAGCAGCATCTGGAGTAGGCATCCCCTTGCTTTATTCTGATCATATAGCTGTGTTCCCATAAGGGCATGGTAGTTCCACTTCCAAGTTCAGGAGGCTCAACATCTAATCTGATACAATTTATTAATTGGAGTTGCATCCTTTTTAAAAGCCAGCAAAACTTGATGACCTAATTAGCTGTTGTATATTAGGAGAGCTAAATATTATATTCAGTTAGAATTCAAAGAGCGTAGTGAAAATGATTCAGAAAGACAACATACACACTTAACAGAAACACTCCTAGTGGAAAGCTGTTTGCCCATCACCAGTTGTAGGAAGATTCAAGCATGAAACAGATGGGAAAATGAGACTATTTGTATCCCCTGACTGTGAAAATCTCTTTGTCTACTAGACACTTAAATATTGTAAATTGACTTGAAAGAAATAGTTTTGCTCCTTTCCAGAAGTTTTTTATAAAAATAAAGGGCTAAATTAAGGAAACCAGCATGCATGAATCAGGCAGATGAAAATTTGAACCTACATCTGTGTAGCCTGGAGGAACACTTTAGCCATTGCCTTCATGGGCAAAGGGAAGGGTTTTTTTCTTTTATTCAGCTGAAACTATTAGTCATTCCCTCTCAACTTGCAAATAAAATTGACTCAATTAGTTGACAAAACTGATTTTTTTAAACAAATAGACTATTGACCTGGTGAGAGAAATTATCCATCTTTCTGTGAGGTCATGGTGATCATCTCTATTTCCTGCATTTTTTTCTGAAAAAGAAGTGTGCAAGTTCCTCAAGAAACATATTAATAATTCTCTGTGTGTAGTTTTGGAGGCTGCTCCTGCTCCTTCCTTCTGCGGGACCAGCAAAGAGTAGGAGGTTTAGAATAAGAGTGCTTGGCAGAACAGTCCTAGCTAATGATGGTAAAATCTTTGTAAAGATGAGGCAAATTTTACATGTTATATCTGCAAATAAGCCCCATGTTTTGGGGCTTAAATCTTGGCCTAGAACTTAATCAGTAACTTCTTTTGTAGTATTTCGCAAGCAAAAGGTCTTTTAAATAGAATGAACACATTTCGATGTAGGTTGTCAGCTTCTTCATCTGATAATTAGCAGCTACAAGTATTTTACAGAGGCCCTCCCTACATTTCAGGTTTTAACTTTTGCTGTGAAAGATTGCTCTACACTTCATAACAAAAGGACAGTTCAAATGTATTGCAGAAGAGAATGCATGGTTACTTACACCCTACTTAATTCTGATGCTAACCAGAGATCGCATGCCTCAAAAAGCATTTCTTTTTACTCTCTTGAATGCTGATATTGCTGGTGGAGCCTACTATTTTTATAGACTGTATCATTTTGCACATTCTTAAAAGATAAAAGTAATTGCAAGTAAGTTGGATTGTAGCTGTTTCACAAAGAGCAGCACTTTCACTAATATGCCCTTGGGGACCATATGCAATTCCTCGTTCCCAGATACTCGACAAGCGTGTTGCAGAGCTTTCCAACAGGCAAAAAAATGCTGTACACAATTTTGAAGCTTTCAGCTGGAGTAAGCAAGGATGACGTTTTGTCATCTTATCTTCTGACTTTTCAGAGATTTATTTTTTATTGTTGCTGTTGTGTTTCCTCTCTGAAGGTTTGCTAACCATTTTAGTTTAGTTTTAATAGAATGGTAAGAGCCCCAATTGATATATTATAATATAACAGTAAACCCAAGAAATTTATCTGATTAGAGCAAAGTACTGCTTAATCCTCAGTTATCTTGCAAGGAAATGCACTCCATGGTGGAATTTTGCTGAAAATTTAAGAGAGGATATGACTTTGAATTTTGTTTTGGTTTTAGAAAACTAGACACACACAACAGCTGTAATTCCACATCTGCCAAAAGAGTTTCTTTATGTTTCAAAAAAACTAACAGTATTTCTTTTGTACACAGTTCGGTGGTGAACTGCCGTGAGCTGCTAACTGTGCATCACTCAGGGTAGCATCAGTAACTGAAACATCCCCATGTAGACCATGAGTGCTGCTGAAAACAGCTGCAGCAATGCTACTTCGTGATCAGATGCAAAATGAGGAGTGTCAGAACTTAATAATTTATTCATCCTATGAAGAAGCCTGTGAATATGCATATAGTATTGGACGTTTTGAACTCCATATCAAACCATCGTCATGAAAATGATGTGTTCAGCAGCTTTGTGATGTGGCACATCTGTGGAAGGAGTGCTGCTCTCGGAGTCTCACTAGTATTAATTCTACTAATTTGTGCATTAGCACGGTGTTTATGAAGAGATGCAACAAACATAAGTGTTCCCCTAGTTAAAAAGTTTTTGTTGTCTGTTTTATATATACATTGTAAAAAAATCTTCCTGGAAATTATCATCACAGGTAGACCTTCCTACATATGAATAAATTAAACTTTTGCTTCAGTACACTACTTTTTTACAAAACGGTGTATGCTACAATGATGCTAAAACGTTTTTCCCAGCTTTCCTAGAATTTTTTTCTCCTTATTGCTTTGAAAGTAGCACTTTGAAGTGTCATGGTTATGATTGCAGTCAGTCCTTAGTTTGATTGGATTTCCTTTGCTGTGATTGCCAAGGGAACAGATTGCTCACAGTTACTGAGACACATTGTGAATATCTGCTGCTTAAGAGTAATACCAGTGCCACACACATGCACACATGTCTGTAGGTTCCATTCTGCTTTTGGGTGGACATGACTTTATGGGTCACTTTGCTGTCTCAGGTACTAAGGCTAAGGATCTTAATTCTTACTGAATTTCGGTGAGGTTAGGGATGCTTGGGATCTCAGCAGATGTGGATGCTATTGGCTGGAGCAAAGCCTCCTGCAGCAAAACGCAGTGCTGCTGTGGGTTTACTGTGCAGTGTCTCCTTTGTACAGCCAGTTCACTCCAAAATGAACCAATATAATTAATGATCTTTCAGACCATTGCATAATTACTGTGAGTGGTGCGCTGAGGTAGGACATGCTACAGTTAAAGGATGAGGTCTGGCAAATGGTTGTTCATGTAGTCCGGAAGTTTTTGATGTTCACATCAAAGCAGCTTGGAGAATTTTAAAACTGGCAAGCCAAGAGCTTTATGATAAGTGCCCTCCTTGGTGGTTTGATCAATAATGAAATCCAGGTGCATTGCATTATGGTTTTCATCTACAGAATATAGGGTTAAATGTGAACTGACTTTGCCGGGCGTGTCGTCTAGCTTAGAGACTCCAGACAAACAAAATAGTAGCCCCAGGGCCTTCTGTGGCTGATACGAAATATGTAATAAAAATAGGCCGCCAAAGGGAATATGACTTTTGTAATTATCCTAAGTATTGTATATGCTCCCTAAGGTCAGGCTGCTTTGTCCTTAAAAAAGTGATTGCAGTCTCTCTTGCTAACAGCAGGATGTTATAAATACTTGTATTACTGCTCCCATTGTGATAGAGACCAGTTGAGCTGGGTTGTTCTGTACTGATTGCAGTCAAAATAGGCAAGACAGAAAAGGCAGGAGTGGAAGGATAAAGACAGGGAGCAACAAGAAAGAGAAAGGAAAAAAACCCCAGGGGCAGGGAGCAGGCAGGAAAAAAAAAAGAATATAGACATAAAAAAAGAAAAATTCCATCTTGCTGGTGGTTGTGTGACAGATACGTGTGTGATAGAAGGGAGGTCATCACAAGAATTATAATTTAAATGCTTCCAGGCTTCTATTTAAGTAGAACCCAGGAAAACAAAACATCAGCCAAAACCAAACAAAAACACACACGCACGCACCCCGGGGAGGATGCCTACTCTCCCAGCTAGGCTTGGAGCTAAGCTACAGGAGCTGATGCATCTTCCCTTGACAGCCTGTCCCCTTCCTTCCTTCCTTCTTTCCTCAGTTTGGAAAATCTCTCTCACCCTCTGTAAAGCATGGGTCTGTGTGGGGTCAAGAGGAACACCTTACAGGCAGGTATTTAAATTGCCCATTCAGTCGTGGGTCAGTTCAGATTGCCTTCCCTCATTGTAATAGCACAGAATTATTGGGAAGTAGTTGACCATGAAATATTTAAACTATGCTTGGAAAAATAGATCAGGCTTGCTAGACATCCCAGATAAAATGGGATTGCCCATATTCTGCTGTGAAAGCCATTGCCCAGTACGAAAAGCATGTGGGCGACAGATTCTCTGAGACTTCTGTGCTTGCCTGGTTTTCTGTCATTGCATGTTTGGGAGAGCACTTACTGTGTGTGTGCAACAAGGTCACACAAAGCAGGTGTGTGTGAGATACCTGGTGTGGCCTATACTGCTGATTTGCAGATGTGCAGAGTCACTGTACGTGGGATAGATCTCATTTCAGACTGCGCTCACTCTTGTATAATGCTGGTCGTTTGGGGCACGTGTGATTTTGGGTTTCACTGAGATTGTGCTGAATTCTCACAGCCTTGAGTTTGATCTTTTGGTTTTTGTCTCCACCGCAGCGCCCTGAGTCCTGAGATGACTTTTCTCTCAATTTGTGTCATTGCTGAGTGCTCAATTCCAGTGTCACTTCAGCTGGAACTGTTGGTGATGGCAGAGGGCTTTGGTTTGTGCCAAGTCAGTGACAGGGAGAAGATGTGCTCTGGAGACCTTTGATTGTGCTGCTTATGTCTCCTGCAGACCCATATGGGTCACTCCAGGTTCCTCTCTTTAAAATTAATGCTAGGAGGCTGAGACTTGTGCCTACCATCCAAATAAGCAGAGCTGACTTTGATTTACAGTAAAAACACCTTTCCCCAAATTCTGCTCAGACTTTTTTTCTCTCTGCTGTCCATTTTCTGTTTGCTCGGTTTCAGTTTTCAAACTAATGGTGTCTTCTTCTGTAAAGTAACAGTAGCAAATGTCACTCTGCTGCTCTGCTTTGCTGTTTCTTCTGTGTTGTTCCAATTGTAAGCAGAAACAATGGAGAGCAGAATCCATACAGTGCTGACTGGGTTTCTTCTTGGCCTAGGAAAAGAAAGTAGTTTGTCTGCATCTCCTTAAGCGTAGCTCTGTTTAACAGTCAAAGAGAAAAACAATTTCAGTTGCAGACAGTAATCTCAGAGCTTAGTTGTGTTTGGAAAATCCTTCTTGCTTAAAGAGTGTGTTCCATCATGTTGTGTTGATTTCATTGTTGATCCTGGTTCAAAACATGAAGTATGAGACCGTAAAGCATTTAGTGTACATCCAGCTATTGAAAACATGTACTTCTGGTTTTTTTGTTAAACTGAAGTTCTAACCACATCCATTTTAACCGATGATCTGTGCTGGAATTTAAGTAAGGTGAAATACACAGTGATTATATTAACTGTATTAATATTAGCAGCCATTCAGTAGTAAATGCACATGAAAGAATTTTTCTCCTTCCTTTTCACTTAGCTGGGAGCTAAAGCAGTGCATACACAATGTTTTAAGAGGGAAAGAGAGGCAAAATCAAAGCTATAATCTGAGTTTTCAAATGGATTGTTCTTGGAGAATGAATAGGTTTATTATAAGTCAAAGGTAAGTTACACTAGAGAGTTTGGAAAAATACAGGACAATATTAATCTGGGCTAGCAAATGTATGACAAACAATAGTCTTTCTATGGAGAAATTAGTAGTGCCTAGCTTCCAATGTAAAACAGCAGTGTTCATGTTGGCTTCATGGTCTCTCATTACCCTCCCTCAATGACCACCTAATTCTCTGTAACAAGACGTGTAAGTCCAAGAAGTTAGATGGTACAGTTTGCAAAATGGATGAAGAAGTACATGAAGTATTATTGTAATATTTTATGAGTAATGGGTAAATGCTTACAATTTAGAAATCTGTGAAAACACACCAAAAAAAGTATGCTCAGTATTGTTTTTATAAGAGAGAGCAAATAGCTTTATTGGATGTGTTCTTTCTTTGCAAATAACTTCCTGCCCAGAGCTCCAATGTCTCAGTGGAATGTTAATATCTCTATGATCACATTCAACACATTTAATATATGTTGTAAATCTGACATCTTGCCTATTCAACAAGATGGTATTATCATACTCAATTTTCATCACAGAGTTTATTATCATAGCTGCACCGAAAAAGCAGTGTCGTTTCCTAAACATTGCTCTCTGGAATTCTGACAAAACCCCTTAGTTTAGAGATTATTGCCTTTGAGAGTTGAAATGACTTATAATTCAAACAAAAATAGCCAGAGGGAAAATTATTTAATCTTTATAATAGCATCTGTGGAAAGAGAAAAAAACGGTGAAAATGGGGTTGAGGGTCTTTGGTAGATCTTAGTGGTTGAGAAGAAGAGAATGGGAGATAGACTTGAGGGACCAGGGGTCACTAGAGCTACTGTTTGGTAAATGCTTGATCCTCCTGGGGATATGTGGTTTTAACTGCAGCTTCCTAAGGCAGGAGCAAGGAGCAGTGGCAGAAAGACATGGTGGCAGTCTGGGCTGATCTCTGTGCACTGCCTGGAAATCAGTAGCACGATGAACCCAACTGTGGTTGGGCTGTTGGTCTGCATGATGGCCCAGACAGTCTACGGGCAAACATTGCCTCAGACTGTGACTCTTGTGGTGCCTCAGATGTTGGCTTCTCCATCTCTTACATAATATTCTGCTCATATGGAAAATAGTATATTTGCTTAGGCAGATGTAGAAAGGTTGGTTTGACGTATATCTGGATTTAAAAAGCTCATTAGGTTTTTTGGTTTTGTTTTGTTTTTCCTGAAGAAACTGTATGTCTACTCTACTGGATTCTACTACTCCCTGGAGGCTACAAATGCATATCCAGAGAGCAGTTGCTGAAATTGCTTTAAATTTCAAAATTGAGAGATGAGGACCCTATAGAAAATGAGTCATTGGTTTTTGGGTTTTTTTGAATTTTTATGGAAAAAATCTCATTTCAAGCTTTTCTGATTTTAAAATGAAGAAACACAAAGTAGAATGTGATTAAAAATGGAGAACATGGGACACATTTTTATCCTACTTTGTCCTGCTTGCCTTCTAGCTTGTCTAATAGCAAAACAGAAGTTATTAAAAATGTTACTGCTGAACGTGTTTCCCTGCCCACTCTCACACTTCAGTTCCCCACATTTCTTTCTTCCATACAAAAGCCAGTAAAATAGGGCTGAGGGAGGGAAACGGGACAACCTGACACTTCCCGGTTTTCAGACCTTTCTGTTAAGAGTCTCCTTTAGGAGTCCAGGCTCAGTCTGCTCTCTCCGTATAGGGTCAATGGGGAGAAAGGGAAAGTGTTATCCTTCAGGCCAAGTTAACAGGTTCTATTTCTTCTTAGTTTTAAAACTTCTTAAAGAGAAATGAAAATTCCGCTGTGTTATAACTTCAGTGAAGGGCTTTACCCACAGAAGTCTTTTAAAGACAGCCCTGCATTCCTGGCATCTCCTCTGGTTTTGAAGTAGATTCAGAGTGTGTTCAAACCTTCTCCTTGTATTTGATCTTAAATTAGGTCCTTTTCCTGCAGAAATTTCTCTGTGTGGCACAGAAGCTCAAGAAAACTACTTGACATGCATGAATGTGTTTGTAGGACACTTTCCTTTGTGGTCCCTTCTTGATTATTCTTAGAAGCTCACCTGTGTTAAATGATGGCTCCTTTGGTCCCTTGCATGGGTACTGAAGACACTGTATGAAAAGATTTGCAGAGGGTTGCATTTCCATAGCTCTGCTGCCTTCCCTGGACATATACCAAAGTGCATCCATTTGGGAATTCTTCTTCATAATTCTTCACATTCCATGAAAAAAGAAAGCAAAAAGTTGTTAAAGCAGATTGAATGCATCTTACCAATGAAGCAAGTTCTATGCTTGACTTTCCAAGCTGAGTTTATTGGCCAGAGTCTTGTTTGTGCTGTTTGTTGTCCTCACACTGACCCATAATTTGAGTTGTGGTTTTATTGAGCATGCCTGGAAGGGTCCTCGATGGTGCCCCTCCAGATTTACATCAGTGGGAGTATTGCGACCCTGGGAGGCAATGTTGTTTAACCTTAGAATGGACTTGCCAGGAGCTGAGTTGTAGTTCTAGATCCTGGGCTAAATTTGTGTGCTCCTCAAGGAGCCATATCATGCCAAATTCTGCCTTCAGTTACCCACTAAGGTTTACTATGGGATGTCAGTATCAGCTACTTCTCCAGCTATAAAATGGAGGAAAAAGCCTAATTTATGCCTCACAGAAGAAAGAACTTGACAGATTACACTGAAGATGTAGTGTTCCTGTTACAGCAAAGAAGGTCACCATAAATTGAATCTTCAAATAACTTGCTCGACTGACTTACTTATGGTGATTTGCTGTCATTCCAGTTTAACAAAATGCTACTGTTTGAGATAAGAAGAAAAAATGCTCCTTTCTTAAACTATATTTTTCATATCCACCAAGAGACAAATTAGATTTTTGTGATGTTTTCTTATGTTGCAAAAATATCCAGAGTATTTCCACAGTGGGAGTAAGCTAATGGTACATCACTGGAACATCTCCAGTGAAAATAGCTGTGGTGGAGTGAAAAGACCAGCAGAAAACAAGTAGTCGGGAGCAAGAATGGCTAACATGTACACATATATTTATTTACACATCCTTGTTTGCAATATGGACTGCTGGATATTTTTAAGTACCAGGAAAAAGAGACTTCAAACATTTTCATTGACCTTACAGCCATTACAGTTAAAAGTTGTTCCAATGAAAAGAAAATTGTTCCAAGAAATTTTCCTTAAGGACTTGGCAAAGATTTAATGCAGGACAATTATATCTTCAGGATGGAAATCGAGAGGAAACTTTCCTGTATTCAGATTCCTCTTAATTGTGTTTTAGGGCTGAAGACCTTGGCTGTATTCCATATTGTCCAATTTGTTGCTTTGCTCGGCAGGGCTTCTCTTTTGGAAGAAAGAACCAAAGAAATATAGCAGTCCTTTTATTAAATGCCATCTTGACCTTGCTTCTTGGAAATATAATGGCCCAGAGGATGAAAAATTACAGCAAGTGTTTATTACTGAAATCCAGTCTCAGTTGTGAGAAGATTAACTGTTTCAAAAGATTCAAACATCCTGCCTGCTATGGTGGGATGCACGTGGAAAAAAGCTGCAAAGCAGCATTAGAGAACTGGAAAAGTCTGTGTAATGTCTTGCTCTTGATGCACACGATTGGTATTTGTGGGAAATGCTTGAAACCATGAGTTTCAGAAGTGGTCCAAATCAAGTGCTACCATCCCTCACTGCCCTATTAGCTAAACAGACTGCTGAGGGGAAGATCTGGACCATGAATACTTATATCATCCCAAGCTGCCCAGTGATAATGGCAGAAAGAAGCAGAGGCTTCCAAAATTTGGGTTTGGAAGTGAAGTGTCAAATGAGTGTTCTGTAGCTGGATATTAGTATCTGAATAAAAAGCAACTTTATTCCTTTTTTTTAGTTTTGTGTTTTGTTTTTTTTTTTTGTAGGAAACCTGTAGTTCCTAAGCCCGTTAATATAGCATGGAAAAAGTCTGTTTATGAGAAAGGCTTCTTTGGAGGAGCAGGTTCTTCATAAATACAGAAGTAGACACTAGCTTCTGTTAGAAATAGTTTTTATTTTAAAAATGGCTAAACTGCAGACTTTAAATAACTTCAAGTCTTTCCTTGTTACTGGAGACAAAATGAAGTTGTTTGCCTTTGAAGATACTTTTCCATCTTTTACCCCATAGCAGGAAGACATTCCCAATTCAGAAGACTCCCCAAAACCTTTCATGGTATCTTTATGCAGCATAACTGTTAGCTTCTTGGAGAGAATAATTTATTTATTCTTTGCACCCTTTCTTACTGAAGCATGAGTTTTACAAGTAAACACAGGATTTTTTTATTATTATTTGGTAGCAGCTGTAAAAATGGCAGCTTATATGCCTGCTTTACTCAGACTATGTATTTACACGATCTTTAAAAGATTTTGAGAGGCACAGACACCTACTGCTTTTTGTTTGCATTGTTTATAGTAAGCCTTTATTACTTCTGTTTACAATATTTTTTTATTTCCTTCTTAAGAAGTAAATTTTCCATAATGTACTTTTCTGTTAAATGCTCCGAGGTAGTTCATAGGCTACAGCTGGATGGTCCACGATTCCCTTCGTAAAGTCAATGTTTAGATGGAGCATTAGCCATAGAGCCCTTAAGTTTTCCTTTTACAGCACATAGCTGAAAATCATAACAAAAGCAAATTATTTATAAACTTAGCATCTCAGCTGTTGAAGTTAGGAAGGTTCTGGCAATGTCTTAGCTGTCTGTAATGACAGAGCATGAATTCTCTTAGAAGTAATTTAGGCTGAGATATGACAGCATATACATGTAAAAATGCTACATAAATTACTGTCTTATCCAAGACAGCAAGAATACCTCGTGTTTGTTTTCTAGTGCCTGTGAACAAAAAGTTAGCTAGAGTCAAAACCTGTTTTGCAGCACCAGTGCAAATTTGACGTAGCTCCACTGGCTTTGATTGAACTTCTCTAGATTTATGCTGCTTTAAGTGATGGTGAAAATGAGATTTAGCCCCTGGAATACAACTCCTGTGAAATGTCTCCCAGTTCCCTTCAGGATAAAGTAATTTGCTTGTATTTTACAAGGAATCATCTAACTCTGCAGTTGTTGCGTATGAGCAATTAAGTTCTGGTTTTTCAGCACTTTTCTTTCTCACCATAGATTTTTAAAGTTATTTTTGATTGTGGGTAATACAGGATTTAAAAACAAAAAAACACCCCCCCCCCCCCCAAAAAAACCCAAAAAACAACAAACCCCAATAAAACCCAGCTTCTTTCTTGCATAATTTGTTTAGATAGTCAGCAGTTCTGGGCTGCTTGTAAATAAATAAATAAAAGATGTGCAATTTTAAAAAATGTTGGAAATCTTCAATGGACTGGTGTATCTTCACTAGAAACTATAAGCAGGCCTTTCTATTTGTACCCCTGTCTTGTCAAGATCAGCATAAGTTTATTCTCATCCCTGTGATGCCCTCAGGGACAGATCGTCAAACCATTTGGATGCTTCACTCCATCAATTTTGGTAGGTGTCAGATGCCTACATATCATCTGAGGACGTGTGCTCAAGTAGAGGGTATATGAAAGAAAAGATTAGCGATGATCAGTAAATTCCTGTATGTGTTAGCATTTTGTAACTTAATGACATGAAAAAAACCCCCAGATTACCAAATCTCATTTTAGAATATGATCAAGTCTGTGTTTAGTATCTTTGACAAGCCAACTAGGATGATGCTCTGTATTCCCTCACCGTCAGATCACTCCCCGAGTTCTTCTCTGAATTCTCCCATGTTTGTCAGCATCCCTGAACTGCAGAGAGCAGAAGAGACTCTTAATTTTAAGGTTATGTGTGCTGCTTCCAAATGCCAAGGCAGAATATACTCTCTCTTTTCCCTTGTTAATTATCCAAGAGTCTCAGCAGTGGTTTTGATTACAGGGCTGCATTTTTTCCTTCCTAGATGTGTGACTTTAACTCATGCAGTTCTGTACAGATAGCTGCAAAGTTGCCTCAAAGTTTTCTTTTTTATTTGCTTGCAAATATTTTAGCTTTGTTAAAGAGTGCTGCAAAAAAGCAGAGAAATGGAAAACACTTCAGCCTCATCAGGAGTCTGGGGAGAATGTGTAAGTCTGCTGAAGCAGGAATTGGATATGCCCAGAAGGGAGAAGCCCCTGCCAGCACCAGGGCATGGCAGGATTACACTGTCCTCCCCACAGTTCCTTGTACTGTGCGGTGTGACATAGTACCACAGGGTAGGTCTGAGAGGAAATTAAAGACATGGATCTGATCACAAATGTAAAGAAGCACAGATTTTGAAGAGAAAATTAATCCTGGATCATTTTCATTTTGGGGCATGTGGAGTTGGAAATGCAGAGATGCAGGATGAGCACCAATCTGCCATGGTGGCGAAGAGGAAAAAGCCCATTAACTTGAATAAATAAGGGGAAAATGATGTCTTTGAAAACTCTAGGCTTCTTGCTAGAATTCAGAGAGAAACTGAGGCAGCATTTCCCCTGGAGCATCCAGAACTGTGAGGAGGTGCTCTGAAATGCCCCTTGTTCAGTCATCTGAGAAGAGGCAAGGGGTGTGCATCTCAGGAGAAAACTGTGCATTTTCTGTCTGCTTTAGAGATGTCACTCCGGTCAGACTTTCTCCAGTGTTTTCCTAGAGGAATATATGCAATTGCTGGAGCATTTGTGCTTTTCTAACACTCCTGCTTGGTGGATCATCGCCTCTGGTACTTAGATGTTTGGGAATGAGAGAAAATAAATAGTGGTCAAAACTTGGCAGGATTTGATCCCCAACAGGGATTACCTAAACCCTTTGCTGTTTCATGTATCATTTAAAGAGGCAGCTTGTTGTAGGTAAAATAAATTTGTCTGGCCTAGTGAGAGTATTGGGACAATTGTCTCTATCTGGAGATGATGCTGGAAGTGAGAGTCTGATGTGCTGGCCAAGGCACAGGAGGAAAGGTCTGGTTACAGGACAGCCAGGAACTAGAAATGAGAAGGGCAAGTGTGGTGCCAGAGTGTATGCAGTGAAGTATTTTCAGTAGTGGTGAGAAAATTTTAATACTACTGTGCAAACCCTTGGTAAGACCTCAGCTGCAATAGCCTGTGCAGTTTTGGTTGTTAAATTGCAAGGATGAAGAGTCACACCTGGGACAAGGCTTTCAGAAACAGGGACAGCCCATGTGATGGGAAGAGGGAATTGGTTTAGAGATGGAAAGAAGCAACATCCCTCTTGGAAAGGCACAAGCCAGTCCTAGTTTAAAAGTTATATAGCTATTTGAGTGATGATGAGTACCAAGCTTTAAGACATTGGTCTTCTTAGGTGTAGTGCCATATTCATGTGAAAGTCAGCTTCTGGTTTTGGAACTGGTTTGCCCTGGGAAGTCTGGACATGGTGATGGGGCCTTGCAAGCACCTGTCTTGGACAAGTTGTCTTCCCTCTGCTGCATAGCTCAGCTTGCAAACTTTCACTAGCTTGCAAAACTGTGCAGAGTAATTTTCTTCCTTATGTATGTAATGTAACCAACTGTCTAGTTGGCTAAGCTGAGCCAGTGCATTCCCAGCTCATGCGGGAAGTGCTAGTGCCACCCTCATGTCTAACAAACCAGCAGCCCTGAGGTTGTGGTCACGCTTACTCTAGTCTGGAGGTGTTTGGGGTCAGCACAAGCAGGCTGTTAGGGACACCAGTCCTACCTCTTGCATTTGCACTAGTGCCTGTGGTTTTACCAGTGGCTTCTGCAGGCTGGAAATCCTCAGTCTCACGAATCATGGCCCAGTGCCTTAGAGTCAGATGCTTCTTCCTCTCCGGTGTTTTGGCTGGCCTTTTCGCTTTGTTATTGAAAGTGGTGAACGTGGGAAATCTTATCTGTTGTCTGAATGACTTCCATAGCTGTGCTCAACATCCTGTGATGGTGCTGTCTCTTTATGAGCGTCTCCCTTGTCATTGTTAACATGGAACAAATATCCCTGGAAACAAACAAAACAAGGAAATATAGAAAATATTTGCTATAAAACAGAATTGTGTTTAAATTGAAGGTCTTCCCAAGGAGTTTACTAATACACGCTTAAGAGCAGAGCATGCTTTGTCTAGACCTGAATGTTGACTTTTCCTTTTGAATCCTAGCAGGATAATGTGGGGTTCTTTAAATGTCAAAGTCTCTTTCATGGACCTAAATCATGGTAAGTCTTTTGTACAGAATGATTTAAAAGCTGAAATAGAGTTAAAGCCTTAATGTCATGACTGTGCATGAATTCTTGAAAAATTGGGGTTTTAATCAGTGAACAGTATTTTATCATAGTCCTTTTTGAGGGTGGAGAGTATGTTTGATCATGCTTTTCTCCGTACCTGATCCACAGATCTGAGCGTCTAGTATCATAGAGTATCTCCAGTGATACAGTTCTGGGTAATAGCCCCTGGTGTTGTTCAAAGAACAGAACTTTTGCACTTTATGAAGTTGTTCCAAGTGGCAGTTTTGGGATTAGATGTCTCAAGATATGTGTGAAAAGAGAAAGTTTTGTAGGCATGCCACCTGCTCAAATCCAATCCAGAGGCTGCTGGAATACAGGTTGGGATATTTTGGCTTTGCTTTCTTTCATTAGGAGAGTGAAGAGGTGGGTTGTTTTGTTTAGGTGACTTTCACAGATGCTTGTTACCAAATAGGAACAGAGCAAAGGCTTGACCTGGAGGTTGACTCTCCAGTGACCCTTAAAGTTAGAGTAACTGAGAAAGCAGCAGTTGCACCAATAAAAGCTTCAAATGAGCTGAGGGCTAAGAAAGGGAGATTGTTGCTTATAAGAAGAACTGAACCGACGATGGCAGAAAGCTGATACAGGAGCAACATGAGCGATATTATCTCTCCAACAGACATGACTGTGTTCCAGAGGCTGCAAGGTCAGACCCTCGGTTTGCTTAAGGCCACATGAAGACCAAATGCATCCTTTCTATACTACTGTAAACAGGGACCTGAAACAGGATAATTAGCATTATTGGAATGAGCTCTCTGCTTCATGGAACTTCTCTGTGTATTTCTCAGCCAAGAAGAACAGAAGAGTCTTTGAAAAAATAATTTCCAGCAAGTTTGAAATGACTCAATGGCCAGAAGGAGAGAGGCTATGGCTGTACTTTCCACTGTGTGTAGAAATTGCTCAATCTAGATGATTTTTACCATGGGTAGGATCTTACTATGGAATGAGGATTTACAGGATGAAGTCAAGGCAAACACGTCCCAGCCATCTACTTAACTTCCAACCCAACATTTAGAGCTGTTTTCTCCTGACCTTCTGTATTTAAGGGTCACTACCACAAATACCAGAGGTTTTGGGGCGGATTCTGCCCTTTTTATTATTTTTGAAGTCCTTGGGCCCTTAGTGAAGGACAGCTCAATTGTGAGTCACAGCAGCAGACCATCTTCAAAGGCATTCTGATGGCTTAATGGAAAGAAGCCCAACCTTGCCAAATATTTGAGAGTTACTGACACATTTAGTGCTGGATATGGTCATGAACAGCTCTTTAGAAATAGCCACGACCCAAGTTGGTGACTAACAGCGAGGAGGGCTCAGGGGTACTGGAAGATAATTTGAGAGTAATGCAGTTGCATGGGTATTTGGTTTAGGCACGTGCCACATGGTGACAGTTCTCTAACTTCGTATATAAAACAATCAGAATGGAAAAAATATAATTAAACAATACCAATGACTTATTCCAGATCCTGACGAATTGTTATACTCTGTGTCAATTTTAACAACCTGACAAGTCTAAGGCCAGGAGGTAAAATGAGCTAGATGAAATATTTTGCAGAAAAGTAAACCAGTGGACTTCAGCTCCTCTTTAGCTCCTGGGGTTTTTTTTCTTTGCATGTTTATTTTTCAAAAAAATTAGGATGCTGACATGATGAAGTTACTTGCTGTGGGCCAATGTGTTCCCAATTGCAATGTCGAATTAAACCAAATCCCATGCCTAGACTCTCTGAGTTTTGACAGGGACTGCCCCTGGAGCTTGTGGGGACACGAGCCATCAGCAGCTGATACCTCAGTGCCACTGAGGAGCCAGGCCACCTTTTCAGGTGGATCAGGTGGCTGGAAACACTTCCCACAGTTGTAGCCTATCTCATCCTCCAATTTTACTTTTTTTTTTTTTTTTTTAATTCCATTTTCCAATACAGACAGGAGTATGAATATGGGGGGGGGGTGTGTGTGCCACCAACCAAAGGAAGCAAGAAATAAGCCAGATATTTTTGCTGTAATTACTTGTTACAGGCTAAGAGCAGTTGCTGTGTCTAGCTCGGGATCTGAAAATATAGTTCCAGTTCTAAAGCGAATAGCGTATCTCATGCTGTTATTTTGGCAGGGAACTCTAGAGGGGTACAATTTAGCAAAAATGGGTGGAGACCTCAAGAAACATTCACTTTCTTGGAAAAGTCTGAAATGACCAAATATTATGGGAGACTAGAAGAACACAAATTATCCCTAATCTCCTGAGAGGTATCAGAAGTAAGGTTTTCTCAGGCAATATATGATCTCTCATATCTATCAACTGAAATGAAAATCCCAATGTAAAATCAGGGCTGGGAAGCACTTCGTAGAATCTGACAATCCCTGATATCTGTAATTTATACCTGCGTTACGGGCAATGTGAAACAATATTTTAAGCTGTGACAGCTGTAAGCTTGCTGTAATTTTTAAGAAAAGACAAAGTGAGGAAAGAGCCCTAATTTTAGTGGGTTTTAGGATCTCTGTTCCGCTTGTCTTGAATGGGATCTCAATGCACGCTGCAGAGTGAAATCAGCACAGGAAGCTTTGTGCTCTAAATAGAAACTAGGTATGTTTTTTTAAATCCCTAAGCAATGCAGGATTTGGGGGGAAAGAGATCACTCTGTTGCTAACTCATATAAGAATTGCTTTTTCCTCCAATATAGATTATTTTTTACCATCTCACATTCTAGTACATGTAAAAGATTTTTAGACACTCATATGACGTTTGTTCATTTATTGGGTTGTTTTGGGTTTTTTTCGCCCCAACTAGGCCGGTATTTTTAATTTCTGTTACATAGCATCGATGAAATAAAGGAAGCACTACAGGGGCCCTGAGTACAAAAGTGGTGTTTCATATTCAGGGGAAGCCGGAGGAGCTGTAAATCCTGTAAGAAGGACACTGTGAACACAGTAGCTTGGAGTCTGAGGAAAACTGTGCCAAGCCTCCCTAAATGCAACCTCTGGTCTGGGTGTGCAGAGCCAACCTGCCATCCCTGCATCCTTCTGCACGTTCCCCGTGGGAAGGTGCTGTGGGCTGGCAGCGAGGGTGCACAGTGGGGACTGGATGCATCTCATTGAGGACACTATTTTTTATTTCTCAAGCAACAAGTCTAAACTGTATCTGTGCCTGATAGTGGGAGCCAGCTCCTGCTAATATCAGTGTCTCCCATCAGCTGGTGTTAAAACTGAATGGGTGGGGAAGATATGGGTAGGAGGTTACACTAAGTGCCTGTGAAGCCTTAACAGTGATCTGTTTTGAGGAACAACATGATATTTACTATGGGATAAAAACCTAAATTGCTTGCGTTTTCGCTGACATGTTGCCAGTGGTGCTTTAGAGCTCAGACCACACAAGGAAAATGGTGTTCCAGGATATATTGCCTCCTTAAAGAGAGACTCTGAGACTATGACCTAATGTTTATAATTGTAAGAGTTATTGAGAGTCAATTGAAAATGCAAAATTCCCAAGTGATTGCATTTATCACTTGTGTGATTAGCATGCTTGTGGAGTATAAACAGCTGAACAAATCCAAATGGTTGATGCAGTTCATCAAGAGAAAGAGAATTAAAAATGTCAGATATTGTTGAAAATTAGGTAAGGCATGATTTTAAACTCTGCTTAGAGAGGATGATCAAAGGATTTTTTTAATGGGCTTTTAATCATTTCTGGTCCCCATAAATGTCTGGACAAATACAGTTTACTTGGAAACTGATAGGAATATTGATAGAATCACTGTACTCAGTGGGATTTTACACATTCAGATATGAAAGCTTGCATTGTGAATTGCTCCAGAGAAGGTTTGGGTTTAGCAAAATGTTCCTAAGAGGAGCTTTGTTTTTAGCATAAATATATTAAAATATGCTAAAATATATAGCATAATCTTTATAATGTATATAATAAAATTTGTATAATACATATATAATCTCATATATGTATATCTTTTTATATATATTCATATAAAAATAAGATTTCTTTATCATTTCCTAAGGCACCATTTTATAGCACTGTATTTCTGTGAGTGTAGCAAAGGGTTTTTTTAGGTGAGATTACAGTCTGAAGTCTGCAGCATCTTGAAAATTATTTTTAAATTCAGATTTCAGTGTATGTAGTTGAAATTGTCTATATCTTGGATGACAGAAGGCCAGATATTTAGTGCTAGTCTGTAAAACCTGGAAGACCTGTTTTGTTGTAGATGAAACACAATGATTTCTGCGTTCTAGTTATATCTTATTTTTACATCTTTGTGGGCTCAAGAAAGAACACGAAATGATTTTTTTTTTTTGAGCTTCCTTTCAGAAAGATTTATTATTTTTAGGTTTTGGCTAAAGTTGAAGTTAAGGATTTTTCCCAGCTTACTCCATTTCAATGTGCCTGCATCCTGGAGAAAGAATCTGGGAAAAGAGAGTGCAATTACAACTGAAAATTGCAGACAAGTTTCATTGACTTTGTTATGAGTTTTGCTTTGTGCTGTTTTACCCCTACTTGTTTATATATTATTTTTAAGGCATGTCAATGTTAATTAAAATTTTTTTTTTCTCTTTTTTCTTAAAAATAAGGTGAATAGGGACATGTTCTTTTTTTAAAGTGCTCATCTGAAAAGGGTACTTAGAAAGTTGGCTTATTGGTGGTAACTACTGCCAAAATTATTATCCATACTGCTATGATATGGGAATGTTTCACAAGCAATGCCTTACTTCTATGTCTTCGTTCATTTGTGAAGGTAAATTCTGCTGATCCAGAAACTGCAGAGATATCTACAAGGACTTTGCTGGAAACGCAAGCTAGAAGGTGCTTGTCCAGGGGGCAGCTTCAAGACAGATTTATGCAGCTTTCTGTTTGCGTGCAGATGGAGTTTGCCGAGGGGTTGGGAACACTGTTTTTATTGGTTTTGTTCTGTTTTTTCTTTTGGCTGACTTTGCCCATCTTTGTTCACTCAGCCCCGGGAGTGTGCTGTGGTTGGGACCTTGCACTTAATTCACATCAGCAGTTTCAGTAAACACTTAGTAAATAACAGATCACGCACTTAAAAAAAAGATATGCTTTGGGATGCCTTTTTTTAACAGCTTTAACACCTGTATTATTGGCAGTTTTTAACAACGCTGTGTCGCATGACCGTAATCCAAGAACAGTCACGCATTGATTTTGGAGAGACAAATACTCATGCACCAAGGGGACCTTTTCCATCTGCTCCCTTCTGCTGAGCATCAGATCTGCCTGTTGGCATTGCTTATGTTTTGGATGACTTTGTCATAAAGCCTGGGGTGATGAGGAGTCGAATGCCTCGTCTGCACATGGCATGTCAAATTTCTGTAGTCATGGTCGTTTGCAGTGTGGGGGACTGCCTTAAAACCATCCTCTTCTTATACCAGCCAGGTGTCTCAACTGGCCTCTATGAAGGTGGTGGTTTTCTCAGTAAAACCCATGACTTACATTTTCTCTGCTTAGCTTATGATTTATTCCTCAAAATGGCCCTAACATGCATTTCTTGTAAATGGCCTATAGCCTCATGAGAGCAGCTTGGCTCATCTGCTCTGGCTTTTGAAATCCTAATGACCATTTAATCGAGTAAATGTGAGATAGCTGTGAGCTAGAGCTGGTTTCATGGCTCTGCTTGCATTTAATGGTGTCATGGTCTTCAAATGATACGTATCCTAAAGCGTTAAACCATCCCACTCATTGATGGCATTAAGCTATTTTCCATACCCATGGTCTAGCTGTGCATCTGCGGCTCAGTGTGAGTTGCCCCGCAGTTGGGGAAGTCACAAATATCCATGTACGCTGTCTTTCGTTACACAGCTTAATGAGATTTCTGCGTCCCCTGGGAAACCGGCATGGCCCACAGATGGGTGATAACCACATTATTTTTCTGCTGCTACCACGTCCCCATACTTCTAACATCTTCTCCAAAGAAAAGGCATAGTTTTGTGTAACGGACTGTAAAAAAAGAAGGTAAAACAAATGCCAATATTACAACTTCATATTGTTAAAATTTATTTTAAACAAAAGAGGGAAGGGCTATATTACAATTTTTTTTGAGTTCGTTTCCATATGAGCCTCCAGGTAATGCTGAGAGGCTGGTTTGTAATTTCTGTGCTAATGGCAGATGCCCAGCGGGAGATAATTACCTTTCAAGAGTGCCTGGCTTCTTTTTCAGGGACTTAAAATAACTGGCCAGCAGAGAAGAAATTGTTCCAAAGTTTCGTGCTTGGGAATAGGTTTCCCAAACTACAAACTTATATCAAGAAAAATGAGATACTGAATGAACATGCAGGCAACTGCTTAAAATCTGACTAAAGGAAAATTCTTCTCCAAACAACACAAAACTACAGGAATGTGTTTTGTCAAAGTCACAGTTCATTGAATTAAAATTTCTCAGAGCTGACTGCTCAGCCCTTCTCTTAGAGCACAAACACAGAACATATTTTTCCATTTTCAAACCCTCTAGGTCTGGAGTCCACACAGCCATGAGAGAGAGAGGAGCTTGGTCGTATAGCTATGATGGGGAATTTAAAAGTTCTGGTAAAAGTTTCTATTAATTTACATCTGCACTGCGAAAAACCTCAGGATATCAAATTAGCTAGAAATAGAGCATCAACCAGGTCACTGAAATTACAAGTGACTTCTATCCTCATATTTGCAAGAAGGTGTGAATAGGTCCTTCTGCAGTCACCAGACTGCAGTCTGCATTTTACCAATCTTAACAGAGCTCTCTCTACATGATTGCTTATAATGCTGATACAAAATCTAGTATTAAACCGTGGATTTTGTATAATCTTTTTTCAGTAATGCTGCAAAAACATTAGTTACTAAAAAAAAGCACCAAACCATAGAAAGGTAAATGTCATTAAACGTCAAAACCATAAACTCATTAAAGATGATGAAAAAATTGTGCTCAAGACTAGCATCCTTGAACCTTTTTGTATTTGCCTCTTCTTAAAGTCACTTTTTCATCTTTGATCAATAAGAAAGCATAGGCAACTTAACTCTAAAGTCATGATTTGAAATTATGTAATTTCTAAGTATTTTAAAGTGAAGAAATGTTTAGAGTAATTTCCTGTTTCCATAGGATGCCATGCCCAGAAATGGGGGACAAAATCTGTTTCTATACTTGCACCACACACATCTACAGAACATCCCCAGCCAGCCAAGCACTGTCCGGGGCTGTAAATAAAATGAGACTGAGAGCTAGTACAGGTCTAATACACTGTGTGTGCTTCAAATGTTAATAATGCAACCAGATTTTCTTCGGATTAGAAATATGCTTTGCTATACCTGAGATTTTCCATGGAATTGCGTTTTTTTTAAGGTGGGGGCCCAGTATTTTTGCAGTGTGCATGGCATTTTGAATATAGCTGTTTAAAGGGTGTGTGATTTGATTATTTATTTCTGGCTGAAGCATAGCGGGTGTTTTGTAACACCTGTTTTTGGTTTTGTGGTTATAAATGACTGCGTGACAGACATGTGCGATAGGAAATACGGTTGTGTCCCAGACAAGCCAGGACATCCTCTCCTTGGGCATAACCAAGAGGCTGATCTTTTCCTGGTAATGCTGAATTAGTACAAAGTTCTTGACTAGGAGATTTTTGTGTGAGCAAGAACTTTGTGGCTTTAAATATAGCCACAGGAAATGAAGTAGTCATTAATGAATTTAGAGTAGATGAGTATACAAACTGAAAACCGAAGAGGACTCCCTGCGCTGAAGCTGTTAGCCAACACTGGGTAGAAAACTATTTTGTGAGGTCTTCAGTCACACTGGCAGCTGCAACATCAACTTTTGGCTGCTCTATTGTTACCCAAAGGGCTCACTAATACCACACAATTAATTGAGGCTACAAATAGATCCATAATCCTCCTGTGTCAGAAGTGCTGCTTTTTTTTAATTCTGCCTTATGTGAATGATGTTAATCTTTTCATTTGGGGATAAAATTATGGCCATTACACAGTCTACTAATACTTTTCCTACAGGAGGCCAGTCCTCACACACTAGTGATCTCTTGGGTATTATTTCTCATGCAAATTCAGATGGTATATTTAAAGACATTTTTAGCCTCTAATGCTGATGATGCTTGGTAAAATGACACTGCAGTGAGGAATACAGACCATTCAGTGCCCACCCTAAGCCAGCAGGAATGCCTACAAGCCATTTTCTTACATACTTTTCTCTCCTGTGGCCTATCTTTGGTCTACGAGTTAATTGATCCAGTATTTTCTGAGATAATTATCTTAAGCTTTGACTATTCAGTTAGGAAAGCAGTTGCACATATAAATCAAAAATAAAACCTGTATGCTTTCAGCACTCTTGCAATTAGGCAGCAGTACTATGGTTGGCTTATCAGGAGCAACAGTGGAACTTTTTCCTTCTATAATTGAGGATGAGATTGGCACTTGATTACTGACCTCTTGGGATTTCAAAGCTCCAAGAGACACCTCAACTATCACACATGCTATGATCATTTGGTGTTTCTCAGTGATGGTAAATTATACATTCGCAGCCCCGAATCTAACTAGTTCCTCAAGGCTTTATGTGATGCTGAGAGAAAGGCTCGGTATGAAGTTCAGACCAGAACTTTAACCTGCATGGTGGGACAGCACTGTGTGTTTGACCTCAGCAGAGTTTTAGTCTCTTCTTACTGTTGATTTACCATAGGGCTGTGTATTTGCTGGTGTTGGTATAGAGGTTGCAGTCTGCCTTCAGAAGAGAGCTGCGGGTGCAGCATCCTTGCTGCTCTGGGTTCTTTTGATATTTCATACTCAATT
The DNA here is from genome assembly GCF_000737465.1 of Haliaeetus leucocephalus. Classification (NCBI taxonomy): domain Eukaryota; kingdom Metazoa; phylum Chordata; class Aves; order Accipitriformes; family Accipitridae; genus Haliaeetus; species Haliaeetus leucocephalus. The sequence continues at coordinate 232,659 of NW_010972610.1, read as the reverse complement.
AAAAGAAAATACATCAAAAAAACAGTGAATCAATAATTGCTGTAAACTAGAAGCTTTGCTTTGGTTATGGTTCAGTAGTACTATTTACACCAAAGGCTTTTATCAGCATTTAGCGGGAGTGGGGACAGCCATCAGCGTATAATTAAACTCCATTTAGAGGGTTTAATTTGTGCTTTGGTGCTGAGGGAGTAATTCCAAATGTTAGAATTATAAAGGGGATTTAATCATAAAAGATTAAATAAATCCCAGCTACATTTGACAAGCATTTAGCTCTTCAGTAAGTCATATGATCCTTAATTATTCTCCGAAAGCCTAATTAGCTCCATTCCTTATTTAAATCATATCTCTTCCACAAGACTCTTCTGGTGTGGCTCGATCTGCATTGCCTTTTTGATGCCTGTTTTGCTAATCAGGCTTTTAATCCAGCCAGTTAATCAGCCCTTCCCTGCCGCTAAGCCCAGCTGCCATGCTCCCCATTCAGCAAGATGCTTTAGACATCTCATAACCCAGCCTCAGAAAGCTTGTGTGGCCAAGTGCCCCAGGGCAGGCGATAGCAGAAGTCAAAGGCCAGTGTGATGGAAAGCAGCGTGATTTAAACCTGTCTGAAGAAACCTCTGAAGAAGTTTTTGCTGGAGGCTTTCATTCCACCTGTTGCCCTGTGACCTCCTCCGCTGGGACAGAGACATGCTTTATCCTCTTCATGGAAACTTTTATTTTCTTCCCTCAAAAAAATGCCATTTCTCCTCTATGTTCCTGTCCTTTTTTTCTGAGTGGGGTTTCTAGCAGGAAAAACTTGGGGTATATTGCCACAAGGTTAATACAGTTTCGGTATCGTAGTGGGTGGATGTCATTCTGCCAAATGTACATACTTGGCTCAGGAAAAAAATAAAATCTTTTACCTAATCAAAAATTCCTCAGCTGGAGTACATGAACTTTTCCAAATACTTGAAATTATTAATGGAGATGCCTTCTGAACTGTGATAGTAAACCTATATGTTCCTGTAAGCAGATACATAATCTGTTCACATCTAATAGAGCTGGGGAACAACATTTGTCAGGGTTCATTTGGCTACAGTTATCCCTTGTTTTTCCCCTTTAAAACTCAGTTGCAGAATTTCCAAAGTACTTTCTGTTGAACAATAATAAAGAAATGAAGGAGCTCTCATGCATACTAATTGCTTGCATGTTTTGCCTGAAATCTTTAGTGGGTGGCTGCACTGTGCAAACGCTGTTTACTCTGCATCAAGACCTGGTTTGGAGCTGGATGTCAGATCTCTGCAGAAAGGCATAGCACTGCCACATTTTCTATGGGTAAATTCCTTTGAAGGAGGCTTAAACCTCCCCATCTGGCTGTGTTTCTCACCCTGCTTTAAGCTCAGCTAAGTGACTGGACTGCCTGGGAGCAGAGGTGTGTAAACCCTGTCACAGGTATCAGAGCTTTGCAAATACGTCTCAATTCCACTGTGCTTGATTTCACTGATCAATCATGCCCCACTGATCTTTATTATTCTTTTATTTATTTTTTATTCTGTGATGCTCCAAGTAGATAGCAATTAATGTAGATGTCTAGAAAACCAACCCAAATCCTGCTGTGGGGAGGAGGAGCCCTAAATGGGGAAAGAATTGAGTTGTTGGGGCTAATACTGGACAACTTTTTTCCATTTTGTTTCATGAGATTGCTTGTCGAGGCCAAGCAAAAGCCCAAGCGAGGTGTGCCATCCAGTCTGTCCTCACACAGTGGTGCAGTCTGCCTTTCTGTGCTGATGATGTGTGAATTACAAAGGGGAATTAACGAGCCATGCTTAATAGAGGCTGCAGGTTTTTGGTTCACGTTGCACGGGCTCCGCACTAGAGATTAGTGAGATGTCTGTCGCCAGCAACCCCTTTGGGGGTTTGTGATACCACCAGAGCTGGTGTCGACGCAGACACGGGGTCTCTGACCTGACTGCAGCTCTGTGCCAAACCTCTGAGGGTAAGAGCAATCCCCATGAGATGGCAATCACCGTGGTTAGGGCCAAGGAAGGCAAAGCTTATTAGCAAAGCCTGGGGCAGAAGGACCCCCCATCAGCAGTGGTTTGGCAGTTCAGAGCTGCTGTGTGCATGGCAGTGCTCTGCTTTGATCGTTTTTCAGGGTATCAACTCCTGATGTTTCTGTCCCAGTCTCCTGACTTTCAGGTGACATAAACTCTGCCAGCAAAAATCTCATTCAGTATACACCAAATCATTCAACAATGGAAAGATTCCTTAAAATCAGTCTGTGCTCTCAGACTTTTGCATAGAGAGATTTCCCAAGCGGTCACAGCAGATGTCAGATGTTCTGCTTCTTGCATCTTCACAGTTTCACCCTCCTTAAAACAGAGGGATGCATCCAGATATTTTTAAAATTGCAGTCCATAGGAGAGGGGAACTGTTCTGCTATGTTTCTGCAGCTAAAATGTTTTTCTGTGAAGTTATGATATGAAATCAGTTATAAATTAAAAAAAAATATTTAGAAATAAGAACATCTGAGTCTTGAACCTGAAGCAGTCAATGGCACATGGACTTAAATTCTCCTTACTCAGGTTCTCTTTGTTATCCTGTGGCTATCCTGTGGAGTTGGGTCTGAAAACAACAAAATGTATGGCCAGACCTGAAGATGAGGTATATCACTGAGGAATAAAGAATGCTGGCTAATTTATCTGAGGATAACTTGTTATAGGCTTTTCTAACAACAGATTTAAGCGTGCCAAAATGTAGAACACAGTTTGATATTTTGGAGGGGTTTAAAAAAAAAAAGAGAAAGAAAAAAACTGCCCAAGGACACATTCTGTGTTTTTAAAAAGCCACATTACCGCAGAGTGCACCTCTCATTGTGCCAGGTCCACTTCCCTTGGCACAGATAAGGAGCAATGCCAGTGGTGCGGACACTCCCTATCTGCCCTGTGGACCGGGGCACCATGTGATGCTCCTGGTCCCTGTCACTCTGGCTCCATGGACCATCTCCTTCATTCCCCTGCATGCTGGGCTGTCGTTAGTCCCCAGCAATGAGAAGTCTCTTATCCAGTCTGAATTAATGCACTCGGAGTCAAGTGTGTCCCCCTCACTCCCACCATGCTACAGCTATTATATGTGTGCCAGGATTATACGATTCAGGTACATCCCTACAAAGGATGGAGAGGAATAGGGACATAGCCCTATTACACCACTGGGGATATGGTATAAAGGAGGAGGACAGTATGGAGTATAAGAGGCAGGAGAATTGGTAGCAGAAAATACAAATTCCCACCTCAGGAGACGCATCCCCATGAAAGGCTCTTTGCTCCCTGACACAGTGTACCTTTGCAGCTGCAGTTTAGTCCCAAATCCTGGACGAAACTGTTAAGAAACTTGGTTTTTTTCCAAGATTTCAGAGTGACTTTGTTAATGCACCAAAGCCTTTGTCTGACCTTTTCCTGTAATCTCCTTGAGTGCAGCATTGTTTAATCAAAAAACAATAATGTCATTATTTTGTGAATAATAATAATAATAATAATAATAATAATAGCTATGTTATTTCTTTTTCACAATTTTTAAACCAGCAGTCATTTACCAAAAATAGTTGAGGTGTTTAAATAATTGAAAGCTTTTAAAAAACATATTGTCTACCTCATTGTCCTGGTCAGTTCAAATACTGAATAAACCCTGTGCCAGAGACAGCTACAGGACATTTGAAGTTGGGGGTGGGAGGGTGGGTAAAAGGAGATGAGATGAGTCTCACTGGCTTTGGTGAAGCCAAAATTTTCAAAGGCAAATGAATTCTGTTTACTTAAATTTTTTGGCTCTGTGGTGACTGACAGGAGTCTGACTCTTCTGGGATGGAGCGGGGAACATTTTGAAACCCAAACCACAGGAGCCAGGACACAAAGATGTCTCAGTTGCCCAGCCAAACTCTTTTCCCGAGCAGGTGAAGAGCTGGCTGGGTACTAGACCCCCTGAGGGTCAGCTTTCCTGTGTGATTGGGCACAAGTGACAGGTTTATTGGTGGCCACGTGGGTTGGCATTCCATGGAACATAACAGCAGTTTAGGGTCCTTTAGGGTGCTTTAGACAGAGAGGGACGCAGCTCCCTCGGGAGCAATGCTGGCCCTGAGCCCAGTGTCCAGGAGCTGCATGTCAGGATGGAGCAGAGCCCACTGGGATGCCCCAACTCTACGTGTTTTGTCATCTTAAAACACCTATATGGCGAAAGACAGCTCCAGTAGTAGCTGTTAGACTCCACATTGTGGATGCCACCTCCTTGGGATGCCATCTTCTTATTGCTGGAAGAGGAGAGGGATGCAGGAGGAAAACCATGTGGTGCTTGGCCATTTTTAATCCTCTTTCCCTAAGCTATTGCTGAAGGCAGGGCTGGGATAGATGGACTTTTGTTTTGACCTACCTATGGCAGTCTTCTTGTCTTGTCATCATGGGTTATATATGCTGCTCTTCTGTCTATTAATTTCCAGAGCAGTCTTGTTTTACAGTAGTTCATCTTTCTGGGCATTTGGAGAACACATGCATGTATTTAATGAGGTGACACTCTGATTTAGTTTCCCAGTAACTTGAAAATAAAAATACACCTCTTTAAAAATATGGAAGATTTGGAGAGCCAAAATGCTACACTTAAAAATGGCAAAACACTCCGAAATTTGCTTTAACAGTTTGGATTGACTAATACATTCCTTTTATCCCTCCTAAAGGGATAAAATTGGATTCTTGGTTTATTTAAAAGATCCCTATCCCAATTGTCTCTAACAAATTCATCCGACAGATGGGTTGCACAATTAAAATCAATCTTATTTTTCTTTCTTAGGCTTTCAGTGTTATCAAATTCTGGATTGATTGTTGTTTTCTAATCTTAATCATCATGTCATTTTAAGTGCACAGAGGGGTTTTAAAAATAATTTGAGCTGGGATCATGCCGAAGGCTGCATCTGGATTCCTGGAGTATGAGGAAAGCTTTGAATCAAACAGCTGGCAACTTTGCTGGATACAGAAAGGCCAGCACAGTACTCTCAACCTGTGCAGATATCAATGGGAACTCTTGGCTGCTCTGGCAGAGTTGCTCAACCTTGCAGTTTCATTGGGAATCTTGTGTCCAAGGCTTTGCTTAATACCTGAGCTGCCAATTCTTGGCTCTCCTGTGAAAAAGCTCTGCCTGGGGGGAAGGGATGGATTTTTGTTGTTGTTAGTTATTTTTAAGCTGTTGTCTGCAGAGGGACCCAAGAAGATGAACCCAAAAGCCAAAAACATCATGTAAAGCAACCCCTCCGCTGTGCCTGCTGCAGGCTGCCTCCCTTGGCACTTTACACTGGTGGGATCCCACTCTGGTGGGATCTCGCTTCCCTGGGGGCTGCAGCACCCCAGAGCTGCTGTCTTTGTGGCAGTTGAGGTGGTTTCATGATTCCTGCTGTGAGGATGTGAATGAGCCCCTCTCATCCCAGATCAACGAGGAAACTTAAAGCCACAAGAAAAGTCTGCGAGCTCTGCTCGGTGCTCGTAGATTTCTGGAGACACGTCAAACCTGTGGGGCTTTGCTGGCTCAGGTGGTACCGTGTCCCTCTGAGCCCAGGTCTACCCTTGCAGCTTTAGGGTCCAAAGGGAAACCGCGGTTGAAGATCACTTCCCTCTCTATAGCTCTTCTTGGAGCTGCTTGACGTGACATACAGAATGGCCTCACTTGTTGCTAGAAAAAAAGATGACTCCATCATGGATGGCGTCATCGTGAGTGTCCCATTGGAAATGCCATGTTTGTTGTTCTGCTTGTACAAATTGGTGTTTTCAAGCAGAGTTTCATCTGTGGTTTCATGATACACAGTACTTGGTGGTGCTGCAAGTTTCTGGTGTCTCCCCATCCCATAGTGCTCATCCCTGCACTGCACTGCTCTGCCTGCATGGCAGCTTCAGGCTGACGCCAAGAACTGGGTCAGAGAATGGATCTTGCATTTTTGTTGTTGGGTTTGGTTTTTTTCCCTCTTTATTTTCCTTCATTTTGTTTTTAAGTCAGAGAGATCCCTAATGTGGCTGATGGAGTGGCCTGTGTCTGGACTGGGGAAACACCAAAACGGGTGCAGGGACTTCCCTGTGAGTAGCAGAGCTGCCAGGGAGGCTGTGCCCACAGTGTCAGTGCTGCCATTTACCCATAGAGTGGTATGTTTGTGCCTTCAAAAAGGATTCCTAAATTATTGGTTTTTTTAGTAAGTTCACAAGCAAACCTATACTTCCAACCAGACCTGCCAGCACAGCGTTGCTTGTTTGCAAGCAGCCAGGGTATTGCAGGGAGCACACCAAAAATTCACTGGCTACGACAGACTCTTGGAGCTTTGTGAATTTTCCCCTAAATGATGCATGAACAATTCTACCCTCCTTATTCCAGTCGTGGTGTGAACAGTGTCAGACAACTGTGTTAATTCCAATTATTAGTGTAAATGTGAATGTTACCTTTGGGGTGGCAAAGCAACAGATGAATCTCATTGCAGGCACTACCAAGGTTACTAATATGCATTTAGGGAAGAACGTGTGTATATGTGTATATATATTTAGCACATTGTATGCTAATGCCAGAAGGTGTTCTGGAAGCTGGATGAACTTGCTGCTCTTTGTGTCACTAAACTTAATACCAAGAAGTGTTGTCCCTTAACCCCAAATAGCAGAAATGCATATTTAATTCATTCATTTTTATAGTCAGAAGTGTATTTAATTTCAGGCTTCTGTCATGCAAAAGTTGAATCTGAAGTACTTCCCAAGTTTAAAAAAATCATTGTAATATCTAAAAATAAGAAGAAAAATAGCTTGTGTCCAACAATGCTTATTTATAAAGACTTTAAAAGGGGAAAAAAGAAGAAACAATGTCGGGTTTGTGACCTGAGCCTTTGGCGCCCACCCAAACCCGTTTGCATGCTGAGTCCGTCCATTATACACTTAGTCAAATCTTTCATATAATCCCACTGTCTCTGGTCTTAATCTTAAAAAAATAGGCCTTTGTTTTGTATTTGACTCTAGAGGATAAAGAATACGAGACTGTCTGCAGTGTTGTCAAACCTGGGTGGGCATTTTAATGTGCCTTATACATTTTTCTATTGTGTAAGGGCATTTCCCTCCGTGTGCGCAAGTCTGCTGGGTGTCCATTGTTTATATCCTTCGCTGGTGTTATCTCCAAATTCCTCCTCTTCTCCAAGGGAGTAGATTTCTCCACAACAACTTCTCTTCCAGGCTCAGAAAAGACGTCTTCGTGGGGCCACTGGCAAGGCACACAGCTCTGTTCATGGGCTGCCGGGGGGGTGAGCGCTCCTGCAGGGAGGAAGCCTATATTAAGCTTTTTTTGAGAAATAATAGGAAAATTGCAATACCTCAGGAGGGAGGGGGATGCCGGGCTGCTCTGCCAAGGGCAGATCTTGCACACCAGGCTGTGCAATGGAGAACCAACTCTCTGAATAGACTGAAATCTGCAGCTTCCATTTCCACTGTGATTTTAGCCTGTACTTACGAGTTTCAGGATTTTCTGTAAAGGAGCACTTTGGTTGCAATAGCCGCAGAAGACTTTGTCTGCAGCTGTTTATTGCTTTTTGTTGATGCAATTGGTGATGTCAAGTCCCAGTCTGTATCTTTGCATCTCTCGGGAGAGCAAGACACATTCAGCTGTGAAAATAACACATTCTGGTGGGGAGGGAAGAAAAGGCAACATTTAGTCTTGGATTTGTTGAAACTGTTGTTTGTCACCTATCCCCTCTATTTTAGCTCACAGTTCGAATAGCCTCCCTATGCTCCCTGTGGTGCTGAAAAAAATGCAAGACCTTAGATGCTCTGTTATTTTAAGATTAAAACAACATTGAGCTGGCCCACATTATGCAACTAAGAGTTGTACTTTGTAGTTTTGTGATTTTGTATACCATTAACCTTTTTTTAGCTGACTACATTCTTCTTGTTTTTGCCAAATGTCCATAACTCAAGGGTTATGATCACTGATGCCCCATAACATGTACTGGGGAAATATTCAGAGTTGTGGTCAGATTGGTATGGAAGTGATAAAGGGATGGTTTACTCTATGGCAGGATCTGTCCGGAAAAGCAAAAGGTATCAATTGGTTGCCTGCAAGCCTCTTGTCAACTCATTATAGATATTTTCTTTCTACTTAGTGTAATTTCTGTTCCTTTCTCCAGTAATGCTATTGTCGTCGTGCCAGCTGAAAACCTTTTATACCTGCAGCTGCAGCTGGTCCCTGGGATCAGTTTAGGTCCTGTGTTTAACCACCTTCTTGTAACTTGGCCATGCAGGGCCAGCATTGTAGTCCTATGTCCATGCCTTTTCTAGGGACGCCTGTTAGGGGATGACTTGCTTTTCACAAGTCAGTTGACAAAACAGAACAGAACTGCAGTGCAAGCCATTGCCAAAAAATATGTGAATGTTGAGACTTAAACCACAAGAAAGCCAAGCCTTTGCAAGTTGCAACAGAGGAGGCTTGCTGCATTTCACCCCAATGAGGGCAGCAGAGGTGACACCAACAAGAGTAGAAGAAACTGCTTCGTGTGGACATGGGCTTCAGCTGTGGGATCTGCAGGAACTGTGATGTTTGGTAAAGATGTTTTTATTTGTTTAACTGGAGCAGGTTCTTTGGTTCCTATACACAGAAATGGTCTGTGCCTGTTTGCTGGTGAATCCTCCCCTCTCCTCAGTAAATGGGCATGTGATGTCATTACTCAGGGGCTCAGGGCAAGCAGGCTGCAGCTGCTCCACACAGCCCTGTGCAATGATAATGCTTACTAACTTGGCATTTCTGGCACCTTCTGTCCACCAAGCTGCAATGCCACAGCTAAAGCACCACCTAAAAACACCAGGATCATCAGCTGGGTGATGCTGATGATCCACCAGTCCCAATAAGTCACCTTCATGAGTAGCCAAAGTCACTCTCCTCAATACTCTCCTGTAGTTTTTTCCCCAATTTTCAACCATTTTCAACTCAGGTACTCACAGAGCAGAAGACAGTTTCTATATATTTAGTCAAAATAATGGATTTCTCTTCTGCAACTGTTCAATTTCCCCTCTGACAGATGAAAACTTTATTATCCCTTGGCAAGTAGCTCCACAGTTCAAATAACCATTGTATGGGTAAAACTTACATTTATTTTATTTGCACCTGATTCTTACTACCTTCATCTGATGCTCCCTGCTTCTTCTAATGTGCCAGGGATGTAATATTGGGTAGTACAGTGCAGTCATGCGTTCTGAGGGTTTTCAGCTTGGCAGACTCCAATATGTTTTATGGACATTTATTTGGTAAAAGTTATTCCAGCACAAAAGTTCATCCTATAAAGTCTGTTTCTAATCCCTCATATTGCTTAAATCTGATTTCTGGGACAAACATCTCTTAAAATATATTTTCCCTTAAGTAAAAAGTTTTTCATTTGTAGTCAATTAGGAAAGAAAATATTGAGGGACTCACTTATATTCAGGAGATTACATGTTTGTAGAAGCAGGGAGGAATTGTGGCCAGATTTAGCACAGGCAGATCTGTACCTGCAAAGCTTGGGGCCTGTTTCTGCTGGCACAGGAATGGTTGACCACTGCTGTGACTTCCCGAAACCTCCTTAGCTGCCTGCTATGGCATTGTTATGGATTTGTGGCAGATTTCCAGGCTCACTCTGGCCGCCTTGGGCCACTGAGATGATGCACTTCTTTCCTACAGCCGGTTCTGCAGCCCCGCTGGTGGTTTCTGTGCAAGAGCTGTAACCTGTCCCTGATCTCCAAAGTGCCTCACCTGCTTTGCGTTGCCTGTGAAAGGCTCTAGCAAGTCAACAGCCCAGCTTGATCACCAGCCCTGGGGCAGTGCTGCCTGTGTGGTCATGGCTGGGGCCAGCTCCCCATGAGTCTAGCCCTGAAGGCTAACACCTCCTGGCCAGGCTCTTTCCACAGACACCAGGACACTGTTTCACCACTTGGCTCATGCAACAAACTCATCCTCACCTCCCCTTTACCCGAAACGTGGCCGCAGGTAACCTGCACTGGTAGACCTGACATTGCTGATGCCAAGGAGCAGCTCTTCAAGTCATCCTTCCTTAGGCTGGTGTATCGCCGTGCTGGGGCAAGCAGGGAACAGGGGGGCTTCTGGCCTTTGTCAGCTTCCCAGAGAGGTGGGAACCCACCAAAGCAGTTTCTGTTCGCTGGGCTGGGAGTGCAGTGAACCCCCACTGCGTCAGATGGACCTGGAGGCTTGGGGAGAGGAGGAGAGCCTCTGAGTGCTGTGTCCTCTCTGGAGATGTAGGCTCTGCCACAGGCGTTTTCCTTAGGTGACTTATTTACACAGAACGGGGATCATGGGATTTGCTGATAAACTGTAGGAAAAGGGAAAGCTGGTGAAATGAAGGCTTCTTATCTCTGGGTGATGCGGCATACAACCCACTATATAAATTACAGTTTTCACTAAGTGCTAATGGAGACCCTGTTCCTGAAAAGCAATGGCAAAGCCTGTGAAACTTGCTAAGCAGCTGTGTGCTTTTTAACCAAACTGCTGGTAAATGACTCCTCAGATAACTACTTAGCTTGAGTATCTGTAAACTGTGGGCGTCATTTGGGTGGGAGAGGTGGGAGGCTGAGAAAAGGGCTTATTTCTGTGCTTTCCAGGATGTCCTCGGGTAGCTGTGAGAAGAGACACAGGCTGGATGCTAATGAGTTCTGCAGCTGCTGTGAGTGATGTTATTTTCCCACTGTCAGCACAGATGCTGTGTTGCGAGGCTGGGTGTTTTTAAGACAATGGATACCTATGATAGATGCCAAAGCTCCTTCAGTCTTTGTGGGCTTTTTTTCTTTGTCTCTTCTAGGATTTAAACCAGTTCTGCTCTTACAGAGCCTGTCACTTTTAAGTATTTGACATCGTAGGCATAAAATGTGTATTTTTTAAGCTGTTGGCCACATCTTTTAAATTCTGCTAATGACTGATTTTCACCTTGCCAGTGGGTTCTTATCCTGATCCCTGTTATCCCAAGTGCCATAGACACGGGCTGGTGTGCCTACAGGGACTTGCAGAGCAAGTCTCACCAGATGCCCAGATAGCAGTGGTCTATATCGCATGTGGCCATCCTCTCTCGCGATTGCAAAGGATAGGTATCCCTCTGCAAACCACATTTTCTGAAAAGTTCAGGGACAGATTTCAGTACACATGGTTGAATCATGTCTTCCCTTAAACATGAGTTAACTTTTATTATTTCTAGAGGTTCAAGCCTATTGCTAGAATATTAACCGCTACTAGTTTATCTTTCTTGAGGCAGTGTAATATTTTCTTGGCTATGTAACCCATCTTCCTGTGCAGCGAACAGATGTTTTCACTGGATTCCTTGCATCTCTGAGGTCTCTTTCCTGGATGTTTTACATTCAGTTAGAATTTATGAATGTGTAGAAGCTCCTTCTGGGATGTACTGCATTTCTTCCCAGCAAGTTTCCCAGGGTGCTGGGATGTCTGTTGGCTTTCTGGTGTCTCTTGGACTTGTGTGAATATAACTTTCCAGAACACTTTGTCAGCCAAGGGTCTTGCCACCTTAGGCAGCTGATAATTAACAGGCATTAATTGTTACTAACAGCCAGGGCAGGTCTTTATCCTACTATTTCACTTCCTTCATGTTGGAAATTGCCAGCATTTTCATTCCGAATGTTTCTCTGTTTTTGAACTTCTCACCCCGTAATGTAACATCCGGTAATAACAGTGAATCATTAATTTGTACATCATAGTGCATGTGAAATAACAAGGGGGGTGGTTTGCTGGTCCTTAGTCTTTCAGCTTTGCTATACCAAGGCCTGTGTTTTTTTGCAGGCGTAAATACATTGCTGTCCCTCTGGCAGTTTTGGGGTTCTACCCTTTACTTAAAGGTACAGTTTTTTGAAGATGAGTATCTGTCATCTGTACTGTGATGGGCCTGACATGCCTGCACTGCCCCGTGAGTAACAGCAAGTACAGCTAATCCATGCTGTTCCTCATACGCTTTTCCAGTTGAACATACGCAAACAATTTGAGCTGAAACTTCAGCTTGGCAATATTTGGGTAATAGCTCTGTGTATGGGACGAAGCAGTCTTCCGCTATGGGATTACCTCATGGGAGAAGTCCTTCGATTCATTCCAGTTTGGCCTCAGAAATATGTTTTGGTTTAGTTGGTGAATTTCTAAAAATGAAGTTAAGACAACTAGGGCAATGGTTGAGATGAATGATTAATGAACACTGGTCCAGTTATAGCTGTTCTGTGCAGCTTTTTCATTATCCTAGCTATGGAATAAAAAAAAAAATAATAAAAAATTCATATGTTGTTTTACAGCACATGCCCAGAACTAATTCTTAAACTTACTGATTTAAAAATAAATGTTAAGCTTATGTGTTTACAATCAAATTTATCATTTCAAAGTGGAGGTTTTTTGCATATCTTCTCTTTTTTTTTCCCCTCCCCAATCTTTTTCTGGGCGAGAGTGTGATATGTGTTATGGATGTCATTTATCCACTCTAACACATTAAGCAAACTTGGCAAAGGGAGTCATGAGTTGCCTGCACTGACTGCACACAGAGGATGTGCCTTGGGCTGTCCTCTGGTCTCCATCTTTTATCTCACCCGATCGTGCTGTGCCTGCCCCCAACTATCAGATTGTGAGCTTTAAAGCAGTCAGCTTGGGAGCTTTTTCAGACTCAGACTTTGCATTTCAGTTTTCAGAACTTCTCAGCACTCCTAAGTCCCAGTTTGGAGTCAGAAAGAGATGTGTGTGCTCAGTGTGGAGAAGACGGGATGTATCTGTGTCTTGTTCAGAAAAGCGCTGCATACGTCTTTAGAAGGGAGACTGTTTGGTTCAGGAGTGGGTCCTTCAGTCACACTTGACAATCTTGGATCTTTTTGGCTTAGGTAATGCTGCTGGGTGTCATTAGGTGTGTTGCTCTGGGCTAAGCCCAAAGGGATTCTGGTATTGCAGTGGCTGACTTCTAGGCACCTGGCCACCTAATGAAGTCCAGATGCCACAGTCAGACATCCAGACACATCCGGGGAAAACAAAGGGTCTGCAAGAGGGAGCACTGTGAAACCCCATGAGATGGGGGCTGCTGCGTGAGCAAACCAGTGGGGATTTATGTTAAGATGTTGCGCAGTGCAGCACCGGCTGCTAGGAGCCCTCCCCTGGAGCTGGGTGTTTAAGGCATTGCAGCCACCTTTTTTAATGGAGAAAGCAGAAAGACCCTTGTGACAAGCCCTGCGTGACAGTGGGAGGTGTGCCTCTGGTGCTGGGTGCACGGGGGCTTGGTGATGGCAGGAGCAAGACACTGGTGCATGTGCCCCAGCAGAAGGGTTAGGGGCTTGGGGGCAAGCAGCAGCGTTGCCAGTGTCAGAATTGGTGCTGGACTTGCATGCTTAGTCCTTGCATTTATCTCACCTTCAGGGGGTAACTGTTGCTTCTCTCCAACTGCTTTGCAAAGGACTGGGCTGGATGGAAAAAGCTACATGGAATCTAGATATTGGCAAATCAACATTTAGATACTTGGCCTGTAAAGCTGTTCTAACGAAACCGTCCGTAACGCGTAATACACTCCGTCATTTCACAAGGCTGAAATACCGCTTCAAATAAAAAGCAGCCATGCTGGCAAACGGTCTTCAAAGGCAGTGAAATAATCCCTAAGGGGAGATCTGCTTTTGTGAGGAATTCCCCAGCAGACGGCTGGGAGATCTTAACAAACAAGTCCTTTTAAACTGCCATGTACTTTGAAGCCTGAGTGAGCCTTCATTCATTTGGCACAAAAAGCAACAGTGAAGGGGGGGGGGCAAGGGGTGGAAAGGCTTAGTCAAGGTGAAAACGAAGTTGGGTCTTTACCCAAAGCCATTGTGGGTACAAATGAATTGCTTCACTGGAGGTAATAAAAGATATGTTATCCCACATTTAATAAAAAGCAACAGTGAAAATACAAAGAGCTCATTTCAGGCCTCAGTTATCTGATGTTTATTGCACACAGCCTTTTCTACCAGGACGGAGACCCAAGAAGTGCATTGCCCTTTGAAGTGTGGGCTGTGTGGCCAGTTGCCCATTTGCTGTTTTGTGTGATCCACTTTCATCTTCCCAGTAGCAGAGAGCTCTGCAGAGGGGAGAGGGTAGACAGGCTTCTGGATGAGCCCCAAAATGTGCACTGAGGACAGGACAAATCGGGGAGCGCTTCACCCTGGGGTGTAGGTAGAAAGGAGGATGCGGGGTGAGGCAGAGGCTGGGCTCAGTGAGATGCAGAGCACACACAGCTTTCAGCAGGAGTGGGATGCTTGGCAGGACTGTGAGGACCACAGGCTTTGCAGTGAAATGCACTGAGCGGAGCTATTGCGGAGTGAGTTTCTGTTCCCTCTGAGTAGGAATAATACACCTGTTCGTAATTTGTGCTTATCCTGCTAGTATTTTCAACTCTCATTGGAAACCGTTGAGTTATGTCCAGTGGTTAGTGGTATTTGGAAAAACAAGTTTCTTGATCGTGCATTTTCTGCTAACTAACTAAGGTATTCAAGTCTATGGAAGAATCCCCACTAACATCAACAAACATTCGAGTGGGATCATAGTCCAATTCCAGGCAGTAATAAGCACTGCACACTTTTTCTATCAAAAGCAATTATTTTACAGATGAACTGTAATAAAATGGCTGAGAGGTTTACCTTTGTAATGCCATACAGGAAAAAAACATCAGTGGATTTGAATCACAGTCATGTTTAAATTTTCTTGTATAAAACAGTAACATACCTTTAAAGCTTATCTTAAAAAATATTATTCCTTACAATAAAGCATTTTGCGCCAGCCTCATGTTTGCAAGCAAGCCCAAAAATTTTCAAGCAAATGCAATGGATTAAGATAGACTTTTTTCAAGGAATTGTGTTGTGACCATTCTTAAAATAACATCTTTCCTCAAAAAGTAGATTGGTGTACTGTGATATCATTGTGGAGTCATGACTTTGAGAAACAAACTTATTTATATTAATGAAAAATATTTCAGTTGAAAACGCTGTCAAAACAATCTCCAGGAAAGTCATTGTTGTGGACTGGAAAGAATGCTACTTCACATGTGTTTAATTATTGGGGGGAAAAAATGAATCTTGCCTTGCATCACAAAAATCAATCTGCAATAACAGGAAATCCTGAGCCGTTTATGTAGAGGTTACTCTTTCATTCTAACTGGCAATTGGTTCCAGCTTCTAAAACCTGTCTAATTCTCGACAGCTACAATAATACTGCCTCAGCCGGACTGTACACAGCAATGCTCTGATGGTGAGTCTGCTTTTATGTTGTAAATCAAAAAAACGCAACCAACAATAGAAATGACTTGTCAGTATGGTCTGTTACTTTTTGGTTATGAACACAGAGGTCAGTAAAAATAGGAAAATGTCCAAATCCACGAGCAAGGGGCTGATGATTATCCTTCCTTCCTCAACCTGTGCATGGCTGCACTTACACTAGCTGAGGAAATAAAAAAGGAGGTCTGGATTGCTGTTATTTGTGCTGCCCCAGAGTCCTGCATTCCCAGCCCTGGCGGAGGACACTATTGCATTAGTTACTGTGCAAACACAGAGCAGGAGGAACAGCCCCTGTGCCAAAACATTTGTGTTTTGGGGTCCAGATTGAAAGGCGGCAAGATGCGGACGCAGGACATTGGGGTAGTGCAAGGAAGCCATGGGATGGTGTTGGTGGCACATCAGCAGCAAACCCCTTCAAAGCCTTTGGTGACACAACAGCAAAGGAAGCAATCAAGGGACTGTGCAGCAGCCGCTGTTTCCCAAGGGTCAAACATGGAGATTTAAACCAAGACTGTGCAAGGTCTCCCTGCTAGTGAGTAGCATCAGCTCTCTCATCTGTGAGACACCTTGTTTGATACTTATATATGGAGTGTCTGTATGACACCTTTTTTGTCATCTCCATAGATCATTTAACTAGGAAGTAATTTCACCAGCTCTCTTGTAGTGTTCAGTGTTTCTCCCACATGTAACAGAATTGGTATAACATTGCTGCATGTATCTTGACATGGATGTTTTTCAGTCTTGTCAGTGGATATACTGTGTATTTTTTGGATTCTGCTTTCTCTTTATATTCCTTGTTTTTCACTTGCCGATCAGTTCTCTATAGCATGTGGGGTTTTATCCTCTTCTAATCCATTTTTCCACCTGTCACACGCGCACTTACAGATAGAGTGCTTGCTTAAAAAAACTCCACAAAACTAAATTATTGGGATCTTGGCACAGGGTAAAACTTGCACAGGAAATCAAACCTCTCAAGACAGTTGGTTGCTGCCCAAATGGTGACAGGAGGCACCGTTGCAGGGGTCCTTGCAGTGGCCTTTCAGTGGGATGAGGTGAGACTCCCCAAACTGCTGTGCTGCTTGGCTCATACAGTCCTGCTGGGTATGCTGCAGTGCATGCATGATCCACTGCTACCGATTATCTTAAAACTACATACAAAGTGTCTCCTACCTGTATAAAAATATACAAAAGACTGTCCTTCATGACCATCTCTGCATCTGCAAGAACAATTTCTACTGGCCATTTGCAAGTATCTTTCCTACGTTCAGCTTTGGCTGTGTTGGGGAGCCTCTGGGATGACCAGATTTTCCACCCTGATGTTAATCAGCACATTGAAGTGTACAAGTAGGATCTATCAGTTGGCATATGCACAGTGGGGACAGACTGGGGGAACGTCTGGGCTGTCCAAAATCTCCACCTGGAGCCCCTCTGCAGCAGAGTCAAATGCTGTGCTGTGAAGCCAGCTAGGAGGTGGGTCAGTCCCCAGGTC
Organism: Haliaeetus leucocephalus; assembly: GCF_000737465.1. Taxonomy (NCBI): domain Eukaryota; kingdom Metazoa; phylum Chordata; class Aves; order Accipitriformes; family Accipitridae; genus Haliaeetus; species Haliaeetus leucocephalus. The sequence continues at coordinate 215,898 of NW_010972610.1, read as the reverse complement.
TCATTCCAGGCTCTTGCCCCACCATGCAGAGACACGCTGGGGAGATCCTGGACCACCCGGCAAATTAATGACTTAAGCGTGGTGGGTGTGTGCACAGGCACAGCCCCAATGCTTGGCTGCATCACAGCTGCAACTATAAGACAAGCTTGAATTTTATCCTTCTATCACAATTATAATTTAAATTTCATAGATCTTACAATGTGCTTTGCAGCCTCTGGATTGAAAGGCAAGCACTCGCTGCCGTCTTCCAGATCCAAGGCAGATCTCTACTTTTATAACTGCTTGTTTGCTAGTTGATAATTAGAAGAGAAAGTAAGGTAAGCAGCAGGCTCCATGTGTCACACCCATTGGTACCCAGAGTGGCTCCCAAAGAGGATGATCTCAGACTACTTTATTTTCAGATTTGTTTTGAAAGACTTGCAGACAGCAAGGCATGTCCACACTGTTGCATGCTTTTCCACAGCCCATAAAGTCCACGCTCTGCATCAGCTGCCATTTAGCTGACCTCGAAGGATCATTTTCCAGGCTGCGACACAACTCACATAAAATTTCTTTTCCTTTGCCTGACCCAATTCCTCAACCTCGGTGTTTGCTATTCATTTCCTCTTACAATGTTTGTACTGTGTATTTAGAGAAGGATATGATTCTCTCTTCTTTTCCTACATGTGGAGGCATTCTCCTTCTGCAGGGATTTTGTGAGGAGCAATCTTCCACTTACAGGGGACATCTTCTCTTCCTACACTTTGCCAAGAAATTCATAGACTGGTGTCCAAACACTGTCCTGCAGCTCCAGCATCAGAAACCACCAGGTCTGCAGACAGGCAAGACTAAGATAATCCTCAGCCTGGATTTCTGCCATGGCTGGGCTGCTCACTGGGACAACAGCACTGATCAGAGGTATGGAGCAGTTTCCATACAGGGAGGGATCGAACAGCTAAGGATTTATTTTGGAAAAGAAGCAACAGAGAAGGAGTAATAGAAGTCTCTGAAGTCAGGAGCGAATCATGCGCTGCTTTTCATAATGCAAAATCTAGGTGCAATTTATTAGATGTCTGATGGAATTACCAGGTGGTAGGTTCACAGATGATAAAGTATACAAGGCTTCAGAAGAAGATTTAATTCAGGGAAGAAAAGTCCATCCTGAGCTCCTGGGCAACTTGAACATTGAGACACCAGCTCTGCCTTGCCTGCTCTATTACTTTTATAAATGATAACTGAGGAAGAGAGAGAGCTTTTTGGACCCAAATGCTGCTTTTGCAAATAGTGGGTGAAACCTCTGCCATGCAGACTGGAGGCTGTGGTTTATTAATAGTAGAAGAAAACAATATAGCAAACCTGTCTGTAGGACACCAAGCCCTGTCCCTCCTAGGGGCAGGCTGGGGACTCGTTACAGGATTTGGGGCACTTGGGACTCCTGTTTATTCAGAGGGGGCAGGAAGACAACCCCCTCTCCCGACATCGGCTGCGTATTTTGGTATTGTCTTAATCAGAAAAGAGATTGTCCAACATCTGATCAAACCACTGACTGGTGTGGCTTGGAGAGTTAAACTGCAGCTATAACAAGATCACGGCAGGACTTGCCAGATGCCTTTACTCATTATTAAGTTACGGACCCCCTTTCTAATATTCGGATTCTGTACTTGTTTACCCAGGGATTAATTGGTTTATTTGTGCCATGAGTAACTGCCCTTTGTTTGGAGAGTGAATACATGCTGCCCTGCGGTGCGCTTGGAGCTGGACGTGGTTAGCTGCACATGGGGCAGGTCGCTGCTGAACTGCAGCAGCAGCTGGTGGCACTGAGCTGCTTAATGCTTTTTGAATGCAAATATGTTCACAGAACTACTTAATTTCAGGTCTCACATTGAACACATGGTATCTGTCCATGTTACATATTATGTCCAAAAGCATGGGGTGGCCTGAACTATTGCCATGTGAGCTTACCAAAATGAAATTGTCCTTTCATAAGCAAGATTGAATGCTGGAGACGTGTTTTCAGTGCTGTCAATTTATCTAGTTGCTGTCTCTAACAAGCAGCATTTTTTGGTAATTCACTGTTGCTATTGTGTCACATTTGAAAATCAAACCAGAAGTAGTTGCATGGAGAAAAAAGGGTGACTGCGGTGTGTAAATGAAGCCTTGCTAGGTCAAAAATAACCCATGGAAACAGGACACTGTTATTTACAGTGTACGTAAAAGTAAATCACAGCAGACAAACTGGCCAGCTAGGTGTTGGAGAATGCACAGATCATTTCTCTGCTGAAATCAGTAGGCAAGCTCACAGCTAAATTACAGGCACTGTGAGTAGCAGGAAAACAGAGTTAAATGGATTGTTTGTTGAAAACAAATGCCCACTTTATTCAGGTTCTCCTTGTAAGTAGAATGAAGGGTACCCATTTTTAAATGGAAAGATTTGACATTCAAGCATAAACTCATCTCTTAACCATTGCCACCAAAGTTATTTGAGGTATTTGGGAGCACCACGAGCCTGGTTGCAGTGGGTAGCAGTTGCACATTCTCAGTGCTTTGGAGAGCAAGCCTTGTCATTCATGCTGTTGGGAGCAAACCCAAGGGATTTGGGGTTGTTGTGCACCAAAAGTCAGGAGCAGAGACTAATTATACCAAAGAATTCACAAACAAATGTGTCAGAAAACAGGAAATAACAATACTTGGGCCATGCTTTTGCTTTCTCCTGATTTAAGGCATAAAATAAGAATTTCAAAATATTTTGTTGCCTGAAACATTTCTGTGTAAGAAAACTTGAAATGCTCTTCAAATTACCTGTGATTTTTTCTTTTGAAAATGTCATCAAAATTGACACAGTCATAGAAAGCACTTGAATTATGATTGATCAGCGTTTTCTAGTGCTGGATGGGTCTGCCTGGAGTTTTTGACCTGGCCTGTTCAAATCAGAGACAAACCGCTTAGCAGGGAGCTCCTGAAAGGTAGTTAAAAAAGTGGGATTTCATTTTCAAGTCCCATAGTTTACATGTGATGATATGAAGGCAAAATTCATCTGACATAACTTGTTCACAGTTAATCATTTAACCATTTCAATGGATGCACACATACATAGATACATTTATATGACACTAGGATCAGATTACTTTGAAAATTAATAGAGCTGAGTTAATTTGTTTCACAATATAGTGTAGCATAAAGTCTCACTTCTTTGTGAAGCACAATTACAGCAAATACTTCAAGCAACCCCATCCTCTCAGTTAGTGCCTATGAGCCCTCCCATGACATGAGTTAGTACGCACCAGTCATATTGTGGGGAATAACCGCGTTGGAGTCAAGGAAGAGATAAACATGAAGGTGAGGGGAGGCTCTGCAAGATGGTAGGAGAGGTTAGTTTGGAATAAAGTGAGTTGCACAGCATGACTGTAAAGCAGTTGGGGCAGGAGCCTGTGAACGCACCCTGCCTGCCCCACGCAGCATATTCCACGATCTCAGCATCAACAAAATGGTATTAATAATTTTCCTGGGAGCCTGGAACACACCATTGTTCTACATAATGAAAGGAAAAGTAAATAAAATAACTCCTATTGTAACTATTTTAAAATACTCAATCTGTGGAATGCTGCTTTTAAAAATACTCTCGTTTGGGTTTTTCCCTCCATGTGGGCTGATTCCAGCACTTTTCTAGTCAGTGCTGTTCAGTCAAAAATCTGGTATTGATAATATAGAAGCATTGGGGTAACCCCTCCCCTGCTGTCATTCCACTGGTAATAAATTAGTTACGATAAGGATAGCTGTGGAGTTTAACTTTTTGTTTTAATTGTGGCATAGCAAATGAGGCTTTAGTCAGTCCTTTAATGTTCTGCTGGGGGTTGTGAACTTCAGAATGGGGGGGCGGGGAGGGTCCCTTTTTTTAGTGATAATGCACGTTTGGAAGCATTTGTGCTTCTGAAACCTGTGTCAAGAGTTCGCAATAGTTCTTCAGATAAGATAGGGAGAGATATTAAAAATGCACCCTACTGTCCTTGAAAACAAAGATTGTACATGTCGTTGTGGGCCTGTATCACACTTCTTAGTCTTTGAGGTGTATATGAAACTCTGGATGGCTGGCAGCTACAGTAGGATGAGAAAGCAGCATTTTTGGCAACCTCCAACATGATTGAAATAGTCCGTGTGTTCACCAGAAGTCCAATCCTTTTTCATTTACTGTTTTTCCTCTGTTATTTATAAAACATCACAGCAACATAAATATCCTACGTGAAAAGCTTATTGCATCCTGTTTAAAAATAGTTGTTTTGTTGTGTACAAGCCCTATTTCCTGGATACTTAAAACCAAATTTGCCGGCCAACTTTCCCCAGTGCTTATAGGAAGATTTATACTGATGAATGCAGATTAATGTGCATGCACGTTTCTTAAGCGCCTGTAGTGCTTAAGCCTGGAGAGTAAAGTACCTTTGCTGGGCATTTCCTCAGGGACTTCTGATTGACTTTGCTGGATTTTACAAAATTGAAGTAGCTCCATCGTGAACAGTGCAAGATAGCTGCCATGGAGCACGTGACATTAAATGCATTACCAAAGAGCCTTCCTGCTGGCTGTGGTGCTGGCCTGCCTACCTCCTGGAAACAAGCGCAAGAACATTTTTTTGCAAGGGGAAAAGAACAGCGTGTTTTCAGAGAAGTATCGTAATTTGTCCCCTAAGGGTTCATTGAAGAATATTCTTCAGAGTAATTATTTTTCATTGGGATGAGAAAGCCTGTAGGATTTTAGATGTTGTGCGGGTTCTGGAAAAATCCCAGCTAGTGAACAAACTTTCTTTTCTCTTTGTGGTAAAAGCTTATTATTCACAGCAAAGAATTCAGCCTGACAAGAAGCTCAGATCTGGCTTCCATTTTAATAGCCCTCCTCCTCCTCTCTGCTCTCCTCCAGCAGACTTTTGTGTTTCTTGCAAAGGTTTTCATTTTACCACAAGCGTAGTTCCAAGATGCAATAACATTGTTCCCTTTATTGGGTTGTTTTTAGTTGTTGCCTAGTTGGTAATGCAGGCTGGTGCTCCCAGTCCCTGCTGTGACTCATCTCGGAAGAATGCCCCGAGTGTAGCTTTACCCTGTACAGGCAGTGGTTTTCCAGCCTCCCCGGGACATTACAAGGTGTATTTTTGTCCCTTGCAACCCCTCTGCTGCTGGCACTTTGCAGCTTCTCTGGGACTTGGCGTTCACCTGGAATATGGATATTTTGGCTTTGATTGATAAAGGACAACAGGAGAAGAACACCTCCAGCACTAGAGGAACACCTAACCCTTTGGATCAGAAAGTAAGGTAGAAATTAAGATGAAAGGAGGTGTCTTTCATCTCTCATTTCCATGGTAGTGATCTAAACCAAGCTGAAGCAGGCAGCCCGGCAGCCCCGGGAACGCCGAGCATCCGAAGGGCCGGCAATTGCCCCTGCCTTCCTGCCAGCCCAGGGCTCCGCTTTGCTTCTCTTCAGCGAAGCGGCTGCCGGCTGCCTCCTTCCTTACACGAACACATGGTCTTGCTGGCATGTCGTCCTCAATTATGGCCATGCCACTGACGGTTTGCATTCATTAATCATCGCTTGGGAGGAATGCCGGGGAGGGAGTTGTGCAGTTCCCTCTCTCGTGTCCTTGCTGATACAAGGTCTTCTCACATTCTGGTATTAAAAACATGAGTCCCCCTTTATCACTGTCTGCAGACAGGGTACAGCTGCGGTCAGCAGCACCAGCCGTCCAAAGGTGCAAACAGCCTCAGCCTTTCGCTACCCCCATTTCTCATTTGCGGGTGCAGAGGACAACCCCGTGAGTGGTTCCACAGGTAGAGCCATGTGTCCTACACCAGAGCAGCCATGGGTACGCTGGCCAGTGGGACAGGCGAGGGGAAAGCTGAGGTAAAAGCTTCAAAGAGAAAAGCAAAGGGTGTTAACACTCAGTGTGTCTCCGTTGTGTTGGAGCAGGGAGTTTGCAATGAAGACGCAGGCTTCTGTGACTGAATAAAAACAAGCAGAGGGTGAGCTCTGCGCGGGTCCCCAAAGATGGCTGAGCACCAGCATGTCCCTCCACCCCACCAGAGCTTGAGACACTCAGCTCCCTGCAAGATCAGGCCCTGCAGTTAGTAAACACAGACAATAAGACTTGGGTTTTTCCCCCCTCTAGTGTTTTCACTGCCAAAACCAAACTTTATGTGTAACAGATGGAGCCAGTCTGCAAACTCAGAGTGCCTGCTCATCTTCCAGGCTTGACCTTCACATGAAGAAAATGGCAGGGAATTCATACGAGCTATTTTAGCAATCTCTGGCAGTTTGATTTATTTTTAAGTGCTATAAAACATGTTTTGCATTTAAAACAGAGTTCATTAGAATTGCTGGATTTGCTTAGCATTGTGGCAAAGTGTTTAAAAAGAAAACTAAAGAGAAACCTAATAGTATAGCTGGCTTTCGGGCTCTGCCAAAGATTCAAGAAGTATGAAATTAAATAATATTCTAGCACAGAGTCAACTGCTAGGCTTCAAAGCAGGATCTTATTTAAAATCACTTTGGGGTAGTGGCTATTTTATTGAGTGAGCTCTTAAAGCAAAAAGAAAAACATAGTCAGTTGTTGCCTTATAAAACACTCCACCAGCATGAGAAGTTACTGTCCTGTGGCTTATGGTTCCCCTATGTCCAGCAGCATGAAAAGAAAGGACATGGGGAGCAATGCCTGGCAGTCCTCTACATGCAAGTATATGAGGAAGAGAGGGAGGAAAAGGCACCCCCTTATCCTCCGTGGTGCACCAGGAGGTACCCGGTGCTGCTGTCCACACACATGATGGTTGCACAGGAAAGCCCTTTGTGGAGGTGGTGGGTGGAGGAGGCCATGCCAGGACATCTCTGCCCCCAGCCAGCGTCCCGAGGAAGGCTGTCTGTCCTGGGGAGAAGATGGGGTGGAAGATGAAATCCTCTTTTATCTGCTCCCCCAGTATCCCCTTCCCTTCCCTCCTCTCAAGGACAAGACCAAGAGGTTTTTCTCTGTATGACCCTTTGCTTCTGGCAATGCTGGAGGAGGACATGTCAAAATGAAGCAAGGGGTGCAGAAGGGGAAGAGGTGGAGTTCACGTTCCAGCTCCTTCTAGTGCAGCAAAGATGTTTCGAGCCCTTTTCTCAGGTATCTGCCCGGGGACCTTGGTTTGCATTTGCAGTAGTAGTGAGCACTCACAGCTGCATAGAGTCAGTGGGAACCAGGCTTTGAACAAACATAGAGTGGTGCAAAACGTCTGACCGCTCAGCCTCTTGTGATCACAAATTGCTCCACAGTTAAGTGGAGATTTTTTTTATCATAATCTCCCTGTGTTTCAGCTCCCTACCTGGCAAAGAAAGGAGGAAACCGTCCACTAACTTCACAGAAACTGCTTATTTTTGTGTGTATCTAGAAGAGTGTGTACCTAGCTCACTACATAAAATTAGCTATATAAAAAGAAATACCTACCTAGCCATTAGAAAACAGCTCTTGGGCAACTCATTCATCTTTCTTTTTCCACTGGTAGAATCCTGATTCTGAGTAGTCATATTTTGTCTTTTGCACTCAGTGCAGTGTTTTTAATCCTGCAATCTTTCCTCTTGGCTTCAGTTGCTGATCTCCAATCAGAATCCTATAAAATGCTTTTTGGAAATGTAGGCATGTTGCTGGAAATGTATGCATGCTAGTAAATTTTCTTTATCTCTCATAGCAGTAATACTTTCAAAAAACTCTGTAGCACAGATAAGGGTGTGCTGCACATGAATCTGTCCTTAGCTGACATGTGGTTTTGAAGTGTTTTCTTAGCCCATCAGTAAGATCACTTCCAGTGTTTCTTTTGCATCAGTTTGTGCTTGCATTGGTCAAGAATTTATTGCAAAAGGTGAAATGTCTTTTCCAAAAATGCAAAAACACAGATCGCCAGTCAAATGCTACAGAGAAGTTTATAAATACCACACAGATCACATAACTGAAAAAGTGAATGAAAAGTGAATTTGAGCTCAGTGAACATATTGTTTGGTCAATTTTGGGGTCCTTCTCACCTGTTCACTGTCCTGGACAGGGTTATTTGTTGCAGGCTTTTCCCATCTCCTTTCTGAAGCTGTTTTTGTCACATAAGTCCAGCAGTGAAGCAGCTGCCTGTCCGAGCACCCAGCAGTCACCAGCAGCGCTCCTACCTTCCTCTTCCCTCCTGCAAATCAATCCTGTCTTGTTTGTCCTGCCCCGTCTGAGTTTTGCTTTCATATTGCACAGCCAGTAGCACAACCTTGCAAAATATTTTCAATTTTGAGAAAAAAACAGCAATGCTCCTGTCCCTGTCCTGTGCAGCACTTCCAGCGTACTTCACGTTGCAGTGCGGATGTAACTGTGTCTCCTGCAAACTGCTAGAATTATCTAAAGATTCTCTAAGCCCTTGAAAGAAGGGAAATAACAAACACCACCTGAAATTAGAAATGTGCTAGTCATGGCATGGCTGCTACCTGCGGGGTTAACATTTTTTATCTCTGTTTTTTCATCTGCACAAAGGACAGCCCCAGAGCAGCCCTGTTTTCTTTGGCTGCTGTAATATTGCAGGGCTGTGCTTCTCACCAGCGTTCTCCCACGATCCAGCCCTGTTCGCCTTTTGGGTCTAATGCTTTTGTTAAATGGTTCTCCACCGCCAATATTTATGTGGGGCAGAGCATGCTCAGGAGAGGCCTGCTGAGATTTATATCCTGTCATGTAAAGCATGTTTTTGGAAATAATGGCATAATTGACTAAGAAAACAACTCCCTTTTGCAAAAAGCCAGCCTGTTGTGATGGTTAGCACAGTGACCAGCGGCCACTGGTGAAATTTCAGCTCTTGAAAAATGACTGCTGCATTTATGATGTAGGGAAAGCTTGCCACATGCCTCTGTTAAATTAGCAGAAGTATATTGGGGATAACCAGCGCTCAGCTAGAAAAGGGTGTCCGTACAGCCATGAGTTCCTCTAATGTTCAAATGATTTGCTTTTGGGTGATGCTTTAAGGATCATTCCTTGATTTTGGTTTCTGAGCGTGATGCTGCTAAAAATATCAGCAGCTTTCTTGGAATTTGCAGAGTGTTGCATTCTCAAGCGAAAGCTGAAAGTTGCGAATTATTTGGGAAAAACAGCAGTAGCTTGGGGATCTGAGCTGGCTGGGATTTGGGGTCGGGCAAGCACTGATTGCAGTGGTTTTTCAGGCACTTTAATGTGAGCATTTGCCACACAAAATGCTGGTCAGAGAGAGTGCTGTGAATTGCAGGCACCGCTGCCTCTGTTTCCATTGCAGTGCTCAGCAGTGTGTGGTTACTGACTTGCTGTGCTGTTTTGTTTCCCCAAGTACTGAGACTGGTAACCATGGGTGTCAGGAGGGGATGGCTGTGTTTGAGGGCAAAGAATTCATGCAAGCGCCTGCTTTTTTTGCCTGCAGTAATCTGGAGTATAGGAGGTCCCTGCTGATGTGATTGCTTTGCAGTGAGCCTTTTCATCATGCTCACCTTGTGAAAACCTGTGAGAATCATGTTGCAGGGCTGTGCAATAGGATGCGTAACCATGTGGGTACAAGAGTCTCTGTCACCTGAGTTTTCTCAAGGACAACAAGGACTTGCCTGTTTTCTTACACACTTATATATGCCGCTGACTTAATGGCCTGTGTTAGTACACACTGCTGCCTCGTTTTGAGAGCTGCTGAGAAAGACCTTCTAACTGGGACTTCGGTTTTGGTCTTGGTCTTTCGATGCTGTCTCTTATTCCCTGGTGACATTACGCTGTGCTAGCAAAGCCAATATCCCGTAATTTTTTGCCAGTTGCTCTGCCACTGCTGGCTGGTCTTTAGATTTTCTGCCAGCCTTACATTTCCACAGGTGCCATGCCAGAGGTTGATGCCCTGGAGTTGGTTCAGACTGCAGTGGCCAGAAAGGAAGTTCAGAATCCCCTGGGTGAAATCTCCTTGCTGCAGCTCTAAGGCATTAAAAGCCCTGGTATAAAGGCTTGTTGCTTGTAGAAGTGCCAGTTCATGTATCTATCTGTCCATATACACATATGTAGGCATATAGTGGCGCACTGTGAGCCCCATCTTGCACAGTCATTCAGCGCAAATCCAAATGTAGCCCACCGTTCAGCTGGGATGAAGCACAAGCCAAAGTCCAGTCTTTGTATGGAACATCTGCTGGGAAAATAAATAGTGCAATAGCCTCCAAAATCCACATTTACTTTGCACCTATGGATTGAATTATGAAATGCAGTGAATCCTATCACATACTTCATGTGCTTCCTGTTGACAATGAAGCAGTAGAAGCAGGCTGGTATCCATCCCCACTGGAAACGTTCACGTCAAGTTTTCATTTCAGGAAGATCATTTGGGTTGTTCTGTAAACTCACTGAGCTGATCCATAACCTTTTGCCAGACTGTGCCAGAGACTTGTAACGCAGTAAGGGGGGAGGCCTTTTCCACTCCCCACACTTCAGACCGCTCTCGAGGTCAGGTATGATCCAGGAATGCAGTTGTAATCCTCGTTTGGTTAGAGCAGACCATTTAGCTTGCAGGGTGACATCGGAATTACTACTCCTTTCACGGGAGAGAGATTATGGCCATGTGGTTTCCCTTTCAGATTCAGGTTTTGGTTTCCATTTACAAGCAGTTCTTGTAAACAGAGTCTCTCTGCTTCATTTTTGCTAAAAGGCTTCTTGTCATAACACTCAGGGGGCTGCTTTATCTTGCCTTCAAATGAGCCCCGGTAGCTGGGCAGGCTGAGAGCAAGCTGCTCTTGCTCGATGTTCCCATTTACAGCAAGAGCTTCAAAGCAAATCAAAGCAGGCAGTGCAGCCCTGGGCCACCAGCACTCAGATGATAGCAGTTTCTAAGGGGCTAAGATTGCGTGGCAGTGGGTAACTTAGTATAAGCTTAGATAAAATGCAAATGGCAGCACAAAAGCAGTGCTGGGGAGGACTTACCCTGTGCCTACTTCCCATCTGCAGCCAGCAGTGTCTGTATACCTGCCTGTGCCATGAATTTCACTGAGTCCTGTGTGAACCTCCTTAATCCTCCAGCCACCACCTCACCCCAAATATTGCAGTTTAGTGTTGCAAGAAAAAGTACTTGCTATCTGCTTTAAGTCTGCTGCCTCATCGTTTACTTGGGTCCTCCCTGGATTTGACAAAATGAGACACAGCGCAGCACTACGCCTTATCCACCTGCTCCCCACTGTTCTTGAGTTTCAGCCCTCTGTTCCACCTGCCTTTCACTGTTCCTTTTTTGATTTTCACAGAAAGGACCTTGCCTTATTTACAAGTTTCCCTTCCAGTACTGTTCCATGCTTTTGAACATCCCTGTCCCTTTTCTCCTGACCTTTTACATCTGACGATTCCCCCCCCCAGACTGTGCCTGTACAGGTGCCCTCTCGCAAGCTCCTTGGGAGCTGGGGATGCAATTTGTTTGAGATCTAGAGCTGCCTTCAGGGATTTTTGTCCCAGAGCTGTAGATCCTGGGAGCCCCTTTCACCTGCTTGCAAGTGGGTGGGTTACAGCCCAGTCAACCCCATAATGTGTTTGGGGGCTGCAGCAGAGGGAGGGCTGCTGGAGCCTGAGGTTTCTGGGTGATGCTGGGTGCTGGGCATGCAGCATTCAGCTGAGGAGTGAGGAGGGGGTACCCAGGTTCTGCTCAGCTCTTTGGGCGTCCCCGTACAACACTCTGGGCCAGCTGGGAGTGGGACTGCTGCTCCAAACACCTCTGTGGGAGGGGAAGCGGGTCACTGCGACAAGGGAGCAGCACTGCGGTGTCACCCCAGCTGCAGGGCTGTGTCATTGCTGTCCCACTTTTACAAGACAGTGCCATGCATTTCTAGGTCCTTTGGGAATGCTGGAGCAAAGAAAGTAGGTTAGTGCTCTCCAGGACCTTTGTGCGGTCATGCAGCAGGGAGATGCTGGATTTCCATGCAGATCAAGACCTGCCTTTTCAGCTCATCCTGCATGCGCTCCCCTGCTTTCAATTCAACAGGAAACTTAATTGTTGCTTTTATTATTATTATTATTATTACCCCCCTTCTGTGGGGATGCCATGCCAAAGCTTATTTCCTTGCTTTCCTTTCCGACTGCTGGCCCGCAGGGGGAAGTCCAGGCAGGCTGAGGTGGGGAAGGCAGACAGGGCTGTCCAGCACATACTCTGCTTGGTGCAGTTGCCAAGCTCTCCCTCCACATCCAACGCATGTTGGCCAACCCAGGCTCTGTGAACGCGGGGGAAATCTGGATGCAATTCCTCATCTATTTAAAAAACCCAACTATTTGAACCCAGGACAGGCAGGTCTCTAGGGCACCATGTATACAGTACAGTCCAGCATCACGGTGATGGATTTGTTTTTAACTGCGTTTATGACCCCATTGTGTTATATAAGGGTTTTGGCCATCTCTGTGTGTTTTCATGTGAAATGGTGCCATTCTTTCAGCTTCCTCCTCTGAACTAGACGTGCCTACATCAAAATCTGTTTGCTGAGTGAGAAGCCATTAGTGTTTCCAGAGATGATCCTTAGTGCATTGCTGGCTGATGCGTTTGTTCTCTCCTCCTGCGTTTCTAAGTAGCAAAGAATGTATAAGTAAATAATGATTTGGGGGGAGAAATTGGTAATGGAAAAAATAACTTGAACAAGATTTGATAAAAATGGAGTGTTTTGATTCAAACTCATGGCTTACAAGCATTTCCTGCAGGCCAGTGGGAATTGGAAGACTGTCTTTGTGGGACTTTGAAACAATCTCTGTGCCTGTTACAAAACATCAGACAGCAATCGAGTTGTATCTTAGCAAACAGCTATTTTAGGTAGTACAACCAGCAGAACAAAATCCTAGTTTACAGATGGGCCACAGGATGAATATAATTTCTTTTAACCTGCCATCGCATTGAGTATGTTAATACATTTTTAACTTGTAGATTTTCAATCCATAGAGGGATTACTGTGATCTTTTAACAAGCCATGTCGACCAGAGGAGTGTAACCCCTATTATTAGGAGTTGAGCTAAATCTAGGGTGAAGGCATTAAGCTGAACCAAAAATCTGTGCCACTGGCAAAGTCTGTGAGTAACTCCCTAACTGGCAAAATGCTTTGTCTTGCTTGGATTTAAAACAGACCTGGTCTGAGGAGGGTTGCTTATCAGACCTGTTTTCCCCTCACCGGTTGAATGATGGACCGCAGCTGCTGGGTCCGGGACCCCCCGGTGTGCTGGGAGGAGAGGGACGAGGCAGGCGATGGTGGGTGCAAGTCCCTGGCACCGAGCTCTCTGCCTGTGCAGCTGGGGCGGCTGTGAGCATCGCTGCGTGCTCCTGGCCGAGTGGTGCCGGTGACCAGCTCCCAGCTCACAGAGCCCAGCTGGCTGTGCCATCCTCACGGGGGTGAGGTGGAAGCGAGGATGAACTGAGGTTCAAAGACTGAACTGGAAAAAAATCAAGGAATGCAAGGCCTCCCCCAAAACATTCATGCTTGGGCGTTTGGAATCTCCTTTTTTACATTCGAGAAGCAACCGGTTACTTCTGATCTCCAAACACCGCTTCGCAGTGAGGAGCTGAAACACTTTGGTGTTCGCTTTGGGTTCTTATTTTTTCCTTAAAATCAGTCATTTCCTGAAATGGCACTGTTGTTAGGTTTTTCGCCCCCTCCAGTGAACTGTTTGTCACCCCCAAAAAAGAAGAAATTCCCCAGCTCAAAGCCTGGGTGTCCTCAAGGCCGGAGGAAGAGTCACAAGGTTTGCTGTGGCTCTTCAGCCTGGGAGATGCACTCGCAGATCAGCTGTGTCCAGCCTGGTGCTTCCAGGCTGCCTGATCGGTCATGCTTAATTGCTAATTAGCTACCTCCAGCCTTTTCTCTGGGAATTATGATAATGAACATAAAGAACTGTTTATTCTAAATGAGACTTCCCAAGGGTAACAGCCTCCTCAGTGGCTGTAGAAATGGAAAGCAAGCCTGAGGAAACACCAGGGCGCTGTGGTTTTTGGCAACAGATGATAAACATTTCTTTGTGGATGGAGCAGAGCATGTAATTTACTGCCCAGCTCTAACAAGAGGAGTCTTGACCATTTTGCTATTCTTTGCCATCACTGTCAAAATGCAACAGCTAACTCCCAGTCAGAAACTGTGTGGCTGACATTTTTGTAGGTAGCAGCATAAAACTTACTGGACTTTTATCTGTGGAAAATGAATTCATCATTTTTATAAGATCTCAGATGTTCTCTTAACTGCTTCATTGCTCGTGGAGGGGCAGATGTGTCCTGACCATCCTTCTGTAGAGGACAGTGGTGGTGGGATCAGATAGCACCTAGACAGTTGCGCAGATGTGTTCAAGGGCAGGAGGCTTCTGTTGGACTCCCTGCTAGTTTTGCATTGCACAGGTAAAGGGTGATGTCCTAAAGCCACTGAACTTGCTCCTTGAGCACAATCATCAGTCATTTTTATCAATCCCCATCAGCATTTACCTCAAAGATCATCCCCTGACAAGAACTGCAGTGGCTACTTTACTGCAATTTCATGACATCCCAGTGGGCAATGAAAGTCCAGTTGTCCCTGTTTTACCCCCAAAGCCATAGGACAGGGAAATATAACAACACAGAGCGATGGATACAGGCAGCCATCCCATTGCCAGGCTCATGCTAGCACATTCAAAACTGGCTTGGGCATCTTTGAACACTACTGCATGATACCTCATGTGAACAGTGAATTAAATTCATTAAAATTCAGAGATTTGAGTTGTGTGCCATCGAGGGCAGTACCCATGCCATCTGGTAATGAATGTGGGCAGTGCTCGTGGCTTCCTGGCACAAGCTGTCAGAGAAGCATCGGGCAAGCTGGGGTCTGTGCTCAGTGGTGGGGCACTCTCATCTGGTTCCTCAAGGGGCTTAAGTCGTGGACCCTGATACAGGTGTATGAACTGCACACTGGGCTAGAAAAGATCTGGACCAAGAGACTGGAGTGCCCATGCTCATGACTTTTCACCCCAGCCTGTGTTTTACAGTTGTCCCACCTCAGACATCCACCAGCATCCCTGGATGGTGCACAGTCCCTGAGCTGTCGCTGAGCTGCTGCGGCAGCCCATGGTGTCATGCTGTGATGCTTGGACTGCATCTTCTGCAGGACTGCATTGTTAAAACATTCTGGCAGATAAAGTAGAAGTCAGACGTTAACTGGAAAAGTACAGGGGGACGAATATCATCTCTGATGGCTTCAAGGAGCGCTAAAAGGGAACTCAGTGTATTGGAAACCGTGATCAAATAAAGTCACCATTGCACACAACAGTGACCTTGTGAACATGCAAAGGGTTTAGCACTCAGAAATTAAGAAAAGCCAGTGTTAACCACATGCCAACATAATTTTCACTGGACTTCTGTGGTTCTCTGTTATGATTCAGGATTTAATTACATGATTGTAGTCTGGGGTTTTTTTCTAGTTCTGTTTCTGGAAGGGCTTTCTGAGAGGTCCAAACGCAATGAAGTTTTAGTATTGCAACATCTTGCTGGTTGACAAAACAGCTTAATCCACAGGGAGGGTTAGTAGAGCTGCGCAGCTGAGGGGACGGCTGCCCTTGTCTGCAGCTCTGCAAACAGAGTTCCCCTAAGAGCTCCCTCAAGGCTGACCCCTCTCTCTAGGAGCTCTCAGTTCACAACGCTTGGCTGTCAAACCACAGGCGCATGCCCAGCCTCCCACGTGGGGTGATGCATTTGTGCGTGGGGGTTGTCTCCTTCGAGGAGGTACCTCCGCAGGGTCTCCCCACCCCATCCCAAGAGGAGAGCTGCGGGCTGTGGCTGGAGACTGTTGGCAGAGTGAGAAAGGAGGCAATCTCCTCCTCTTGATTTTGGTGCAAATTTCCCCTTTTTGTGTCCTTTGACCACCTCCCACAGCAGTGAAGCTCTGAAAGAGTTTTAAAAAAATTGGATAACCCTGCTGAAAACTGGGACGTTAAAGCCCAGGTTTTCTCTACTTACACTTCTCCCTTAACCAAGGCACCGGAGTTAAGAAATTTGCCATGCCATTGCCAGGCTCAGCTGCTCTCCAGAAGTGCCTGTCCCTCTCTGTTGAATACAGAGGGACCTGTGCTTAGCCAGGGCCTTTGCTCTACACACTGACAGCGTGAATTTGAGATGAAATTCAGCTACTTCACAGAAAATAATGTATAGTTATGACAAGGGATGTGATGGCATTGATTATCCTGCACTCACAATGCACTGATGTGGAGAGCTCTGTCCTGGTCCACATGTATGCCTTCCAAGCCCTGACATAGTTGTGGCTTGAAAATATATTGGATCAGGGATTATTGTGTTGGTCAGGGTTTGCTTAAGGACTTGGGATTCTGGTCCACGCCGGAGATGCTTTGGTGTCAGTCTAGTATAAATACCAGTACTTCTCCTCTGTGAAAGCTAAAGAGTGGTGTTCATTTGGTAGTAAAACTAAGGAATTATCTAGGTGAGAAGTCCAAGAAATCTAAGTAAGGAACTATCAGTTTCCTTGGAGATCTCTTTCTGTTGAACTTAGTTTCTATTTGCAGCACTCATACTCTAGTGGTTAACATAATGGAAGTAAAAACATATTATTACTACTACCAGTACTAATTAAGAGTGTGTAAAGGTCCAAAATCCAAGTCAGAGGAAAACATGTAATACGACACATTTCTAAATGAAGGTGTACTTTTTATTTCAAGGAAAAGTGGGGGGTTTTGTGCCAGCAAACACCACACAAGTTCTTAGTAGAAGCTGCAAGCTCTATGTGCAAGCAGGAGAGCGTGGTGGTGTTTTCAGGTTATGGACGCCCGTGCACACGCTTATGTTCATTATTGCTGAGCACCAGTGCTGTGGATTTTGCTGGATCCTTCAAAGAATTAACACAAATATGGGCTTGGGCAACCTGCTACCCTGGCACTGAATTGTTTCTCAGTGTCACTGTAACATGGATTGCTTCAGTATCTCCATGTTACTAAGGGCTGCGCATTTTTCTTCCACTTGTAATGCAATCTGCAAACTTCCTCTGTAATGAAGTACTTTGCTTAACATCCTACCTTACCTTTCATTTGATTGCACTTTAGGAGATTCATCCACAGAAGTATCTATGTGGGCAACAATAAAAAGCCCATGATAAATTTATTCTGAGTTATTACCTGCAGTTGTGACAGATAATAGATACTGGATTTTGTTAGTATTGTGATTCATTTAAATAAAAAACATGTGCCTGAAGTCAGTGCCTTGGAGATAAGTCAGACATCTGGCTGAGATTCCATGTTTGGGAATGTAAATGATGCAGATGGTGAGATTATAATACATCGGGTTGTAACAGTGATGAATAAGCACTTCATTAGGTAGAGAAAGGAGAAAAAAAATCTAAACTAAGGGGTGAAATTTCTCGAGGAATGCACATGATATTAATTTCAGTTTGGAGCTTGCATGCATGGGTTTGGGGGAGTCTGTTTTACACCACATGCCAAACCTTTATTCCAAATATATTAGAGTGCGCCAGATATAATATAGCACTTTCAAACAACTTTGCAGAATCAGATTGATATCTCAGGCTGTAAAAATGTTGGGTTTTCTTCCTTGGAGTCTTTTGGGGAAAAAAAACCACCTTGTGAACAGAGTAGGAAAGAAAACAACTAGTTTCTTTTATTCTGCATAAAATACTACCTCCACAAAAGTGTACTGGTGTGAACTGTGGAGTGGGCTCAAAGACAACACACAAGTATTAGATGTAGAAAAGTTGGTGGGAATGTAGAAGCAGTCCAAATTGACAAAAAGTGTATGTTCTGAGAGCAAAACAGGTATGAATCTTGCAATACTAATCTTGTCTTTGCTGATACTGATTTAGCCTCAGATCTAAACTTAGCATTGTCTCTGCAGGCTAGTGCAGACCGATACCTTGGGTGTACAATGTGTTTACCTGTGATACCACTTTTTGGAAACAACATACACTTTCCAGGGTGACCTAAAATTGGCCTGGGGTGAGCCAAAGTGACTGTCACCCATGGTCACAGCAGTCATGATAAGCCAGTCAGAAAAACTGCAGTACTCCCTTATCTTCTCCAGTCACTCTATATTATACTTCTTTAAGTACAACATCAACTTGAAAATTTCTGGTCATAGCATGAAACACATTAGAGGGCCATAAGTAATAGGAGGAAATCACCCAAACTTTCCCCAGTTGTTTGCTTTAGATGCAGGTGACGACTGTTGCCTATGCCTATGACCAGGATCGTGGTTCGTCCTGGGCAGTTGATCAGTGTGGCATCTGCTATCACCCACAGGTGATGGGGCCCCGTCCTGCTGCTGGCCAATGCCACATCCGTAACTTCCCTGCTGCAAAAAGCTCTCAGTGCTGTCACTCGTTTTAGTTGGAAAATAGATTTTAAGAGCCCAACTGACACTTCTCCCATAATTAATCTCAGAGAAAGAGGCTTTTAAAACAGTAGGTGACCAGAGGATGTTGCTGATGCAGTTGCTATGGCCGAGGCAGATGAGACCATTGGGCAGCCCCTTGCAGGACACCTTCAATATTCATCTCCTGTGTACCTGCATCAGCCTGTGTTCTCTTCACCTTGCCCTGAACGCAAGAGGTCTTTCCTTTTCAAAGCATCCAGCCTGCTCCCCCCTGGCATGAGAAGATGCTCCTTGTACCTGTGAGGATGTCCTGGAGGAAAATGGTCTCCTCTCAGCCATGAGTGCTGTGACATGAAAATGCTATTTAAATACTGTATAGAGAATAAAGCACTAGCAGAGATGAACATGCATGTTGTAGCAGTCGTTTAACCTTCGTGTTAACAACACCAAGTTTGTCAGGTTCATGGTATGGTTCCAGTGAGGGCTGTGCAGGCAGGTTCAGGTCCCTCCACAAGGATCCAGCCTTCCCCATATTTCCTAGGTATTGGCAAGCATTACAGTAGTGAGACATTTATACTGCGATACCTTAAATGTGCTAACGGTAAAGGAAGAGCAAGAAACCTGGCACTGAGCATTGTCAAGAAACAGTAGGGAAGAAAGAAAAAAAAAAAGATCTTTGGTTCTGCACCAATAATATCAAAGTGGCAGCTAGAAGCATCGCTTGCTATTTTGCAAAGGCCTCGGTAGAACAGTAGAATCAGACAAATTGAAGGAGAAACATGAGCACCACAGAAGAATGGAACTTCTCTTTTTAGATGAAATAGCCCAGAAAAAAGCAATTACCTGAGACAAGGCACACTATAATGCAAAAGGTTTAAATATGCTTTTGTATGGGCCACCCAACTGTCCATGAACCCACTAGTTACAGGTTGGTAAGAACTTCTAGATGTAAAACACCTTCATTCCAAAGTGCTTTACAAATGGACATGATGGGTATTTTCTCAGTTGTTTACTCGCTGAGGACATACACCCACTTCTGAAGGACAGCACAGTGGTGGGTTGGGAGCACAGCCCAGCACACCACACAGTTCACACCACAAGAATACTGGGTCCATTTTGAACTTTGTGGATAATTTCTTTGCAACTATAAATATTTCCCTCTTATAAGAAAAAAAAAAAAAAGTAAAATAACGTTATGCAATGGGCCAAAAGTCTAAAATCTATATGCTCCATTTCTTTACATTGAAATATTTATTTCTTAATAGGTAAAGTGAGAATAAAGCTTATCAAGCAACAAAAAAATACATTTTTCCTGGTGAAGCACATACCTTCACTACCAGCTGTGCACCAGGCCAAAGTCATATGGTTTAGTTTCTCTGATTAAGGGGCTAAACCAGCTGAAGCTGCTTTTTTCTTCCCAGGCAGCGTAATCTTGGCAAGGTCACAGATCCCGATGGTGCAATTTTCCTTTCTCAAGGAAGAGCTGTTTTAGAAGAGCAAATTTTTTTAAAGATGGGTAGGATTGGGGGGTTGATGTTTGTTTTCCAGCATCAAGCAGCAGTGTGAGAAGTTGTGCCAGTTCCCTCCCAGAATTCATCACACTTGAGGGTCCCCATATGTTTGTCACAAGTAATCCCCACCAGCTCAGGACCACATCTTCGCCGGTCATCTGAGGATGGGAGGGTCCAGGTTTGGGTTTGGGACCTTCTTCCCCAGCTTCCTTGCGCATCCCAAGGATTTTTGCTTGCAGGTCTCCGTCCCAGCAGCAAGGGCTGCCCCACAGCGGGTCCACTCTTCCTTTGGCTCATTTCCACACCTTCGCTCTCAGTGTTTCATAGGTGGCCAAAGCAAAGTGCCTCTTGGTCGTATCTCAGGCTGTCCAGACATCATGCCTGGTAGCAGAGCCCATCCCTAGTTTCGGGGCAGTGGGTTGGGGGGGGGCTGGAGGAGAGGCTTTCTTTCAGCAGGAACATGGTTGCAAATAGCAAGCACTCAGAGTGAAATGAGGGGGTGAGTTGGCTTGATAGCATTTCAGCATCTCGTAAAAGTCTTGCGTTCAAACTCAGTAGGTTATTCAGAGCTACAGCCATCTTCCAGCAGCAGGGTGCGGAGAGGGGAGCAGCAGCCAGTGCCAGCTCCATTAAATTAGGCAGTAGGAAATGGTCTCTCCATGGGGCTGGGGCTGCGGTTTGTTCAGTTCGGGCAAAGCGCGGTTGCTGCTGCAGTTAGTACTTGGCTGGCGGGCGATTGACACCAAGTTCAGCCTCTGTCTGTCTTGAAAGCTGAGCCCTGTGTGGGACACGGTGCTGTGGGGAAATGGAAGGAAGTTTCTGAAAACAGCTTTGCTTCTTATTTTTAAAACTGGCCTCGTGCCACTCATTTGCTCACAAATTAAAGAGCGGGATGCACTGACATCGAGGGCACCACCAGTCTGGCGCACTCTGTGCTAAAATCACCACGGCCCATTTGTTGCCCGGATGGTGTTCCTGCTCCTGCCATTTTCAACAGAGGGGCTAATGCCACATCAAAAAGCTGCTCCGTGAACTTCCCATCATCTACTGACTGCAGTCTAAGCAGAATAGCATCAGCTACACAGGCAGCACAGATACGACTGCCGCGTCCCAGATACCAGGCCTTCTAGTGACACCATATAAATAACAGCTCGTTCCAGTAATGCTTGTCTGCTTAGCGAATTGTTTCAGGATTTGCTCCATCCACTCTACCCTGCAACAAATAACCTGCAGATGTGTGGCTCTGAAAATAATCCTTGGCATTGGGGCCATGGTACAGCATCACTACATAATTCAACAAACTTTTGTACTGCGTTGTTTTAAAAATGAATCTTTTCTGTATGCTGGAAGCGGTTCATGGAGACAGATTCTGTCCTAACAGAGACTGCTCTGTATATGGAGAGTATTTTGCTATCATCTCTGTGAACAATAAACATGGATCTGACTTCCGAACATATTATGTTAAGGATTACTTCTTTCCTTGTCCAATTCATTAAGTCTGTATACTTAATAAGCAGTTTCAGCTTTTACAAGGTCTTCTCTGGGAACAATAAAACAGAGGGGAAAAGGAGAGAACCATCTGGATCAGTGAAACGCTCTTGAAATAATATCTTTTTTAGTCTCTTTATAGAGATTTCCAAGGGCTTACATTAAGAAGTTAATTCCATTGCTGCTATTGATGTTGAACATATATTAGAAGTGCAATTTTAAGTTGGTCTTGTTGCTTAGATAGTGATCAGAGCTGGCCAGCTCTTTTGTTTGAAAATACTGTCACGACAAATAGCATTGCTTGTATTTCATTCAAGATTTACTACATTTTTTTAGTTTTTCTCCTTTTAAAATTTTATTGCGAAAATAGAGAGAAGAGGGGAGAGAAAATAGTGGGAGGGGACCAAAGCTGCCATTCCATTGCAATTGAACAAATAACTATTTTTTTCCCTTTTTTGTTGTTGTTTGGGTTTTGGGGGGTTTGTTTGTTTGTTTCCCATTTCTTTAATATTTTTAAAGAATATCTGCTAGTGATACTTTTTGATTTGGTTACCTACAGTTTTGTACACCTATCAACAAACTGGAGCTAAGATGCGCAGGGGCTGGAAAACATTATATTCAAGAAGAGCCCAAGGGAGCTCTGTTTGCTTAGTCTGGAGAAGAGGGAGCTAAGGGGCAAATTTAACTGGTGTCTCTAGCTACCTAATGAGGAGTTATAGAGAAGACAGAGCCAGACCTTCATCAAAGGTGCACTGCGAAAGGACATGAGGCAAGAGCCATGAGTTGCAGCAGGGACATCTTAAGTAGATATAAAGGGGGAAAACGCACAGCGAAGTGGTTAAGCACTGGAGGAGGGTCCCAGAGAAGTGAGGCAATCTCCATCCCTGAAGACATTCAAAACTTATTGGGGTGAGTCTCTAAGCAGTAACCCAGCTGTCAGGTGCGCTTGGATCCGATGATTTCCAAAGGTCCGTTACAACCAAAATTATGCTGTGAATGTATTTTTCTAAAGTTATGGGGTGAAGGAAGGGGGGGTGGTTCCCAGAATTTATTTCTGCTGCTTATAGAATGGCTGAAACCTCAACTTGAAAAGTTCCCTTGGCTGTGCTGAACCAGGGTCATGCCCCGGTGACTCTAAGCCAGTACCAGAAGGACAAAAATCCTTAAGCATAAGTGGCTGTTGAGCACCCTTCCTTATGTGACTCATAACGTAAAGAATTAGTTCACTATGCTTTTTGCACTCTTATAAAGTGTGTGCTGTGAAGATAGGAGCCATTTCATACCCCTTGTCTGTAGATGGTATATAGAGAGTGCCCAGTTTCCCTTTAATTTGGGACAGTTCGCATAAACCTCCATACCTTGTGCGGTGTCTTGTCCTTTCAATATGAGTTTTCCACACCAGAGAGGCAGAGTATCCAAATGCAGACATCTTCCTCACACCGTCTGTCATCTTCCAGCTCAGTGCTGGAAACCAAGGTGTCATCTGGACATTGTGGGTAGCCAGGGTAGAAAACGAGGTGCTCAGAGTGGCATCTTTCTTAGATTATTTTTCTATGCTATTTCACTTTCCTAAAAGCTGATGGCTTTGTGTCTGGCTCTCCCTGCTTCTAGACTATTTAAATGGGAAGCATTAGCCTGGCTGGACTTACTTGCTTGCTTTCTTCCCAGAGCTGAATTTGAAGAACCATCACAAATTAAAATACCTGTTAAATATCTGGATTAAATATCTGTGTCTGTGTCTAGGGTCTGGATGGATGGTGTAGGGTATGTATGGATGGTGTGCCTACGGGACACATACGGGAGCAGGGGTACATGTCAAATCCTGAATCCATCAAAACCGGGAAGAGGTTTGCAACAGTTTCCAATGACAAATGTCAGCCAGACTTGATTAAGTTCATGCCACAAGTGATTGTCTGAAACTGTACTTCCAAGAAGTCCAACTGTAGCACATCTTCAGAGCTGAGCATGTGCTCACCCATCATCCTGAGCCTTGGTCCAAGCCTGTTCCCAGTCTGACACATGTTCATGGCAAAGCTGCCAGAGATTTCTGTAGAATCAGGATCAGGCCCTTACATGCAACTCGCCCCTAAGTGAATGCAGACTGAGTTACTAGCCTGTCTCTGAAGGTTAATTGGGATTTATGTCCTGTTTGGAGAGCTAGCTTTAGAAATCTGACTTCCTTGCATAGTTTCTATGATGTGTTTTTCTGTGCATGCGTGTGTAAAAGGCGCTTGCCTTTTATTGTTTATCGAAAGGAGTTTATTAGACATTGCTTATGCAGCATTTTTGTGATCTTGTTGATGAAAGATGCTGTATAAACAGGGTTGGATTGGACTGGATTCAGTAAGTGTAAGAGCTTGCCAGCAATTTATTGCTGTTTGACTCCAGTGACCGAGCACCAGCACAGCAGCCAGCGAGTGAGTGCAGCTCCTTGCAGCACTGCTCTGGCTCTGCCTTCCGTACTAAAATGGAATTTATTACTCTCTATCTTGCATGGATATTTGGTAGGAAATTGGAGCTACAAAACGAAGAGTCGTGGAAGTTTAAAAAAATCCAAGAGACAGGACAGATGTGCTGTGATTAGTCCTGTACTCTGGCTCACCTTGGGTTAGATAAATAATTGAATGTGTGCCGTCAGCAAGACATACTATTTACAGACTTGGAAGGAAATTTGGCTTGCAGTCCTCTAATTGGAAGTCAGAGGTGGTGGAAAAAAAAGATTTTTGCTTGCTTTTCGTACTTTAAATCTCAAAGCAGTGAGTTATTTTAAAACACAGGCTCAATCTTGGATCATTTCAATTGAGATTTAGAAGGCTACTTGTTCTTAGAAATGACAATATATTTATGAGGATGCATTATACTTTGCCAGTTCATTAGACTATGTAGTAAATGCAAACAGTGCTATCTTTGTATAAAATTCATTTTTTTCTTCCCCTCAAATTTCACACCTGTCAAACATTAATTTGATTCTGAAAAAACCATACCAACTTCACCTGTGAAGCTAAACAAAATAATTTTCTTGGTACAGTGCCAGAAAATAAAAGAAATTTGTAAGAAAAGAGAGCAAGACAAAGCTGACAGCATGTATATGAAGCTGAGTCTAAGCAGATGAGAACAGTCAAAAGTCTTTTATTTAATCATTCTGCTATTTTTGACATGCTGTCTAGTCATAAACCACATGAGCATTCCCTTGCATTAAGGAAATAAAACCCAAAAAACAATGAAATAAAAATCCAAGAAAGAGGGAAAGAAAGTACAGTCCAGCGCTGAAGGAATCACATCTGTGATTTTGAGGATGATGTTCACATGCATGTAAAATATCCAACAAATGTCTTTTCCAGTGGCAGCAGGGGGAATTGCTTTTCTGAAATTGTGTAATATTTTCCTTCTGAGAGTTTCCTTCTTTGCTTAGAGAATATTCACAGGGAGATTTTTACTTAGTCATTTTTGGACATTGGTATGCTAAGTGAGGTACAAACACTGATGGTTACCGGTGCCGCCAGTTGGTCTGTGCTGCAAAAAAAAATGCCAATTAGTCTGTGGTTAGTCAACGTGTTTGCAGCACCGAGGCTCTGCTTGGGCTAGGGACTGACACGGTGTTACGGCTTCCCCAAAAATGTGGAGCCCTAGTCTGTATGGTTCACGTGGAAATACGACCTTTTTTCTTTCATTATGCATTGGAAGGAAGGATGTCAGGAAACTTTTCTACAAGTCTGTATTCTGCCCAGAAGAGACTGGACTGAGTCTTAGTTGCCACTTAGTGAGCTGAGTTTTAGTTGCCACTGTCCTCCTGTAGCAAGTAGAAGCTCATGAGCTCTTTTTTTCTTGTGGCCCTGCCTGCAGGATTTTCATACCAACCCCTTTCTCTGCATCCCAGAAGTCCTAAAATAGCCCAAAAGCCATGGTCCCCTGGGACTTCTGGTCTGCTGACACAGGGAGATGTGTTGGGGAAGTGGTCTGCCTGCCCAGATTTTGTTTGAACACCTCTGCTGAACACCTCATCACATCTTATTTACTTAAATGAAAGCACAAACCCCACCATGACGAGATGTCCTGCGCTGTGTCCATGGAGAACAGAGGCCCAGGGACTGCTACAAAAAGGACAGACTTTTTTGGTGGCTAAGTTCCCCAGAACTGTTTTGCTTTTTGTGCATTCTCCAGTTTCATGCAGGTCAGCGCCTATTGTAACGCCAAGTCCCACAGATACCCACACAGGGTGGAGGGTTTCTTGCACCCCTTGAAGTCTTTTTTTGCTCTTTTATAGAGAGAAATGAGCTTCACACATTCACAAATAGCATGCTCTGCAGGGGCTGCGAACCATCACATCAGTTTGGAAGGTACCTTCTGAGAAGAAGGAACTACAGTTTATACTGCACTGCCATAAAACTCCCTTTGACCGTAAAAAGGTGACATGAAACAGCACTTTGAGGAGAGAAGGAGTCAGTTAACAATGCATTACAGTAAGGAGCAGCCAAGGAGCATGTCTGAGAGCTTTCAAGAGCATCAGCCAGAGCCTGCCTGAGTAAGAGCTGGCACAGTTCCCCAGAGTCAACAGAGGCATGTGACTTTTTTCAGGGGAGGATCTAGTCCCTGGCTTGTGTTCACGAAAGAGGAGCCCAGGAACTAAGTCTTATCAAAACCTTCCCATTAGCAATAACTGGAATGGGATTTTATTTTTGGTATCAGTCTTAATAGCCAGAGCTGAGCAAAAGAGCAGATAGCAGGGCTTTTTTTTCCTAAGAAAAACTGTTATATGTGGGTAAATTTATTTGACTTAAGTAGCTGACGAGAAACATGGCTTACACTCAGACAACGCATTAATCACTGAAAATCTGACTTTCAGAAAAATCAAGTAATAGGTTACAGTGATTTGCTGGCTGAGGTCTGAGTTCCAGCTTTGCTGGTGAAGCGTTGTCTCTGTGGTTGTTCAGGCGAATCCTGCTTTATTCTGTCAATTAAGAGAAATAAAGAAGCGCACATATACATACAGTGGTCGTAGGTGCTGCAGCATTTCCTAGGCAGCGGAAGACATCACTGTACTTGTCTTATTCACTCTCAGCTGGGATGGTGACTGGAAGGGCTTGGGCTGGCCTTGGACGTTGTGTTACACCCAATGTGAACATAAATTATCTTTTTACAAAACTGTGAAAAAGGACTAAGTCTGGAAATCATGGCAAAGTGTATGCTGAGCAAGTGTCTGTGGGGAAGCCATCCTCTCTTACTCAAGATTTCAGTATGTATCCCATGGAAAGCCAAACAAAAATAAAGTGTATTGCTTCAGTTTTACACCATGTTGCCATAAATCTTCTCTCCATGTGAATTATGGCGAAACTGTGCACAGCTACTGAGCTGCTTCCTTAATACACTTGTACTGCAGATGGGCTTTGTCTGTACATGCTTTGGCAGACAGACCTGTCCCTCATTTGGATTTTATATAGAATATGAGAAAAACAAGGGGTTTTTTTAATGTACCTTGTTGGCTTGCTTTTATAGCTGTCTAACTATTTTTTGTAAGTTAATTGCTGTATTTTATATTTGCATTTTTGCTGTACTGTGTATTGCTCAAAGTCAGGGTGATCAAAAAGAAACACTGGGCAGGCACAATAAGGAGCCAGTCTAACAAAGACCCCTTTGTGCAATTAAACACAGCCATGCCATAGCCTTTGCTGACTCAGGTCTTCAAGATATGGCACAAATTCTTCAGAGTTCATGTTATGATGTTGGCTGAAGAAATCTGATTAAAATTTTTTTTTCTATCTTTTCCCAACAGGAAATTGTTTTTTTAATTAAATACATTTGCTTGACTGTATTACCATTACTTTCTACCAGCACCGACCTGCGAGAACAGTGTTGATATATCTAATCCTACACAAAATGTTAAGCAGCTTTTACACCCCCTAAACTGTGACTCTTCTGACATTCATGGGTCAGAAATAGCGTGTCAGAGAAGGGGGATTTGACCTGCCTGACCACCTATGGAGCTGCTGCATCTTCCTGTGAAGCGACCTCAGACATCAGCTGAGCTATAGAAACTGTCCATGTGTGTGCTCCTAGCCTCAGTGAATGGGAGGTGAAGTGCCCCTGCTTGAATTACCTCTGTCTGGGTGGAGCTATCCTGGAGGCTGTCTGTCTGTCTGAATCCCAGCATTGTAGCGCTAAAGTAAGGGTAATATTTTATCCTAAGAACTCACTTTCTAACTCAGCATAGGGATTTCTATGTCTGCTTTTACTCCTAGGAGGCAAATATTTCCTAGGGTGTACTCTTCTGTTTCTACTTTTGACATGTTTAGCAAAAGTTTCCTTAACATATTATGTTCATCTGAAACCAGTATAAAACTTTTCTTTTTTCCTTCCCTTCGCATTTCCCCTTTGCTTCCCTTTTTTCAATCACTAAATGGCCATTATGTATCTTTTTCAACACAATAGTCATGATGGAGTTTTAGAGTTGCCTCTTTGCTGAAGCTAACCAAAACCTCAATAACTCATCAAGCAGCTCCGAGCCAGCCGTTGTCACAGCCCGTCACTGCTGCATTACTGCAGACAGATACAGGTTAATTATCACTTTAAATGTTTCTCCTGTTACTGTTTGCATTTCCAAAGCATTTCAGCTGCCGTAGGACCCTGAATCACTCCTTTCCCTCTCACACAGAAGTATTTTCTCAGTTCAGCAAACCGCGGTCTCTCCGGCACTGCCACCCGCCACGGTGTCCCGGTGCAAAGCAGGAGGTGGGCTGGGGGTGATGGCAGCTCTGCACCAGGTGGAAACAATTAAGGGGAAAAACCGTGGTCCGCACTGGATGAGTTACTGCTGATAGCTGCCAGATAAGCTAACTTAATAAAGTGCTGGCTTAATTAAGCCACATTCTTTGCATCTTGCCTTTCCTCCTGCCTGTCTGGGGCGATGCTATCAAGCAGCTACTGCTTTGCAAGATGGGGCAGGGGTGCTGTGCTGGTGCACTGCCGTGTGTCAGGCACCCGGGGGGAACCCTTGGGCAATGGGACATGGGGGTGCTCCTGGAAAGGTCAGCTCCCCTCTCAGTCTGCAAAGTGATGGGCCACAGAAGCCTGCAATGAAGGCAGATCTGCTGGTTGCCTAGTCATGGATGTGTTTATTGGTATCAGAGGTTTGACCCTAGATCCCATCTTCTGACATTCAGTGGTCCAGGAGCACCTCGACCTCCAGAGCAGAGGGGAGTAGCTCAATATCTTCCCGCTTCTCCTGCAGCTATCATTCAGAAAAAAATGGTGACTTTGCTTTGAGAGTCCCTATCGCTATGGATTTTCTTACAGGTAATACAAAAGCTAGACGTTACAGTTATCGAAATCATGGTGCCCAAAGCCTTCTGCGCATTTGGGCTTGTGCATGTTCCTGAGTGAAGACTGCATGAGAATCAGAAGTTGCTATATTTTTAATAGCTGAAACATCCCATTAAAAGCTGTAACAGAGAAGTCTGCCAGAAGTTTCTCCTTTTGGAAGCCAGATTTAAAGTTAACGGATCAACTTAATTTCCCCTTAGATCCAAGTTTTAGTGGTTGAGCTTCTTACACAGCTGTGTATTAGTTTGTGTTTGATGCATGCTCACACGTACAGCTGCGTAGCAACTGCCTCGCTGAAAGTTATTCAGTAGCTACAATTATCAGTGGGGACCCCCCTCTTACCTCTCATTATGTATAACGAGATTGCTGCTGTGCAACGTTGATTAGACATGTCAACCTGGAGCTGGATGTCTGAAAATGAGTATTGCTATTAAAATGCCTTTGCTAATGATCAACTCATGTGTCAATCATTTTGACAGATTTCTCTTTAAGAATGTAAAAAGCTAAAGCACGCAGGAATCCCAGGGTTAAAATGTAATGTTCAGAGAAATGGGTATTGCTGTATTGTATTTCCTGTGCATTAACCCTAAAGTAGCAGTTTCCCTGGCCAAATCATGCTGATGTCTGAAGCTTGCTGTTGAATACAGGCTGTGCCAATACAGAGATCTGTAATCTTTAATTGGGAACCAATTATCATGGGGAATTGGTTTCTGGAGTGTGATCCTGAAAGCAGGGTATCTCTCCTCTAAACCACTTCTTTAGGTGTGATTTAAAGCTTTCATGATGTGGAAAAATCTGCAGGTATTTGGAGAAAATATTTCCAAATCTCCTTACCAGTAAACCCTGGGAAAATTGGAGACGGAAAACAGGGAAATGATTTCTCAAACACATCTCATCTCCCTGTGGAACTCATTGCTGCAAGAAGCTGTTGAAGAGACAGATTTCAGCAGGGTCTTGGATATCTGCCAGGGCAGCACAATTTTCCAGTTGCTTTAACTGGAGCAACCCCCAGCAAGGCTACGCAAGGCTATGCTTGCTTCAGGGTTCCAGAACAGTATCTAATGGATGTAGCTCAGCGTATGGTGGGTTCTCAGTGTGTGGCTGTAGGAGAGAGGTTTGATCAGGGCAAGTAGTTTGGCTATCAGGAGAATCCAGCAAGGCAGATAAAACCACAGTTTAGCCACAAGAAGGCCAACAAGTCCAGCCAAAAGCCATTGCCAGGCAAGTTGAGAGGAGAGGGGCAGCTCCTGCAAGGTTCCCAGCAGGTGAGCCCTTACCCAGGAGCAGGCTGTGCCAGCTGAGGTTTGCATCTGCTGCCACAAGCCACGCCAAGGATGGGAGTCCTAAGGGTCCTAAGCCTGAAAATGAAGTGGGAATTCCCAGGAAGAAGGGTAGAAATGATGAAAGCTGCTGCTCCCTCTTTCTGTTTAGTTCAGGCTGGTACAACCCCACAGGTTGGCATCTCATGGCAGGGATGCCTTCCTCTCCTTTCCCATCTCCCAGCCCTCTCTCAAGCCAGGCTGCATGTCCCTCTGAAGAGCAGCTACAAGCAAGCCTTTATCAGCCTCTCTTCTTCTGCAGACAAGGAGGAGATGAATATGCTCTTGGAAAGCCATCAGCATGGCTTGCAGCAAATGAACAGCCTCCCCGATGCACCTTTGAACTCATTCCTTCTGCATTTGTTTGTCTTGCAGATAAAACTTCACAGCAGTGTTTGGAGAAAAGTCTAATGAGGGATCACTGTTTGCATAACAAAGCAAGGCTTCCTCTTCAGATGTTCAACCTTCATTAAGCATAATTTATATTTCAGCTAATCTTTGGAAGAGGGTAAAATATGGAGCCAAAGTTTGTTTTTACATAGTTTGGAGTAGTGCATTGTTTGTTTTAAGTGGTCAGTTGCAACTGATAGTTGATTTAAATTCAATGTACTGGTGATTTGTGATGGCTGCGTGTTGTCCAGGGGAGTGTTGTGTCATTGACTGCCATGGCTTTAGCACTCTTCTGCGTCAGTTATTGAATTAAAGGATAAGACCAAATGGATGGTTTCCCATTTTGCTGATATTTCAGCGTGTCCGCAAGGCATGAAAAACTGTGAATTTGTAAAATACAGGGTTTTTCCCCCCTCAGACTCATGTTGACTTGATAAAATAGCACACTGAACAGCAATTTGCTTCTCTTGCGGCAGTCCTGGTAGCCAGGTCACCAGGCCCCTGCAGCAAGTAGTTCTCAAGGTGATAAGGGACACAGCCATTTGTAAAGGCTCCTCACTCCTCAAACTGCTGGGAGTCCTGGTGACTTGATGTGGTCTGCTGCCTAGAAAGCAAACAAGCAGGTATAGCTGAATGCCTAAGTGTCATTACAGGCCAGTGTTTCAGAAACTTTAATTTCTCAGCACTGAGACTTTGTTCATATCATAGGCACATAAAAAGTATCTGATCCTGTTGACTGTTTGCTGCAGTTTTGTCCCCCTCTATATAAGATACTCTCCCTTGCTCTAGTTGAAATACCCAGTATATTTCACTTATCACATTCCAGGTTTATTAAAAGATGAGAAATGACTGATAACATTTATCTTGTGTGTACTCATCACTGAGACTTACCCCTTTCTGCAAGTTTATATTGTAATGACAGATGTTTGAAAACGCCCTTCACCGTATCACAAAAATTATGACCTGAGTTGTGTATATGGACAGCACCAAGGTGCGCTGCATCCTTTCAACACAAGGGAGCAGCGTTGGGGTCAGCGTTGGGGTAGCCAGTCCAGGTTCCTGAGGGGGCTGGCCATGCTATCATTTAAAATGCCTCATGGACTGAGTGGTGGGTTTCGATGTTGCGTTCTTTAATGCTGAGATACCTTCAACTGCAAAGGTCAGGATCCTCATCTTGTTTGGTTCATCGCATCCATGACCTACCTATGACTGTTTTTAAAGGCAGCACCAACCTTTAGAGAATATATTTATTTATTCATTTATTTATTTTATTGTTTTTCAGGAAAAAATGCTGTAAGGGTTATAAGTTTGTTCTTGGACAGTGCATCCCTGAAGGTATGTAATTTCACTGTTGTTACCCCCTGTGTCCCCATGCATTTGTCTTGGCCCATTTGCCCTGTTGTCCATACTGCCAGTTTGGAAGAGCATCCTGATATAACCACAGGCTCAGCCGTATCTCATGTGTCAGTGGAGGAACTGTTTCCAAGAAATTGTTGGGAAAATAAAAAGATCAGTGTCTTCCAAAAGTTTTGCTTAGCATGCCAAGCCTTGATCCTCTCCTAAGTACACGTGGCTGCACAGATCTTGTACCATGACCTGCTGCAAACAGAGGGACACATTCTGCTCTTGGCTAGGTATGTGGGAGCGCTGTGTGCAACCAGGAGGACACCCTTCCTGGCTGATGGCTTTCCCAAATACCCCTTGGATCTAGCACAGCTGATTTGGCTTTTAAGTCAGCAACAGGAGACATCACCAAATGGCATCTCTCTTCCACCACCTCTCCTGGTCATGGGCATGGCTTCGTTGTCACCAGGGGCAGAGGGAGAAGGAGAATTACTCAGGATAGTTCATGCAGTAGTGAAAAGGGAACGATCCCCTCCTGGCAGAGGGGAGCTGCCTGTACACTTTGCAAAGGCAGTACTGGGGTCCCAATGCTCAGACTTTGCTGCAACAAGATCTCACTTAGGAAAAGCCTGAGCTCTGCTGTCTTAACCCTGGGGGAGGCCTCTGTTGGGTCTACCCAGACAGTGGCTTCACATGAGCAGTAACAATGTGACTTCTTCAATCACTCCCACCACTTTGTCCAATTTGGATGAAATTGGCTCTGAAATTATAGGAGCAGAGGAACTGTCAGGCAGAAGCAAATGGCCAGAGATGACAAGCCAATAAACCTTGTTTGCTCCAAAAAGCAGGTTAAAAAGTTGTTTTATGGTAACATAACCTTCTATTTGATGACATATGGAAAGCCTCAAGTTGACCTGACAGTTTTCCCAGTTTGGGTTGGTTATGTTTTGAAAAGAAAAGTGACAAATTAACATACTGGAGAAAGTCAGCTGGGTTTTGAGTTACAGTCTCCAGCCGACAGGGATTGTAACCCAAATTCTGATCCTGCTGCTTTTTTTTTTTTAATTTGTATCTTCTTTGCTGCTGGCTGGAAACACTAGAACACTGGTTGCAAAAAAAAAAAAAGGTAAAAAAAGAAAAAAAAAAAAAAGAAAAATCCCCACATCTTCTCAAAACCAGAATTGTGCATTTGCTCCTTCCTTGCGAAGAAACGGCTCATGGTGCCTGCCCAAGCACCAGGGATCTGGGCAGAGTTTGGGTGAAGTTGATACTCAACAAGGAGTTCCTTGTCTCATGGTTTTGCAGTGAGTTTTGTCTCTGTGTGTGTGGCGTGAGATGACAGCTCCAGTGCAAGACGGACACTTGGAGGAGTTGATTGTGCTGTCTTGTACAAGTCAGTTTCGTGCATAGGAGGCAGAAGCCCTGACTCCTTTCACAGTGGAAAGAAGCCAGGACTCTATAGTCTAGGCTCCAGCTTTCCTATGGCAGGAAAAGTAATAGGAGCAAAAATACAATGAGACCCATAGCAATATATTATTTATGACTTCTAATTTTCATCTCTTGAGGTTTTAGGTGATTATGAAAGCAGCTTTTATTATGTACCCACTGACTTCACTTAGTCCTGTCTATTAACTGCATCTCAGTAACCTGAAAGTTTCTGCCACTAACTGAATTTCTCTGCTGGCTGTGGCTTCTCTCCCTGTGTATCTCCATTCCCCCTTTTTCAGCTCAATCTCTATTTTGCCTTGAACTTCAGAGGCCACAGCAATTGCTATAACATCTGAGACAATATTGGGCTATCAGTATAGGAATGAGAAACATGATTCAGTGTAGCACTTGTTTCACTTATTCTGTTACAAGACATCACTTGGCTCTTCACATGTTGTTTTGGCATAATCTTGAGAGAGTAGCTGTATGAAATGCATATCTTGACACAGGTACATAAATACATTACAGATGTGAGTTTATTAGAGCACATCTGCACCTTTTAATCCAGTACTGGCAAGTCAAAGCCATGAGAAGTAGTTCCAGCCCTGTCCTCTCTGTGATTTAGCAGTGGCTGCAGAGAGGAGGGTTGGGAGAGGGATAGACCCTCCCTTGTCCACCCTCTTATGGCTGCCTCCGGAAGACACCAATCTCCTTCTTGGACAGCTGTTATCAAACCAGACTTTTCCAAAGGGTTGTGTCTTTGTCCATGTCCATCTTTGGTTTCTGTCCTGTTATTTCTCATCTGCCCTTGAAAAGCACCAGAAATCAGTGCAGCCCAGATGAGCCCATGCCCCCAGGTTCTGCATTTCATTTGCTTTGGACTCACCTTCTTCCTCCAAGTTTCAGCTGCAGGGGCAGGGAGCAATGATCCTTAGGAGACATCGAGAGGAGTTTGCTTTGTGCATCTGATTCCCCCTGTAGCATCTCTTCCTGCTCCACCTGACCTGCGAAGCAGGTCAAAAAAGAGCTCCTCACCCTTTTCTCCTGAATGATCTCCTTCTTCTTTGCTTTGGAGACTCACAGCTCCAACCACGTCCTGTCTTACGGCATCGCCAAGAGTAAAGCAGGGACAGATGTAGTCTGGAACAGCTTCTTTTGGAGTGTACCCTCCCTACCACTGGTTTGTTACTTGAGTTTCTTGGCTGTGAATTAATTCAGAGCAACATATGACAGGCAAACACTAGTCAGATCTGCTCTTCCCTGACTAATGCTATTTCAGAAATTTCCTTGGTACAACTTTCCATGCTACATTGTCATTTGTGAGTTCATTGAAATATATGTAGAGACATTTGTTATTCTGCTTAGGTTTTTTGTATTTTCCTAAAGTCTGGAACAGCCTGATCCTCACCATGTGGCTTTGATTCACCCTCAAACCACATTTCCTAGGCTGGGCTGGCAGACAAGGGGCTTGAACATGGGAGGGCACGTGCATCCTTGGTTCTGCAGAGCACACGGAGGTGGTGCAGCAGCTTTTCCCCAGTTTCATCCCAGTTGTGGGGACTGTTCCTGAGGGACTCATGCTACCTGGGACCAAAGCCCTGGGGGATGCACAGCTCTGTGATGTGGGACCTGCCTACAGCCATTGTGTGATTTGGGTTGACTGTGTGGGAAATACCAGCAGGGAGATATGCACCTTCTGGACCCTTATCTAGCTTTGTATGAAAGTAAATGGAACAATGGTCTTGATAGAGCTCTGTTAACGTGGATGTGAAAACTGTATTTAAAGACTAGTTACATGAAATATGGCAAAAGAGAGATGATCAAAAGATTAAAAAGAACTGACGTTGTTTATTCTAGGGAAAAAGAGGCTGAGGGGAGACATGATAACAGCGAACAAGTGAACAGTTAACAAGTGAAAACTTGCTGCAAGGGGGAAAGTAAACTATTCTTTATGGCCAAGAAGAGGACAAAAATAATGGGCTTAAATGGCTTTAAGGGGAGTTTGGATTAGATATGAGTAAAAAGCTTTCTATAGGCAAGGATATTTAATCTTGGGAATAGACTGCATGGTGAGGCATCTCCATCCCTCAGGGATTTCTAGGTGCAGCTTAGATGAATGTCTATTACGAAAGGTTTACACATAGCTAATCCTGCTTGTGGTGGGAGATGGTCCCTGCCAGTGCTGGTTTTTATGATTTTATGAGGGCACATCTATTCATGGAAGTGCAGGGATGACAGAGCTCATTTCGCCTCCACTCTGAATAGGCTGAACATGGCACAGGCCAAATGCAGCATCTGCATGGCCATGCTGGCTAAGGAGCAGGCATACTCACCTCAGTGCTGGGCATACTAGCCTGTTCTCCAGCTGATCTTATTTCAGTTGAAAATGAAAATTGCAACCATGCCCAGGAAAAACACCACTAATGCTTTATATTTGGGAGTATTTAGTAGTGCCAAATGTAATGTGAGTTTACAGCCCCGGCACCACCTAAAAAGCTCGAACTAACCCCCAGTCTGACTATGTTTGAAGGCAAGGGGCATGTTTTTCTTCCATGCTTGTGCAAGGCTTTGCACTGTTTGACCCTGGGGGTATTGGAAGGGATCCTGGCACTGCCATTCAATGCCACAGCACTGACTTCAAGAGTTAAAATCAACACAGTTGTGAAGTAAGAAGGAAAGGATGCCTGCTATTCAAAAGGTGACAGGCAGAAGGGAGGAAATGCTTGGCACCATTACAATAGTATTTTTGGGTCTAAGAGGCTCTGGTGTGACACACAGCAGCTTGTAAGTCTCATTTGCTGCTTTTCTGTAGCTTGGCACACTGTCACTTTTACCCCAGTGCTACACATGTGTTCTGTATACTTTGTACAGCAAATGTGTTTTCATTTGCTTTACCATCTATTAGTTCATTTTAATTGTTTGGAAAAATCATTGTACCCAGAGATGTCTGCTAGTCATTAGTGTGAGTCAATAATGAGTTTGGGGTTTAATTATTTTATACTGTATATATGGAAACACAGTGCGTTGCTGGGAACTCGATCGAAACACTTAGGTTTGGTTTAGATGTATTTGGTCTGGAGCAGGGGCAGCTGTAGGCCCCCAGCACCCAGTGACTGAAGGGTCATAGTGACAACCATGTGGATGCTGTGTGCAGGATGATGTTCCTCTGAAATGATCACACAAACTGCCACTTGCTTTGGCATAAAACCGAACCTTCAGCAGCATTTGCCTGAGCTGGTTTTGAGACTAGATGCCTCTTCAGCTCCTGTCTTCTCCTGACAAATGTTCCCCATGGCACTGAAAAGCCCTTGCACCCATTGCCAGGGTATGCCCATCTACCCCCAGCCCTGCCACCAGCCTGATGCCAGGGGCAGGGATGCAAATTGGACCCTGTTTTGCTCTGGTATCCCCTCCCTGGACTTCAGCTCTGCTGCTATATAGCAGTGAAATCAGAAACAGATTCACTGTCCTTTGGGTTTCAAACTGGGACTTCAGTCTTTTGGGATTTCACCGACAAGCCCAGCCAGCAACTTACCATACCCTAATCTGCACATTGCTGTTATTAAGAGTGATGATGGTTTTGTAACAATGTGTTCTTTGCTAGAAGGGTTATATCTGGCTTTGAACAATTACTGTGTGATTTTAATTAACTTTTCCTCATGATATACTTTCTGCCTGGATTTGGCAGTTAGCCTCACAGTGTTTCACGGTATTCTGCATAGGAAATGTTGCTATCAGCATTTAAAAATTTGTGGAAGGAAACAGAAAAAAACTTTTAGGTAACTTAATATTTCTGTAAGAAGGATTCTTAAATTCTGCAAACTGTAAAAGTGACCCTTGTTTAAATCCAACTTTAAGAAATAGTCTAAGTACTGTAAGGCTGTGATTAGCAATTACAATTTTACTATAATTCTTTGCTTATGTCTTATGAATGTTTTATTTCTAGGTTCCTTCAGTCTTTAAGAACAATGTAACTTGACTTCATTAATTAGCAGAGAGGTGAAATATTTGCTGTCAAAATATCATCCAGCTAGTGCCATTGGTATTTTTCCTATGTTTTTCTCTCTCTAGACTATGATGTTTGTGCTGAAGCTCCCTGCGAACAGCAGTGCACAGATAACTTTGGGCGAGTCTTATGCACTTGCTATCCTGGGTACCGCTATGATCGGGAGAGGCACAGGAACAGAGAGAAGCCGTACTGCCTAGGTGGGTGGAAGTGTGTGTTGAGCTCATGTCTGGTTAATGATGTATCCTCCTCCCTCAGGTCTTTAGGAGTCCATTTAGATCTGAAACCTTTCTTGTTCTCATTACTATTACAGAAGAAATGTGGTTTTTAGCTATGTTAAGGATTGCTTCCCAGAACTAGGAGATCTAAATCCCCTTGAAATTATTAGGAGGTAGTACCTAAAAGAAACATATGCACCCAAACACTTTGAAGTGTTGGGCTGATGTAATTTTCCCTTTATTGATTCCTCTTGCAGGTTTTGAGCCATATTTGGGGTTTTGGCCTGAGACGAGGGACATGATTCTAACAGTAACCCTCAAAGCACTGTAGCTGGGCTTAATTATGAAAATAAATCCTTGGGCTTTGATTCAGATGGCCAGCATCTAATTCAGGACTGATCATTTACATGTGGTCCTTGTGTGGCTAGTCCTGCC
Source organism: Haliaeetus leucocephalus (assembly GCF_000737465.1). Taxonomy (NCBI): domain Eukaryota; kingdom Metazoa; phylum Chordata; class Aves; order Accipitriformes; family Accipitridae; genus Haliaeetus; species Haliaeetus leucocephalus. The sequence continues at coordinate 178,142 of NW_010972610.1, read as the reverse complement.
CTGCCCTGGGTGGTTTGCTGTACCAGGGAGCCAGGGTTTGCAGGATTGAGCTTAGTGAGCTTTTCAATGCAAAAAAAATGGTGAAGCGATGTTCACCGATAAAATGCCAGGTGTGTTAATAATAATAGTGCCGTTTGCACAGAGCTCCATCCCAAAGCACCAGCAGTGCTGCAATTGCTGATTTATTTAACCACAAAATCTCCTGATACCTTTAAAGGAAGTCTTTTGCTGTATTTGAGGTCTGAAGCTTCCAGGTTTAAGACATTTTGAAATTTTGCTCCTCTCCAGATATTGATGAGTGTGCCGCAAGCAATGGGACGCTGTGCTCTCAGATCTGTGTCAACACCATGGGCAGCTACAGGTGTGAGTGTCACGAAGGCTATACCCGGGAGGAGGATGGCAAGACATGCACCAAAGGAGATAAAGGTATATGCTAGTGGGGGTTAAAGGTCCTGGGCCAAAGGGTCGTCTAAAAGGCTGATCTGTCGTAAAGAGGAACTGCTCCCTAAGCTACACTTGGAGTGGGGGATCCAAAGCTGGGATGTAGCTGATGCTCCTCGGAGAGCCTGGGTTGTTCACTGTGGAGAAGTCCTGTTGCACACACTCCTCCTCCCCAGTTCATGAGCTGCACACACACAGCAGTAAATCAGCAGTCACATCTATAAAGAAAGAGCACAAGCACATTGAAGGATATGGAAAGCATCTTTCCCTGGAGAGGTAGAGTGGCTGAACAGTAAAACCTGCCGTTACAGCTTCAGTTAGACCGTTTCTGCTGGATCCATCTGCTAAAAGCCATATTTTGCTCCCATACCAACCTGGATTATACCTAGTTTGCAGTCCAGAGCTCAGGAGACATAGGAAAAAAACATTTGCCAGATGCTGACCCTTATAAGCCATCATTAATTTCATCTGTTAATTAAATTATTTTCAGTAACTTTAAATTGTATTTACATGCCTACATCTGAGATTAGCAAATGGCCCTGGGGAGGTGGGTAGTGCCTCTGGGCACTCAGAGGCTCAGAAAAGGTGTGCCTGGGAATTCCACATGCTTTTCAAGCATTGCTTAAATCAATTGCTGAATTATGTTGAGTAACACTGAATTCTGCTGACCTGCAATTAGTTTGTATGTCTCCTGACTGCGGTCAGATTTTTTTCTTTTTTTAAATGAAAATTATATATGATGGGAAAGGGGTAAAAGTGAGGGCTTGTTCTTGCTTTTCACTCTTGGTTTCTAAGTATATATGTGTGCTCTGTATAAATGATTTTAATGTTTTTTACCTCATCCCAGTTATTAAATTACAGCATATAGAGTACTGCAGATTAAATACTGATATGACAATTTAAAAAGATAGAGGGAAGAGAACAACCTGTACTCTGGAAAAAAAACCAAACCTCTTTTGATGAATGGTGACTTAGCATAAGTTCATCAGTTAATGCCTGAACACATGTATCACTGGGTGCTCCAAATCCCACTGGATGGCCAGAGCAATTTATAATTTTGATTTTCCTCTGAAAATATGTAACTGGAGCCACTCCATTAACTGTAATTGTTCCTTGTAGTTTTCAAATGCTTTTTTCCTTATAAGTGTGGGGAGGGTCATAAAGGAAAGAGATATAATCTATATAACCCTTTGCAAATAGTTTTTTTAGTTAACTTTTCCAGTGACTCGTTCAAATTTCCTGACAGAGTGATGTCCAAAGCTTTCAGAATAACTGGCCATTCAAAATATTCAAGGCTGTGGAAATAATTCTAATATTTGAAAAACACCAATTTTACACGGAGTGTTCATGGCACATAAAAATGTCAGTTCCAGTAGTTAATCTGGAATGAAATACCCACCATCTCTCTAGACATTTCCCAAATCAGCTGTGTGAAGCAGAGAAGGACACTTTCTGCTCAGTTACCCCGCTGAACTCCAAGTTAATGTTACTAATTGCCAGACCTCTGGTGCAAATGAAAGAGGAGTTGGCCATCGCTATTTCGCGGGACTTGTGTCCGTAACTCATGCCAAAGAAAACCAAGGCTTTCGGCAGCCGTGAGGAACAGGCTGTAGCAACGCACCACCCCGTGGTCAGCCCCAGCCCTGCACCGCCCCAGAGAGCACCGCATCCACGCTGGAGTGACTTTCTAATAAACAGATGATTTGCTTTTCACGGTAGCTGGAACACTTAAATTTTATTCTAAAATTTAGTGTGAGAGGCATGCAAACACACGTATCCCTCCCCAGCTCTAACCATGTTGCATGTTTCCCAAGAGTTACTATTCACATTTTCATCATGCCATGCCTGAAGGCTGCAATCCAGGCACTTTTTTTAGCTCTGTAAGTGGGCTTGACCAAGAGCTTTGTTTGTTAGTGGGCACAAGAATAGGGAGCATTTCTCCCGCATCTGCAGTCGTGTTGCATTTGACAGAGACAATACCGCTACATGCGCAGAAGGAGGCGAATGAAACCATCTCAGCAGGCTGAGCCCAGATAATACAACACAGATGATCAACTCAACAGTCTCCATGCAAAGACCGCCTGCGGCACAGCTCCCTGCAGAGCTCTCCCCCGCCAGCATCTCCTTCTCTTCCAGCATCAGCAAGATAGAGTCTTCGAGCACATGCAAAGAAAACACATTGCTCCCCTGTGCAGATCTCTTATCGATAGGTGCCATGGGGCTCACCAGTGTCTCACCGAGATGAAAGGACCCCCGTCAGGACAGCAACGTCACATGTGAGCTAGACTTCGTGCTTTGGAAAGCCTTCATAAAATGGGGCCGGTTTAAGCCTTCTCCAAAATAATTTTAGTTTCCTGGTGTAGGTCTGTGCAGTGGAAACAGGCTATGTAAGTGCCTTGCTCAGTGCTGGCCAAACTGACCCTGGTAGGTGACCTCTGTTTCTTCACTGTGCGTGGGTGGCTCCATCTAATTGCTTCCTGCCCCCTCTGGCCTGTCCTAGGTGGCTTCTGGCTTTATCCATGTTTTATTCTGGCTTTATTTGTAGTTTGGTCCTAATACAGGATTGGATGGATGGGGGCAGAGCAAATGTTTGATGGATGACTCCCTCCCTGGGCAAATCATCACCTCTGTCTGGTATGAGTTAGGGGGATTCCACCTCTCTCCTGGGACGCAGCTCATGCTTGCTTATATGACGCTGTTGGACTTCTTCCTCTGACAAGTCAATCCAACTGGATTTGCAGAAATCCCACTGGTATGATATTTCCCAAATATTAGCTGACACCCCCCTCCCCCCGCACTCATCTCCATGGATTGTTACAGCTCTGTTTTATCTATACTTGTCAGCCCCGTGTGCCACATCCTTCTGGAAGATAAACTGGATTTTATAATGAAACACGAGGCCAAATTCACCACTTCTTAATCTGCACATAATTCCACTGATTCTAGTGGGATTGCATTAGGTTTCAAATAGCAGAGGGTCTGGCAGTTTCTCCCTATGACTCTATGTTGCTTTCAGCAACATTTCTTAACACAATGTGTGCATGTTATGAGGGAACTCATTTGGTAAGATAGCTTTTAAAAGAAATTTTGGTTAAGACTAGTACCAAACCCAAACTTTATTGGAGTTTGAAAAAGAAAGACATTTTTTCTAATGGCTCTATATGTGTGCATCTGTAAATCCTACACAGGTGCAAAACTGGACATGTCAAAACACTGATTTTTTTAAAGGAAGCTGAAAAATTGGAGAGGGAGGAAGAACTCCATGAGAGAGACACAATACTGTCTTGTGGTCAAGAGAAAACTTACCTTATAGAAATATCAAGAGGTATCTTGATTACAGCATAGCAATTCCTTGTTAAGGGGAAAAAAACCTGCATGGTGCAGTCTTTAATCCATCAGAGAAAGGTTTATGGGCAAAGAGGCTTTGGAAAGAGTCAAAGGCAAAATGATTAACATTAGAAATACAGCAGTGAGGAAGGAAACCAGCGGATGCTGTGTATTCAGGTATCTTCACACAAAGGCCAGAGTCCCTCTAGAAGGTGTTGTGGCCAAATAGTCTTGGAGCTAGCATAGCTGTGATTTGGTGAAATTCTATTATATGTTATATAGAGTTCATCAGAAAACCCCAAGTAGTAGCTTTTGGCCTTAAATCTTTGGGCCATCTGAATACCGTACAGAAAGCTGTTCAGGTATTACCAAGCCATGTGCTATCAGGAAGGGCTAGAAAACTCAAACAGCAGTGTGCTTACTGCCATAAAAATGTTAAATAAATTGTGTCTTATTGTAATGCCATTGGACTGCAGCTGTGGGAGCAGGCAGTTGATAAGTGGGGAAAACCCCCAAACCTTTGCCTCCTAATCTTCTGATCAGTTCAGTGCTAATACCAGTCGTAATGCTGCTGGTCATTCCAGCATCTTGCCCTTACAGCCCTCTCCTACCTGACTAGGAGATAAGAGAAATTAATCTTTGTCTTCTAAAAGCAAGCATACCTGACGTGGCATTATGTCCAATGGACTAACATACCAAAAATCAGTTTTTCCTAAATTTATGCATCAGTGTTCCATAGATGATGATCTGATGGATGCAATATACTTTACTGGACCCTGCAAATATTTAAAGTTAAGTACCACATAATATCTTTAGTATTAGAAACTTCTGTTTTTATTTAAAATGATCCAGATGTTTTCAAAATCAATGCACATTTCTGAAAAGATGAAGGACATTAAAGTGTGTGTCCAAGTGAGAAGTATAACACAATAGCTAAACACATTGTAATTGATCCTTTTTTGAAGATTTTGAAGATTTGCTGGCTTTAACCAAGAACACCTGCAGTTTTTCCATAGCAGGACGTGCTCTGAAAGGTCCGTGTTCAAATGTATCAAGTAACCCTTCCAGGTAACAGTACAAGGCCACACATCATATGCAGAGCCTCAATACATGTGATGCTTCTCAACAACTATACATGGAAGGAAAAAAGCTCATCTAGAGTTTGCCAGTATGTGTCACCCTGTGTTTTGGAAACCACATTTCTCTTTAAGCGGACATCTGTTAAAACAATGCTTGTTTGACTGCAATGCAGAAGCGCTTCACTGTGTTTGGGACTGGTAAAAGGACAAAAATAACATTTGCAATGTCTCTTACAGTTTGAATCATTTAATGGAATCTTGAAAAGATCCCATTCATGCATAGTATCAACAGGTGTGACCCTTTCTCTTGTGTAGATTTAAATCCTTGTCATTAATCTCAATCCCCATCTCTGCTCAGGCTGATTCCATCACATGGAGGAATAACCAGCGATGACAAAAAGCAATTTGTGCAAAGTGAATGAAATGACCATATTGTGAGGGATTTTACTGTAATTTATAGCATATGAAAATTTGCCTTTTGGGGGACTGTAAATCAGTTCAGATCTATAGGGTTAGTCTACCCTAAACACAAAGATAAAAGAAGGGGTGTAAACTTTTCCAGGTATTAAAAAAAGAAATTCTTTGGAGCCTGTTAACTGGAAACAGCTGCTTTAAAAATGAGCTCTGACCTGTCCCTGTGACGTTTCTTAGCCTTACATAGCAATTCGCAGTCAAAGCATTAATAATGGCAAGATTCTCTCCTCCTTTCACCGTCTGGGGAAATGTAACAACTTTCAAGTTGCTTTTGCAATCACTTTATTAATTTCTTTCCTTTGGATCTTTATATTTGTGTTGGAAACTGCTTTCTTTCAGCGGGGCTTCCTGAGAAGTCTGAAAATGTGGCAAAACCGGGGACATGCTGTGCCTCTTGCAAGGAATTTCATCAAATAAAGCAGACAGTTTTACAACTGAAGCAAAAGGTATGAACGCTGATCAGCCATGTCTTCACCAGACCTGCATGTTTTATGACAACTGAGGTTAAATTTAAGTGTTTGGAGCTGTTGCTGCCATGTGGCTCTTGTGGCCATAAAGATGATGGCAATATATTTTAAAATCATGTAGGAATGGCATCTCTTCCTTATGCTTCTGTATTGCTTGTAAGGAGACTGCTAACCAAGCTTGTGGAGCTGTGTTACCAAGCTCATGGTAACAGAGTCTGGCAAACACCCATCTCAGTCTCAGCCCAGGTTTCTTGGCAATCTGCACTGGCCTCGGCTTTTCATTCATTCTGAATGCACAGGATTTTGGACTTGATCCACCTTTAGTATAAGCAAGTGCAAGACATTCTGCAGATGCGGGAACATGGGAGAACATGATTTTGCATTAATAGGGTGCTGATACAGATTCTTGCCAAACAGGAGGTGTGTGGCTAAACAAAAACATCACTAGCTTTGATTCTTTTAAAAAGGAAAAACCCTCAGCCCAACCTTTTTTGTTTTCACCTGTGTCCTTACAATTAGAGAATAATGCACTTAAAAACTTCCCCTGGCCTTTAACTTTAATTGCTCCTATATGTGGCCTCCTTTTGCACTTGAGTAGCATTGAAATAACCCAGAGGGCCAGCCTAGAATTTGGAGAGGCAAGTGCAGGGCTGCAGGTGTAACGCTCTTTCTGGTGACATCTCCTTCGAACATTCAGGTTCTTTCAAACTGAAATGTTCTGCAGGAATATCCTTAGGAATTCATGTTGACAGGCTGTAATTATTTCACCCAGGGTGCTCGTTTAATTTCATTGTGGCAAAACACAATTTGGTGTATTCACTTGTTGCATTTAATATTATACATTCAATGTAATTTATATTAGGAAGAAAGAAATCTGCTTCACTAAAATGAAAAACACTGAGGTTAGATACTCTTTATCTCAAAAATCTCAAATGTCATGTTTTCCTTCTGAATCAGCATGAAGACAAATGTGGAAGTAACAGAATTTAATGTGTGATGGAAATTCTGTGTTTCAAACAAATGGTAGTAGGCAGGTTAAAAAAGGATCTGTGCTTTTGGGTGGCTAATTGTCCAGCCACACTCCATGATGCTGAGCAGGCTCACACTGACCTCCAGGGGGGGATCTGGAGTCACACAGTTGGCCAAGTCATTTGCTGCAAGAAATGATGGAAATCAATGGTCTGAATTAACATGAAGTTATCTATGTCTAACTTCCACTGTTAGGTGCCTGTGTTCAAAACTCACTCCTGGAAAAATAAGACCAACTGATAACTGTCACTGTGGGCAGTTGTACAATAGCTGTGGCCAAACTAGGCAGCTCAGTCTTGCCTCATAGCTAAGTCCTGTCATGGTCCATAGACTAAATTTTTCCCAAGTATCTTCCTAGTGGGACTTGATCTATTTGGCATCCTCAGGGGGAGCCCACTGGGTTGTGCGTCACACAGACAGAGCTGGAAGAGATGCCCCCTGATACCCTCAGCATTTTTTACCCCACAGACAGGAGAGCTTTTGCCCATGCTGAGAGAAGATCTGGCCTCGTGCTGCTTCTCTGCCCAGGGAGACATGAACCCCCATGTTTCACCAGCCACTCCCCATGGCCAAGTTCTTCTAGGGAGGACATCGCTCAATATCTGTGGTTGAAGCTGTTCTGTTTTGCACAGAAAAATTCATTTCTGTCTGCCAGAGAGACAGTTTATGGGAATGAGTCTTCAGTCTTGTGGTTAAGGCTTTCAGATTTTATGAACTTCATGCAAAATTATGTTTAGCAGAAGAGCCTGTGAAGGATCCAATCCAGCAAATGCTACAACTGGGAATTGGGGTATGCTTCTGAAAGTGGGAGGTGTGGTTTTGTGTCTCCTTAGGAAAGAACAGGGGTGAACTCAAGTCCTTCTACTTCTGGTACCTTTTTGGAGGTTTGCAACATCCATTCCAGATCCAGGACAGAGCAGTTCCAGTATCAGGAACAGAAAGTCACCTTGCACGATCGTCCAGTGGGATGCACTGTCCCAATATACTAGGCGCCTGTGGGCCGTCCTAGGTTGATCTCAGACTTTGCTGGAAGGAAGAAGAGTGGAAAGCTGAAAAACTGGGGGAAAGATATTTGACATGCTGACACACAGCCAACAATTTAAAAAAAAACAAGTAAGCTGGATCCTATTGCACAGATGTGTTTAAACATCTTAATTAGAAAGCCATGTTCGACACCACTCCTGTCAAGCACTGTCAAAGTCATCTAAACCACAGATCTTCTAGAAACTACCCAAAACTCCAGATGCAGCATGCAACACAGCATATGGGAGTCTTGTTTCTAGTACTGCCTTTCTTTAAAATTTACCCTCGCTAGTATTTGCACGCACATGGAAAAAAAATTATTTTGCAAGGGCCATTAAGATTTGGAGCTGTGGATGGAGAAAGCCAAGGTCACCCTGGACCAGGATCCTGGTTCATTTAAAAGGTGAAACAGAAATTGGGCCAGCGAGCATAGCCAGTCCCTAAGAGGATGTGACTCAACATCAAAACCACATGGTTTGGCCCCAGTGTATGTAACAACCATTTTCTTGCCAGAAGATATCAAAGAGCAGTGAGCTAGACCAGAGCCCGGGTATCTGGCACTCCTAGTGTCTGCCTCAAGCCCAGCTGACTCAGTGGGGAAGCATGTGAAGATGCTTTCATAGCAGCTATGTAATTTCTTTTTTAACTTACTAAGTTGTTAAAACAGCCTTGCTGGCAGGAACAAGTCAATATTTAAGCAACAGAAAAGAATACACTTCCAAATCCTCTTCATGATGAGTCTTCACCACTAAATGCACATTTTAACTAACTCCAGCCTGGCCATTTGCAATATAACCTGAAGAGTACTCATGGCAGGGACTACATACTAAGTGACCTCTATTTATCAGCTGGGATAGCAATAGAGCCCCAAAATAGGATCTGGTCAGAAATTTAAGTATAAGCTCTAAAAAGGACATCAATTAATCTGTCACTCAACTGTCACCACCCCTAAGGAGAAACACTCACTGATGACACTGAAAATATTCTCACAAAAACCGCCCAAAAAATATAATGCTCTCAGGTAGTCACAGGATTTAACTCCGTGTCTCGGTTTTAGCATGGCAGCGTCGGCACTGCAGAGCCCCTGGCTGATTTGTGTTATGTAGTGGAAGTTTTGCAGCACGGTGCTCTTTGCAACCTTCCATTCGTACCCAGCCAGGACCCTGCTCTAGACAGGGTGGACGTACCTCCAGGAAACAAAATTTTGCAGTGTGCTGACCAGAGCTGGCCAGTGGACCTCCCCGTGCTGGACCGTGGCCAATGTGGCTGTGAGAGCCCTCACCTACTGAATTTTCCTCTTCAGCCCTAGGTGTAAGTTGCTGTGGCCCATGGAGTAGCCCTTTATCTTCAGCAGTCCCACGCTTTGGTCTGTGCTGCAATGGCTGGGATGTTGGCTGAGAAAGCTGCAGTGTCATTGGTAAACAAAGCAGATGTTTTTCTTCGGAAAACCAAAGATGACAGCCCACCCCACCGCAGTAGGTGTGCTGGATCCTCATTTTCTATGTGAGCAGATTCAATAGGAATAAGCACATAAGAAACACCCTCTGTGGTTTCTGTGAAGTGCTGACCTCATCCAGTCACTGATTTCTGTGGGGGTGGAGTAAATCTACCAAATTCTTGTAAGACTTACATCACATCACTTAATTTGCCTTTAGTGCAGTCATCTTGTCTTTGGAACAGCAATGCTTTCCAAAACCTGAGTCACAAATGGCTGATAAATTCTTGTATTCCTGTCATCACATTTTGAATTCCAGTCTGAAAAATCAAACTGATGTTTCAGAAATGCCACCAGGAACTGTCTCAGCATTTCTGACTTTTTTTTCTCCCTTTTGCTTCCTTCAGAACTCTTCTGTGCGTCCAGCCCCAAACTGCAAGCACCGCTGGCCACCCTTAAAGTGCATTCCTTAAGTAATAACTTGTTTGCCAAAAGAAATTTGCCCAGTTATAGCATGTACTGCAAGTGCATAGCATTGGTTTTTTTCCTGTGCATTACAAACATTAGGTTTGCACTAAGGGCAGGAGGGTGTATGTCAAATAATTACTGAAACAAGTAGGGTGTTGAGAACAGTCCAGTGCAGGGAATTCCAAACAGCTGATTAAAAGCGTTGTCAGATAGCAGGAGTCATTATGTATTTATTTATTTAATCATTTAATCACTTAGTAAATTATTCATTATTAATCATTTATTAAACATCATTTATTTAACACAGCTCTCCCATGCAAATGTTGCAGAATCAAGCATCAAATTATCCAGTGAGCCAAATTTATTCAGGGAGCAACAAAGCCGACCTGGGGATAGATCTGCCCTGGTATTGCTGAAATAGCTGTTCAGTTCCATTTGGCAGAGCAAAATTCCGAACACTACATGCAGCCACTCACCACTAATAAACTTCTTTCCTCACTTCAGACCAGCCTCCTGGCTTGCCATCTCCCTTCAGCTGCCTCCGGAGACTAAACATTTGCAGAATATTTCTAAATATGTTTAATTATTAAATATATTCAATCTGGGCAGATTAATGTTTCATGGATAATTAAACATCCGATGTAATGGATAATGACATTTTAAACTATAGTGTGCAATTCTCCTTACATTCTCACTTCCTTTACCTTTGTGTCTCTATGCAGAGCAGATCCAGACATCTGTTGAGCTAAATAGTATGGTTACAGGGCCAGATTCACAAAGGATTTGGGGCTGTCATTGGAACCCATGAAAAGTTAGTGGCTTGTGCAGCAAATGAGAACTTAAATATCTAAGCAAATGTTGCCCTGAGAAAGGGCAGTAAATGAATAGTGAAAACTTCAAATAAGGAAAAAGAGGTTTCCTGAGAAGATCCAAGCAGTTATGAGACTTACGTTTTTGACAACTTGTTGCTGTATCTCTCCTGAATTTCTCCCACCTTCAATTTGGATTGACTTGCAGTATTTCCACGGTGACTTGAAAAGTGAACAGCCTCGCACAGTAACATTTTCTTCTGATGATTTCAGTGAAGGATATAATTAAACATTTTATATTTTCCTGAAGTATTCAAATATGCTGTTTGTCCACATGAAAGCTTAAACAAGAATGTCATTTACCCAGCTGAAAGATGAAGGGCTTACAGTGATTTTTGGTTTTGGCAGGTTGCTTTGCTACCAAATAATGCTGCTGATCTTAGCAAGCAAATCACTGGTGAAAAAGTGCTTGCATCTAATGCATATATCCCTGGCCCCCCAGGCCAGCCTGGCCAACAAGGCCCTCCAGGTAAGATACAGACCAGAGGGATGTGAAAGTGCAATAGTGCTATGAATAAAAATAATAAGCTTCAATCTTTCAGTGTGATAGGATTTCATGTGTTTCATATTTTAATTGTTATTATCATATTTGCATTTGTGCTAAATTTAAAAAGAAAAACTTTCTGGTCATTATGGTCAGCCTCTGCCAACTAACATCATCCATTGTGTCTTAGTCTCCGTGTGTTTCTTGGTGTGCAAGGTGTGTTTGTCCTCTATGTGTTGAATTTCTCCCCCTCCCTGGGATATCTCACCTGCTTCAGTTGTCATTTCCTGTATTTTAACTCTGTCTTAAAACACTCTCCATTTAATTTCAGGAATACCTATTGCTTTAGCTCACTGTCATTAGTAGAGCAGAAAACGTGCTTTTAGTTTGCAAGGGTTTGTGCCAACTGTTTTATTCTTCCTCGTCTGGTTTTGCAAGAATTCATTTGTTGGTTTTATGTTGTGTTCCAGATTCAAAGGAATCTGAACAGTAAAACTCCACTCACACCTTCTTTGCTAAGGCATAGCTTGAAATAATGAGAAAAACAGAGAGTTCCTAAAGCTCTAACTTAAGCCAAACACCTTGCAACCAGTAGCCAGTGATGCTAAAAATTTTGCGAACTCAGTTGAATGCATATCTAATTTTGGGTTAGTGATAGATCCAAGGAGTTTTAGCATTGTGGTGGGTTTCAGGAATATTCTTACAGAGGACTGGCAGATATTCCTTAGGAGGTTTGATTTACTCCCTACTGAACTGCCCCCCCATTTATCCTCACTTTTGCAGTCTTGCTTTGATTTTTTGAGTTTTTATCTCATTTTCTTGGAGGATGAGTATCTTCAATCTTCAGTATATCATAAGTGCAAGGACAATATGGTTAGAGACTCTGTGTCAAACTCTGAACTGTACTGTGTGTCGCCTTGCAATCTCTCTAACATAGGCCTGACTCTGAAGGTCTTCCATCTGGTTTCCCCATCACTGAGCTGTCCAAGGTACTGTAGAATTATCTGTTCTGCTTGAAAACCATCCCTGCTCGCCTCCTCCTCTGCCCTGTGCGGCTGGGTCTTCAGGAGGAGTCCGAGAGGTTCGTCACTGAACTTGATTTCACTTCTTTTGAAAATCCTAACTGTACATATTCTGTCCTGCTGAACTTTTTTACTCTCTGCCTTTCATTTTCTATGTCCTTCACATGCCCTCAGTGTGAAGAAAAGTGCTTTCCCCTCTAACTATAAAGCAATTCAGCTAGTGACACTTTAACAGTCTTTATTTTATGCAAATTTTGTTTCAGGTGCCTGATTTTCTGTTTTGCTTTTCATAGTGTTTCTCTTGAGCTAAACATATGCTTTATTGCCTGTGTGCTTCCTAAAAACTAACATTCTCTGCTGAACCAGCAGAAGCTGAAAAGGATATCAAGCAAAATGGAAGAACAGAGCCTTTTTTGCCCCTAACACGTTGGCTACTGTACTGGGCAAAAGAGAGGTGCAACCCACCACTGAAAAGGGCTTGCTTCTGTGCCAGTCATGTAGATGCCTTTGACCCAACATTCCCATGAGTTTTCTGAGGCTTTCTTTTTATGAGATGTTCCTCAAATGTGACTTGTTCTTTTCTTCTTTGTGTGAAAATGAGGCATTTCTGCTTTTCTTATCATTCCCAGTCTGTGTCCTCAACCACCTGGCAGCGGCAGTCTTGGCTTCTTTGTATACACAAGGTTTAATTGTTTTGTGAACATCTCTTGTAGCTACTGTGACAAGAAGTAATGTTGTCTCAGATGACTGCTGTGTTGGTTGTGTTGTTGTGGATTTGGATGTGTTAAGGCAACCAGTCCGTTGGGTGATTCAAAAAATGGTCAGTCCCCACTGCTTGCACTGATGAAGTGTCCTGAAGGCTTTCCCTGGCAGGTAACCTTTGCTGTCAATTGCAGGGGCTCCAGGACCAAAAGGGAGTCAAGGAGTTCCTGGGTCACCTGGACCTCCTGGACAGCCAGGCCCTCGTGGATCAATGGGGCCAATGGGCCCATCTCCAGACATATCGCATATTAAGCAGGGCAGACGGGGCCCCGTGGTCAGTATTCTCAACTCCCATCACGTGTTGCACAATTAGCCTTAGCTCCACAACTTCTCAAATCCTTGTGAACACTTTCTTTTCTCTTGCAGGGCCCACCAGGAGCCCCAGGGAGAGATGGTAGCAAGGTGAGGAGAGGTACTGTTTTCCATAACATGGGCACATGCACATGTGAAGTGCAGGCTTGCTAGAGAGACCCTCTACACACTTGTAGTCATACCCTTTTACCATCTCATTTCCTTTTCTAAGCTGAGAATGTCGTGTTGTCCCATCCCTTCATGACTTCCTTCTGTTATTTTGTACTTGCCATTCCTTAAGTCTTGCAAATAGCCCTGCCAGGCTATCTGTCCAGCAGCCTTCTTTCCTTTCTCTGCAGCTCTTTGGCTTTTCCATGATGAAACATTGTTGCTTTAGCCCATGTCATTAGACTGCTCTTGTGTGAATTTCTCCTGTTAACTGGTTTGCTTGTTACTGTGTAGGAGAAATATCAGAAATGCCCAACTCTGCTCCCACTAGTATCAGTGGCAGTTGGTTTGTGTTCCTCCTTCACTTTCTTTTCTTTTCTGAGCAAGTGTAAGCTGATTATTCTTGATCTGGGGACAATAAGTAAGGGAGTCTGCAGAGGCAAACTGATTTTTTTCATTTCCTTTAGTCACAGCAAACTAACTGAGGTGGTATTGATTACAGGGGGAGCGAGGAGCACCAGGACCAAAGGGGATACCTGTAAGTATTGCTCACAGGAGGAATTTCCCCAACAGAATGGTGTTGACTAACAACAGGTCAACCAAAAGGGAAAAAAAAACCCTCTCCTGTGTCAACAGCACAGTCAAAGATACTTTACATGCACAGAAAGTTATTGGAAGGAAAGTAATTACCTGGTTTTGTCCAAGTGTTTTTGCCTACACGCCTCTTCCCTTGCTGGGTGTGACACTGAAGGCAGTAAGTGCACCTCTGCCCTACAACCGCGGTGGGACATCCTCAGAAAGCAGTAGCATGAGATCCCATGCAGTATGCTAGTTAGTACAGTTCAGCTGCTGCTACTAATGGGAGTTTGATCCCTGGAACCTTTTAAAATCCTGCCCCTTGTTTCTGGGATTTGGGAAGCTATAGGCTTTGAGCAAGTCATCAGCAGAAGGATTAGTAATTACAATCTGTTTTCAGGTGAAACTGTTTAAGAATTTGCTTCTTATGGTGTTTTCTCATTGGTGAAATGGATTTTTAAGAGTGTGTCCAGCGGAGTGTCCTCAGTATTAAACAGTGTACTTCACTGTGTGAAGTCAGCTAAAAAGAAATTATAATTTTCTAAAATCAGATAAAACCAGATGAATACTCTCTGCCTTGTAATTACCAATATATTTAGTAAGTGATGGACAGCAGCGAGGTTACCATCTTGAAAAGATACCTTCCAAATACCAGCATTCTTGAGAAAATTTCTTAAATAAATAATAATTATTGATTGATTAGTCATTCTAAGAGTCTAATTTCTATCAGTTTAATAAAAAGGAACACAGGGAACCAAGCTTTATCTCCTCTATTCCTATGAGATGTCAAGATATTCTTAGGAGGCAGATACAGCAAAGGAATTGTTAAGTAACAAAAGGGCTGAGCATCTTGTAAATGTAAGCTCTATCTGCAAAAGCATTTGGCTTCTTTTGAAAATTGTTTCCTGAGCAAGTTGATTCAAAAACAGACCGTTAAACTTTTGGCAACTGATATGAAGCAGTACTTTACCGAGTTACCCCTGCAAGAGTAATTATATCAACCTGTCTGAAAACTGTAAGAGCGAAGTGGATTATTATTAATGACCATGCCTTGTGACTGCAGGGCCCACCAGGTTCATTTGATTTCCTGTTGCTGATGATGGCAGACATCAGAAATGACATCGCTGAGCTGCAAGAGAGAGTGTTTGGACACAGGACTCATTCATCAACAGAGGAGTTTCCATTACCTCAGGAATTTACAAACTATCATGACACAGTAGATTTTGGATCTGGAGAAGACTACAAACCACGAGCAGCACCCAGAGACTCCAGGATACAGAAGGCAGCCCATCCTTAGCTATGCCTACTGAAAAATAGAGCCCCTTTAGAGTTCTTCAATATAAAAATGCACTGACAATGTAAAATATATATATATTTCCCAGTTTTCTCTCTGCTTTTCCCCAACCATGCTGCCTGTACTGTAGCTTTCCTGGTTCATGGTAGCCTCCTTGCAGTAACTGCATACCATCAAGCCTGCACTGTGTGTTGTACCTAGACTATCAAGAAAACCTTCTTAGTATATAATATGGTTAAGGCATGCTCTAGCTAATGGCACAGACCACAGTGTTTCATCTGCCTACCTTGCCTTCTATGTCGAAATGACCCAGTACCCAAATTTTGCCAGGGGTAGAGGGGTAGCTGAACATCATCCCTGAATGATGTCATTAATGAAAACCTTGATCCACAGTTACTTTAGACATGTAAATATATTATACCACTGAAGTCAAGTTTCCAGGTACTGTCCCCAGACTTAGGAGAGAGTGAAAAGGGGATCCCTGTTTCACAGCAGAGGCCAGCTGTAAGTGAAATGTCTTCTTCTATTATGCCACATCATGGCAGGAAAAGGCAAAAAAAATACAGTGAAGCTGTGATACAAGGGTGCTGCTTCTTGATCTGGAAATTATTTGGCTTTGTGTTGCTACAGTATCATTCAAAGAGAGTTCGAAAAGATGTTTGTCCTAAACTAACACTACTTTTCCCTTACCATTCTCACACTGCCCAGTGTGAAGGCCAGTTCCCTTCCTCAAGATTCACGCTGGATACATTACACAAAGATGAGCAAGACAACAGGGGATATATAAAGCAGCAAAACCAAGCAAAAATTAATCAAGTAGGCTTATTGGCAAGCACAAAATCAATCCCAGCCTTGCAGAAAGAGTCGGATTCTGATCTCTTGTGGGTGCATGTCTTCCCTGGTGAAATGCTGAAGTCCAAGTGAAATCAAGACCAGAGAGAAGCCTCATGTTTGCAAAAAGCTTCCATCTGTTTTGCTCCTCTGCTGCATGAGGGCGACCTACATGGCAGTCACAGAACTGGAACACAGAGTTGCAGTGTATTTGGCTGGGTATATGAGGAGTACGAGTAGGTGCAAAAGTGCACATGACAAAACATTTCAACTGGTATGAGGATGGCTTAAGGTGAGGTACTGCACATGGGATCCTATATGATGAAAGGGAGTGCCCTTTTTTTACACTGGAAAATTGGATGCACAAGTTAGACCATACCTCATGGATGATGTATGTTACCATTTCTTTTGGATTACCACAGCTGCTGAGGACTTTGCCATGCTTAGAAGATAAAGGAGTATATTAAGCACAAAACTTTAATTTTGTATCTGTGTAGCTGCTACTTCTACAGTATGTTTAGTGCTGGGTCATGTTCATGTTACAAATGCAGAGAAAAACTTCTTATTTTGCCACGTCTTTCAGGGTTTGCATATTCCAATAGAATAAATACAGGTAAAAATATAAGCAGGCCCTTTTCAGATAACCCATAAAGGTTTGGATTTCCTTCCATATTCTCTGGGCCAAAAGATAGTCGGTGTAATCCCTACGCCACCAGTACAGGTCACATTGTATAAACAGCTGGTTGTCTAAACCTTTCATATCATTTGTATATTATCTTAAGAGGATGCATTCATTCCTGTGATTGTTTCCCAACTCCTCGCTATCACTATGCCACAAGCAAGGGCATTAGCTTTAAGAACGTTGATGTTCTATACTCCTCTTCATGTTATCTGTGCATCAATATTTACAAAGCAATGACTAAGTCACTGGGGTAGCTCAGAAAAAATGATAGTGCTCTCACCATGTAGTCTTTGGGCTTCTCCTCGGGGAGGAGCTCTGGCAGCAGCTGCAGATCCAAGTAGTCTTGTGAACCAGGTAATAAGGAAATCAGTGAGACTTGGGGAAGGAATCTGTGGCCAAAAGAGGTATGGTCTTATACGCAGCAGACTGAAAGAAACCTCTAAGACAGCACAAACTGAGGCACTTATGTCTTATTTTCTTAATTTCAAGCAGGCAACTAGGTATAACATTGTTCATGAATATGCAATTTGTTAAGTGTCAAATGTTATATTTGTAACTCTTGCAAATTATATAACTCTTGCATATATTTACCACCACACCCCATCACCTGCTGGATCAGGTTGATTCCCATGACAGAATTAATAGCTGCAGGTTTTTTGACCATCAGATACTGAATAATGAGTTAGATGAGTTACTTCCTACATACCAGCTAAATTCTATTGTCCCCTACCCACAAGATGTCTTCTAAAAAAGGCACTTACTTTAGTTCTAAGCTCTGCTTTTCCAAATACAGACAAATACCAAATGAGAAGTTCCTACAGTTTGACCATCAAATCCAGGGAAGGGAAATTCTGAGACTGGACCAGAAAAGTAGGTAAAATACATGGTTCACTGTAAGTATAGAAAGCTGTCCTACAGACTCATGAACATAAAATATGGCACATGTTTAAATGCCCTTCTGAATGGAAACCTCAGTAACTTCCCTTTCTGGAGTCTGCATCACTGGTTTTCACAGCCTAGAGCTGGGTTTCCAACAGACGTGCTTACTCCATGAAAAAAAAGTAAAGGAAAGTGGGTTTGTCCTTGTGCTTCACCCTCCTTTTTCCAGGCTCCCTGCCCTAAAGCTGTTGGCTAAGTCCCAGCAGCAAGGAGGGGACAGTATGGTAAAGATAAGTCTACCCAACATGACACAGGAATTCCTCCACCAGGGAGAGCCCCTCTGAGCACAGCCTTCTGTCTGCACCTGGCTAAGATCTTTGCATAGACCTTTCTCATGTTATTTCTGATTATTTGTATGATAGCTTTCATAACACATTGTATCAGAAACATTTCATTAAGATTTCTGGATAAACACATAAAGACATTCAGATAGAAAAGTGACCTTTTTTCCCAGTATACCCCAAATTTTATAAAGCTAGAGCAGAGGAATCATTTCCAATCTTAAGCTTCCTTACCGAGTAGCCAGGGAATTCATTACCTTGTAAATTATTTCTCTGTGGCTCCAAAAATAACAAACTCCCCCAAGAATAAAAAATAATAATGTAGAAACATCTACACTTATGCTTAGTTTCATTACTAGGCTCATGCACATGACAACTTTGTTTCATATAAATACTATGTATAATTTTATTAGAAAGAAATATAATTTTGATGTTAAGACATCAAGTTATAAGCAAAAGGATAATAAAGAGTTTGTTATTTTATTAATATTAGAAATATATTTAATGGAAACATTTGCAAGAGTGTGTAGTGATGGGAAAATGCTGATTGTTAATGGAAATTGGTAATTGGAAAATGTTTTCTTTCAACACTGTGCCAAGTACATACAGGATTAGTCTTTCCTGCAAAGCTGGAACACTGACACAGAAGAATTCTTATATAGTCACGCTAAAGAAAGGAAAGGAAAATTGATTGTAAAGGGAATTTAAGATAACGCCTGGAGTTATTGTTGGCGTCACAGCTTGAGTAACCTTTTCCTGGAAGTATTTCAGAGTTAATACGCTAAGCCCCAGAGAAGCAACAAAAGATGGGGTGTGGGGGTGGGGGGTGTCCCAGAATATGTTAATTTCACATTAAAATCCGTATGTTTGTTCCTATTACACATTCCAATAACTATACTGTTCACTTTATTTATATATGAAATCCTAAAAACTGTGTAAAATGATGGGGATTTTATGATGTATTCATAATAACAAAGATATTTTTTCTTACACTGTTGGTAGCTGCTTTTGTTACACATTCCTTCTCTGAAATACAGAAATGTTGGCTGGAAGAAACAAGTAGCAGGAAACTCCTTACCCTGCCTTGTAGCATTTTTCTTGGAGCTGCACTACACACGCTGCCAGGAGCACCACGGGGGCACAAGCTCTTGCAGAATACGGCGGGTCCGTGTGGAAATAAGGCCCGCACCCACCTCCACTATTAGGGTGGCGGCTCCTGCGCCCTGTGAGGGCTACGTGAGGCTGGATCCAGCAGCCTTACCCCATGGTGCCGGCGTACGCAGCTTCTGCACAGCCTGGGGATGCGATACTGGGGGTCCAAGACTCCTCTGGCATCCCGCTACCGGTACAGAGGGAAAAGGGGCGATAAGACAAAGGCTCTGGCCCTTCGCGCCTGGCGGAGCCTCCACCGTCCCGGCGGTGTCCCCCACCCCGCCACAGCCGCCGTGAGGGGCAGCAGGGAGGCCGGCTGCTCTCCTCCCTCACCTCAGAGCCCGCCCGCCGCCAGGGCCTCGCGCCGGGGGCGCCCCGATGCCGCGGAGAGAGCAGCGGGGCTGTTACACCGCCGGGCTGGCCGCGGCGGGACAGGGCCGCACAGCCGCGGCAGATGGCGGCCGGCCCAGCCAGGTCACGGAACTACAACTCCCGGCATGCCCCGCGGCTCGCCCTCGCCCAGGATGCCCCTCGAGGCGCCCCCTCCCTTGCGCCTGCGCGCTGTGACGCCACCGAGGTGCGTCGAACACCCCTACCCGGGAGGCCGGGGGCCCGCTCCCGGGCCGGCCCCGGCTTCCCTGCCCCGTTCAGACCTCTCGGTACGCGGCTCCGGGCTCCGCTTCCCGCCGAGCCCCGCGGCGGCCCTCTGCCCCTGCTGCTCTATCCAGCAGCAGCCGGTCGTGCCGGCGCGTAGGGGCGAACTACAACTCCCGGCGTGCTGCGCGGCTCGGGGCGCGGGGGCTGCCGGGACGCGCTTCCCGCAGTGCCCGGGCGGCGGCGGCGGCTGAGGCGGTGGGATGCGGTTGTCGGTGGCGGCCGCTATCTCGCACGGGCGAGTGCACCGGCGGTTTGGGCTGGGCCCGCGCTCGCGCCTCGACCTGCTGCGCAACCTCGTGACGGCGCTGGTGCGGCATGAGCGCATCGAGGCGCCCTGGGCGCGGGCCGATGAGATGAGGGGCTACGCCGAACGGGTGAGCGGCCGGGCCTCACCGGGACGGGGACGGGGACGGGGGAAGCGGCGGGCGGCCGAGGGACCCTAACGACTCTGCCTCCTTCCTCCCCGCAGCTCATCGAGTACGCCAAGCTGGGGGACGCCAACGAGCGCGCCATGCGCATGGCGAATTTCTGGCTGACGGTAAGTACGCCACCACCCCCCCACCCCAAATTCCTCCTTGTGTGTCCCCGTCGTCCCCCACCCACCCCAGCCGTGGTGCTGGAGCTGAGCGTGCCACCCCGCAGGAGAAGGACCTCATCCACAAGCTGTTCAAGGTGCTGGCACCCCGGTTCCAGCCCCACCCCGGCAGCTACACTCGCCTGCTGCAGATCCCCAACCGGGATGGTCTTGATCGGGCAAAGATGGCGGTCATCGAGCTCAAGGGCAACCCTTTCCCACCGCTCATCTGCCCGCGCCGCGACACTGAGAAGACACTGATCAACCAGCTTCTGAAGGGCTACCGGCAGGACATGCAGCAGGCGGCAGCCCCCCAGACCCCCGAGGGCACCCCTGTCTAGGCATCCCCCTCTCTGCCCTGAGGGGGACCCCGTGCCTGCGCAGGGATGGGGCTTGGCCTGAGCTGCCCACGCACCAGCCAGCTTGTCGCCATCCTGGAGCACAGGAATGGAGGATGTCCTGGGAGGTCTGAAGGTTGATTACTAACCATGGGTTGCCATGACAGGGACGCAAGCTCAAGGTTTACTTGTTTCATCCTGTAGTCTGAATAAAGACTCAGCAAGAGAAGGAAATCAAGCTGGGAACCCTAATGGTTGATACTCTCTGTGTAAATAAACTCTGTTCAGAAAGTGAGTTTGAGTCTATTTATTTGGATTATAGTCCTGTGCACATGAGTTAGTAGCTTATTGCAGCAAAGACTGGGTTTGTTATAGCTTCTGGTCCAACAGCCCTACTCTCTGGGGCAGTGTCTCCGCTTCACTGTGACAGAGCTACAGTGTTTCTAGAAGCCGGTGTGCAGCCTTTCACGGTGGGAAATTCAGTGAAAAATCAAGCTGGTTTTGCTGTTTAAGAAGCACTGAATGCAAATGGGATGGTAGCACAGAGATAAGTCTTAAAAGAGGCAGTACCAAAGGGACTTGTGTTATAATAAGGAGGCAATGGGGGCAGGAATAATAGTAGTCTCTACTGAGAGCTTGGTAGACATCTCAGCCTCAGACATAAGCTTGCAAGAAATAGATGTATTATCCTATAAGACCAAAAAAGGGTAGTAGCAGAACTTTTTCAGAGTGATACAACTACTGGGAGATGAGAAACTTAAGTTGCTAGCTTTGTCTTTTATTTCAAGTACCACTAGTACTTGGAAGTCCTAACTGTAGCTGGGGGAAGGCGGGGGGCAGGAAACAACCAAACCACCAGACATGTTGGGTTCCTTCCTCCCTCCTAAGTTTCACAAACTTAAGACAAATGAATGGTCTTACATAGCAAGTTAGCTGTATGGAAAGACCGAAAAAAAAAACCCCAAACCCACCAAGCGATGTTAAAGAACTTAAAATGTGGTAATTCTCTTTTCAGGACGTGTACCTCACACACTACCACTTCTGTTTTAATTAATTCCAGTGCGAAATTAAAGATGTGTGGTACTGTTTAAGGAAGAAGAAACAAGAGTCAAACTACCAAGAAATCAGTGTTCAGGCAGCCCTTAATTTTTATGTTTCTAATAACCTTGAAACTGCCCTCTTTGCAGTTGACCTAGCATCTTGTTCAAACAGATGTTTTCCCACTCCATAGAAGAGATGAACCAAACTGCCATTGCTGCAGAGCTTCCACATTATTAAAAGTCCATGTTGAGGCTTTAATGAAATACTCAAGAGTAATACCTTATCTATATTTGTTCCTTAAATTGGTCTTTCAACCTAGTAAACTGAACCCCAGCACATTACCAGTAATTAATGACCCAGAATGCTGACCACAGCCCTCTGGAGATCTTCCCTGTGCTTCAGGAGCAGAAGTGCTGTCCAGGCTTTTCACTGCAGCATTTCAAAGCATACCTTGAAGGCAAAGGTGAGTGCTGTTTCGTATGCATAATCTTGGGATTCAGATTGGAAATGTGAATGCTGTTTGATAAGTGTAAATCTACGTTACCTACCAGTTTGTTTCAGATAGTTCAGTAGATTAACTTTCCAGTGGGATTGATGAGAAACTGAGAGGTAGGACTTTAACCACTGAATCATTTTCCCTTGATCTGCCCACCCGTCACTTTCTTGGAGGAGGAAGGACAATAACTGTCAAACTATTTTTGTAGAAAACTCAAGGATATGAATGATAAAAATATGTCAAGGAAGGAAGATGGCTGTGGCCCTGTAGCACTAGCTGAAAATATGGTGTTATGCTCATGTTACTATTATCCAAAATACCTGTTTTGATCAAAGGACCCAGAAGCAAGAACAGGTAGATACACATGTAGACAAATAAATGGGAAAACACTGACTTAGAAAGACAGTTGGATAAAAACATTTAATAAGGGAAGCAAGTCAGGCTTTATTCTGCTTGTCCTTTAATAACCTGAGGGAAAAAAAGTGTAGAAAGCTAGAAGCTTCTAAGCTAAGTTGGGGAAAATTCTTGATACAGATTTTTTTATATACAAATCCTTAGTGCGCATACCTATTTATTGCAATATCTGTATAAGATTAGGACAGCCGACAAAACATTCATAACCTCACAAGCACAGGGTGTAATCTCTCTAAATGCAATTCTCCTACTATAAGTCCTTGAACATTTCTTAAGGTTGTGTAGACTTCTACACCAAGAGGGGCGGTTGTCCTGCAGGTCTGTCTTGTACTCAGGTGTGTCAGGCTTTCAGCTGCCTGTAGAGGAAAACAAAGGGGAAGTTTACTGTTAATACACTAAATCCGTTCTTACTATTCCCTTGTATCCTGGCTGCCAGTCAGGTCTTCTCTATCAGCCTTATAACCATGTAATACATGTAAATACACAGGTCCATATGATCAATTTTTATGTTCTGCCCCCTTCCCTCAGCCCCTTCCACCTCTGGAAATTAGATGCCTACCTGACTGCAGCTGTGAGACTCTGATACCAGTCATGAATATCTTGTTGTTCGCTGGACATCAACAACAGTGTCTTGTGTGGAAAGGAAAGCTGAAAGGCAAACAGAATCTGGTGCCACTCTATGGCATTCCTTGCCAAGGCAGCAACTCTGCTAAAAGGAGAACTATCACCACTGAACTCAACTTTGGCCTGCGTGCCAATTTCCACCATTTTCTTTCCCAGATAGAAAAATTTAGCATTGGTACTAGGAGAAGCTAGGGGCTGGACAGTACAGATCAAGTGCCAGTCTTGTCCATTCCTTCCAGCCACAGATGACAGCTCACTTTGACTTCATAGGGTGTTTGCAAGTGGGCAAAACAGTTCTTGGCAGCCCTTCATCCAGTTTTCTCCCATATTGCAAGCTGCCCGTAGGGGTCCTTCCACTACCACTACCTACAGATCACAGCTCTCCCAAAGCATCTTCCCTGTCGTAGCTGACAAGGAATGGGCTAACACAGCTTCCAGGTGCTGCAGCCTAGGAAGACCCAACTTGAAACCCCTACTAAGGCATCAGTCCCAGCCAAACACCCTGCAGCCCTCAGGGAGTTAGATGCACAAGCAATGTCTGTTGTGATAATACCCACATCTTTTCATATTGTCTGTTTTTCAAGGTTTTCTATAAGCTCAGTCCATAGTCAATGTAATACTATGTATTCATTGTCACATGACAGTGGGGCTGTCCCGTCCCTCCCAAACATGTGGGTCTGATGAGGGCATGTCACAGGCTTATCGGACCCTCCTCACCTGAACTAAGTGAGGCAACCAGCAGCCTGTACCCCAGAGTGCTCAGGAGGGCCTACACCATGAAGGGAAAAGGACCTGCATCCCTCAAGAAGAGAAGGGTTGCCCTAACTCAGACCAGTTGATTGCCTTTACCGTTGTCACCACTCTCATCATCTCAGTCCTGCTGCTGCTAAGACAGCTAAAGACCTGCTTTGCAGGTCTGACCCCAGGGATGTTTCTCACAGGCAGAACCTGGAAGACTTACACTGAGGAGCCCTCCCTGGCTCTGCGTGTGGCCGAACACTTTATCCACTACGCACTGGTGAAGTGGGTAGACAGCCTGGCATGCCAATTTGTTCGAGTTCAGCGGGTGCAGTGGGTGGCAGGGCTTTGTTGCAATAAAGATATCAGAAAAAAGGAAGAACATCCTGCGCTTCAGTTCTTCTCCCTTTGAAGGCACCACCAAAAGCCAGCCTTCCCGGATATACCAGCGCCCTAGGCATGCAAGGGAAATAAAGACAGTTGTCAGATCATCACTAGCAAAAATAAAAAAAAAAAAAAAGAAAAAAAAAAGGATGTAATGAGACAAACAGGAATACAGTGAGCTGACGTTGTAAGTTACCATGTTCTACATCAATTCCAGCCACTACAAGGCACTGAGTATCAGCTGGGGCCAGCTCACCAGCATTGATAGCACCCATGCAGAAGCAGTAATTAGCCCAAAACCTTTAGTATATGAGGAGCAGACTGAATATGTTATAAATCTGTGTTAAGAGGATATAATGATATGCAAGTCCGTTTAAAGAAACCAGAACAGAAACATGGTTTGAAAACGGTATGTGTACCTTTAAATTAACATAAGCCTTCAGAAAACACACCATGAACTATCCTGAATTGCATTGCCCAGTTGTTTGTCATTAGTGATGAAACAGAAGTTAGTTTAAGCTTTGAACAGTTATTATTTTTTCCCTTGTTTTGTTTGCTTGTGCATGCCAATTAAAGAAAAACTTTCACAGGTCATCTAACTATATACAGACCTCCAGTAGTTAACAGATTACAGAATGCAGATTTCTGTTCTAACAAGAAGACAGCAAAGGGGATACAAACCAACATATTAAAAGGCAGGTCTGAATAGGCAGCCTTGCCAACCTTCTCCTACAGAATAGGGTCCAGTGTCCTCTACCCATGAAATGAATTGCAATTAAAAAAATAGGCAGAGAAATAAGCAGGAAAAAAAATCAGAACAATTTGATAAACCTACCTGTAAGCAGTAATAAGAAAAACAGCATCTACACAAAATGGAATAATTAAAGCAGTGCCTCCAACTAGAAGGGTTATTATACAAGATAGCCATCAACTCATGGGAATTATGAAGACACTTGCCAGTAAGATTACTTACAAAAATTGAAAGCCATAATAAGGTATTGCCATCTGGCCTGGTCTGGGAAACACCTGCCAGAGAATTTCAGCCACTGTTTTTTGTGCTTTAGCTTCTGGCTGAGCTAGTAAGTACCTTTTAGAAAACAAGACAATTTTGTTTTAATTATGGGTTGTGTCTTTCTTAGTATGCTACAGTCACAAAACAGAGGCAAGTGAATTCCTGCTTAGCTTACTCCACAGGAACCACTCTTATCTGAATAAGAAACTGAGAAAGAAAAGGGCAAGGTGCAGGAATCAGTCGTAGTTTAAAAAACAAATGGAAGGAAGGTGTCAGCAGCATGGGGCTGGACTGGGAACTGTTTCCCTCAGGCTGAGCTGTGATCAGACTCCCTGGCACACAGTCTGAGCTGGACTATGCTGGAAGTCTTGGGATATAGATCCGTGTTCAGGATTTCTAAAGGCATGTGATTTAGGAAATTCTTGGGAAAGAAGGGCAAGGAAATACCCCTAGGGAAGCTAGGCATGACAGAACAGTGTGCTATGTTAAGGAGGAAGTTCTGGCTAGGGCAGTATTTGCCCTATATATGGAAGGCAGCAAGGAAAGCAGGGTCTCTTTTCATTGGGAGCAGTACATCTCAGATACACTGCCAAATGTGAGATACCCACTACAAAGCTATCCCTTTTCTCTGAATCTATAGCATTCTGTTTTCTCACCTCTTCCCTCCTAGTAACAGGATGCAATCTTAACAGTTCTGCAAAAGCTAGCTTGTCTCTGGAAAGCTGACCCAAAACTAGCAAGCCCCAGCTGCCTCTTACCTTCTGATTCTCACATCCAATAGTACCTATTTTACTTCAGCTAATGGAAAACACAAGCACCACAATTCTCTGTCCCAGATAACTGAAAGGTGTCTATACACCCTCAACACTTGTCCTACTATGTGTTTCAGAATATTTGGAGACCAAAAAAAAAAACAAGTGGACCCTATGCTCTTTCAAATGACAGTCATTTCTGATGTAGCTATACTGTTTGGGGGTGGGGTTTTTTTGGCATGGGGTTATCTTACTAGTTCTGTCATTCAGAGTAACTGATTTACCTTTTTACTTGTGCACTACCCCTATGTGTCCAGACACTCCCACACATGCTCATGCTCAGTATAAACAGAGCACACCTGTGTTAGCTCCCTTTGAGCTAGCATCACCAAAAGGATTCTAAGAATGGGAAAGAGAATTGTAAATTAATCTGCCCATTGACTAAGCATCTTTGAGAATAACTTCTGATAAATAATCTCTTTTTCTACCTGTGCTGGTTTTGGCTGGGATAGCGTTAATTTTCTTCATAGTAGCTTGGATGGAGTTATGTTCTGGAACTGTGCTGAAAACAGCATTGACAACACAGGGACGTTTTAGTAATTGCTGAGCAGTGCTTACACAGCATCAAAGTCTTTTCTGCTCCTCACACCACCCCACCCGCGAGCAGGCTGGGGATGCACGAGAAATTGTGGGGGGACACAGCTGGGACAGCTGACCCCAACTGACCAGAGGGGTATTCCACACCATATGATGTCATGCTCAGCAATAAAAGCCGGGAGAAGAAGGGGAGGACATTCAGAGTGATGGCGTTTGTCTTCCTAAGTAACTGTTACACGTGATGGAGCCCTGCTTTCCGGGAGATGGCTGAACACCTGCCTGCCCATGGGAAGTGGTGAATGAATTCCTTGTTTCGCTTTGCTTGCGCATGCGGCTTTTGTTTTATCTGTTAAACTGGTTTTATCTGTTAAACTGTTTTTATCTCAACCCTTAAGCTTTCTCACTTTTAGTCTTCAGATTCTCTCCCCCATCCCACTGGGGGATGTTTTTTTCCCCAAAATCCACATATATGAATTACAGCCACATTCACAAGTACCTGGAGGTGTGTCTTAGAGACCTTTAGACACAGTGACTTTAACATTCCTCTCCAGCTGCAGCACTGTTTCTAGATGACTTCTGCAATAGCAGTGTTTAGTGAGGGCACAGGTGAAGCCCCAAGTGGCCAATTCAAAATTGCCCAAACTGGAGACATTTCTCACAATATTTCATACGTAGCTTGTAGTGTACTCTGGGCATGGAGAGCACCCAGTCACACAAGATGTCATAAAGATCCAATTAGATGATCCTACATGCCAGTGGCTGTGACTTTATATATCTCAGCTATTGACACAAATACTGTGATTTCTGGCACAGCTTAACCCTGCAGATAAAAGAAGATTCCTCATCTATAGGGTGTGAGCAGAAGTCCATGAAGCTTGTAGCTTAAGGTAAAAAATAGGACAATCCTTGGGTCCTTGACACTCAGAAATCTAAGGTTCCTGCAATGGAGGAGGGACAACTCCATTACTCAAGCTCGTCCAAAATTACTTAATGTCTGTCTTTCACCCAGGACTTACACTCCTGACCTCCTTGGGTTCCTGTGACTAACTTTCTGACTACGTCATCACCTCCTCCTATCTGAGCATAAAGCAATTAAGCTGCTCTTTATCCTTCCTAAAACATTCTTAATTTAAAAAAATAAAAAAAAAAAAAGGTGCCTGAAATACTTACTAGTTACATTCCTTCAACACCTATCTATGGAATCTGGGCCAGCAGGGGAAAAAATGGTTAATAGGAGTACAGTCAGAGATAAAGGCAAGCATACCTCCAGTTATCTTAGCTTGGCAGAAGAAAACCAGAACTGTCAATAAGACCCACCTGGAGTCAACACCTGAGTCTTCTGGCCTTTAAGCAGTTTCTGAACCCGAAGTAGCTGCAGTGAGTTCTCTCTCTTACGAACTGTGTCTTGGACCCACCGAGATACCTCAGAAATGGATTTCACAACCTCTGAAATTATAGCAGCATATTCTGAGGTTATCACAATTGAGTATGTATTACATCTTACCTATTTTGCTGTGAAAAGATAAGATGCAATTAAGAAGCAAATGTTTTAAACCAAGTATCAACAACAGATTTATTCACTAATTTCAGCAGGAGATTGGACTAGATGACCTCCAGAGGCCTCTCTCCAACCAACACTTTTGTGGTTCTAGAAAATATTTATTTGTCAATGAAACATTAGACAGAGGTTTTGGAAGGAAACACAGGAAAAATGCCCCACAAGTGGTGTTAACTGCAATAAATATGACATGTAGGACATGAATTATCCTAGCAAATGGTTTGGGTTGGAAAGAACCTTTAAAGATCATCTAGTCCAACCACCCCTGCCATGGGCAGAAACATTTTTCACTAGATCACGTTGCTCAAAGTCCTGTCCAACCTGACTTTGAACACTTCCAGTGATGGGCATCAACAACTTCCCTGAGCAACCTTTTCCAGTGTCTCATCACCCTCACTGTAAAAAATAGAGCTGCCATTTCTCCAACCTAACCCCTAGGCCACTTTCCTCGTCAGTTACTCTACAATTCTATTCCCAATGTGTTCTTGGGGACATCTTGATCAAGATGGAGAAGGGAAATAGTAATCCACTAGAACCCCGGAGAGAAGAAGATTTTTTTCTTCTCGTGGAAGTAGACAGAAGACGAGAATCCAAATATTATTAGCAAGGAGGCTAACACTGATTAAAGTGCCAGCATCTACAGAAGGAATCATACTTTCAAGTTTCTTGTACTCAGCACTGTCCGGGCTGGTGTTCTCCAGCAGGTCTCTGAGGAAATGCTTGTACCTAAGATAGAGAGAGCAGGTTTATTCCACGAAAAGATACTGGGAACAGCGGCATCTCCTATTAGTGACAGAATGATGAACAACACTCCACCAGGTGATGGAGTACACACCTCTAAGTCTAACCAAGCAGCTTTTGGTCACAATTCTTTGATCACATTCATTTTATCTTCAAATTTGTCAACTAAATTAACCCAAGTATTTTATACACTCGCAAGCCTTTGGCATTTCCTGGGGATCTGATAAAAGCAACATCACAAATTAAGTTCAGGAGACTCTCTTAGCATTCACATAAAAATGCCTTCAGTAACAGAAAATTTCTCTTTGACCTATTTTTCTTTTTTTATATCTGAATGGTAGCATTCGTACCATGTTTCCTGCCCACACAAGAAAATAAAGGCATTTCTATAAGAACTAGGAGGCGCCTTTTCCTTTTTTCCTCTCCAGTCTTTATCGGAAAGGATCAGACGCCTACAAATGCTTTCTCCCAATAAAGTCAAACTATTTTCAGTCTGAAATGACAGAAGAAATATGACATTGAATAGATTAATGGACTGGCAGAAGTCACATGACCTGCAGTATATGTAACAGAGTTTTGAAGAAACTTGAACATGAAAGAGTGATTAATGAAAAAATTAGACCTTCTGTTAAAAAGCCTCCATTTTTCCAAACAGTTGGACAACAACATACATACTGCTATTCTACAAATTTAAAGGAACGATCCAAAGAATTACAGTAAAAAGAAAGCTTACATTTATATCTGCCAAGCTATAAAAATGTTACATAAAGCTACCTCAAAGACTGTGGTATGCTTACTCTGAGTTATTTTCAAAGAAACGAGGCTCTCAGTCTCTCAAATTTGGTTTAGTGAGGATAAGGCCATCGTTGAAGAGCAGCTACTTGATCTATAGCAGCAGCAGCTGGGTTCCCAGCAAACTACCTGCACTCTGTATTACCCACATGCCTTCCCCAAGAAAGGGCAGTCCTCGCCTCGTGCAGTCAGCCTGCCTCTTCAGAGGGGAGATGATGCCTCAAGGGGGAAATGCAGCAGTCCAGACTGGATTTGTCCAGGCTCAGACAACTGCAATAGGCACCAAATCTGGGTAAAGCATATGGCCCTGCTAATCAGAGAGGGGAGAAAATCACCCCCACATTCATTAATCTCATCTCTCTCCAAAAGCAACCATCTACAAGAGAGGACAGTCACAAAGCTCCAGGTCAGCAACCTGCACAAAAGCGGAGCGAGACCGTGTCTGGCAGAGAGCACCACTTTTGCAGCACTTCCCACAGCTTGCTTTTGTTCAGGGCCTAACTTCAGTAGCTGACTGAGATGATAGAAAGCCTCCACTTCAATTCTACCTGAGATCTAGAGGAAGGGCTTAGGAGCCAGGGCTAAACATAGCTACCTGTCTGCATCAACTCTCATCCATGTACACTGATTCCACTTTACAGGCACATCTTCAGGTCTGTTTCATTGCTGTCTGTATGCTTCGACACATTAAGCAACTTTACCTTCCATAGCAACCAAGAGACTGTTATGTTCCTTTTTCCCTTTTGTACTAACACCTCGAAGACTCAGAACTGCTTACTTACTGGTGCAGCCTCTGCAGGGGCAAAGGAAGCAGATCCTCTAGCTTTCGCCCTTGAAACTGAGGTCGAGTTTCCTGGAGTTTCTTAAACCGTCGGAATGACTTATTTTTTCTCAGTTGCTCCTGTGTGCAGCAGAAAAGGCATATAGTTTTGAGACTATAGAAAGATATATGTGGTCTAGTATGTACCAGAGCTTGGAACTCTTAAAACTCTTAAACTTAGAGTTTAGGACTCCAGCCCTAAACGCAACCATCAACAACTTCTTTTGTAGCCATAGGCGAGTAATTCCCTTTCTCCTGACCACCATTTCCCAGCAGGTAATGGAAGCAGCATCTTCTCTTTATACAGTCACATCAGTATAAAGCTAGTATACTCAGCAAATGGAAATAAAGTAAAAAAGGAAGACTGACTCAGATAGGAAAACAGGGAGTCCACCTGCGGCTTTTTGCCATTCATTTCAAGGCAAAGCAATGCAGCCCTGCATTCCCATCACCCCAAGGCAAGTATCCAAAATGGCTTTTCCTTTTGGGAAATCAATTGCATGAATACATGCATGCAAACAGAACAGAAGGGAAACATCCCAGTACATCCTGCAGCTGGGAACAAGCACAGACAAAAAAAAAAAGTAAGTCAGGTAGTTTAAATTCCAGATACAGCTCTCAGGACTTTGAAACAAAAATATATCCTTCTGAAATTTCTTGGAAGACAGGTTGTATTTGGAGAAGCTAAGTGGAAAGGAATAATTTTTCTTCCACCATAGAAAAAAAAATGGGAAGGAAAAGGAAATCCCACTGTTAGGATACAGTTAGTGGTAGTGGGAAAGACTAGGAGACCTGATAATTCTCCAGCAGGAGATCACTGTCCCCTAGTGTTCCCACTGAAAACTCTCCAGACTTGCCAGCCAAGGAGGAGTGGGAGTAAATACAGAACCCTGTTTGGGAAAGCAGTGCTCAGCCTATGCACATACATACACATACACCTGAAACAAGCTTCAAAGATCTGAAGCTCTGAAGTAGAGAAGTTTTCACCATTCTATTATGGAAGTAAGACTGAGAAAATAGCAGCAACCCAGAAAAAGGAAGAAAACTGATCACTCCAGAAACAGAAGAAAAAGGGAAGGATGTAGCTGTTTCACAGAATGGAGAAAGAGAGGAAAGAAAGAACATGAAGAATAATGGAGATTATTTACCTTCAAGGTTTTATTTGCCTGCTCCAAATTCTCAGCATAGTGGCCATAAAGCTCTAGATTCTGACAGAAATTTTCCAATCCTGGTCCCAAATTTCCTCTCTCCAGGTGAAGAGACAGAACACTGTGCACAAGGAGCAGAGAAAGCTCATGAGGGGTACATTACTGACAGCATTTTCACAGCTCCCTCTGATCTTCCTTTGTCAGCCTCCACCTCACATCTAGTTTCTCTGCCAAATACGTGCTTAGTGGTCACAGAGTAAGCTACAGAAAACACCCCTTAAAAATACCACAGAGCAGACTTACTGGGTTTAAACCACTATCCAGAGAGCAACTGGGCATCTGGATATGTGGATACAGATCAGCAGTTTCCTGGGTACACCTGCAAGTCCCACTAAGGCTAGCAGTACATGCCTGTTTTACAAGGCATTAGCTTTATTTTCTGAAATCTTACTTTCTCACCAATACAGGGTCCTCCCCATATAATTAGAAGAATCACGTCTGTGTGTTCACTTACTGGCTGGCTGAATATATGGATTCCAGGGGTCCAAATATGGTGTCCAAGACAGCAGGTTTCAGCGTCCCTTTGGCCTTTAAAATTGTCACAAAGAACTAAGTAGGAAAAAAGGAGACAATTTCAAACAGGTAAAATTCACAGGTCACTCAAAGGTTGTTTGTGGCACACAGAAACAAGAATTTGCAGCCTGCACACTCTTTACCTTGAAAGGATATAAAATATTGTGAATGCCTACGTAAGATATCTATCATCAGATGTAAGCCTTCTTGGTAACTTTGACCGTAACTGTAAACATGTGGAACAGCACTACAGCACTGATAGAGTCTAATTCAGTATTCCTAGACGCATCTGTTTTTCACCACCTTGTTCATAATCTATCTTTGTCTTGTCTGTGCCCCTACATTTCACACATCTCAGGCACCTTAAGGCAAGCCTGCTATATAATCAAAACTTAAAGATTTATGTCTGTGTACAGACCAAAGCCAAGGGACCAAAACCATGAGCTATCTGATATTTCAGAGGACGTAAACAAAAAAAAAACAACCCAAAAAACCTTTCAGCCCCAGCAGTTGTCCCATGCAGTAGGGATGTATTAAAGTCTTTCCCTCAACCCTTCCCCATGACAGCACAAATAAGTATGTGCTGCCTGAAGGTACCCACTTATCAGAAGGGGCCAAAATACTCACTGTGACCACCAAATCCAGCTGCTCAAGGTATTTGTGTTCAGTTTCCAGCAGCTCCTTGGCTGTCCGGCTCCGCTTTCTCTCCCAGCGAGCCCTCTGCTCTTCCACAGTGTTTGCTCCAGCCATAAACAGCGGGTATGAGGCACTCATGGCAGCCTCAGGGCTGATATACAGCAAGGTAACCGATCCTGAAGAGCCAAGAGTTGGACACACAACAAAAGAATAACCTATGCCACAGGGAAGGATTCTGAGCTACAAACTCTATGCTTTACTATGAAAGAAGGGAAGTCAGTTGCCAGCAACCGTTATTAAGTTTCCTTCTGCATTCCTCCCCACGGGTACAGGAGCCCTGTATCAACTGGAGGAACAGCATTAGGAAGACCAGACCGTGAAAGCAAAAGCAGTACCTTACAATATGTCTGTAAGCAAATCTCAAGTGTACAATCCCACTCACAAACCACAGCTTCTTGTGCTTTGCCCTGTTCTTCAATAAACCCAAGGAAGTTAGTGGGTGGAAGAGGTACTGTGGGTAGGAGTAGAAAACAGCCATAAGATATGTCTTGCAGCGGGAAGAGAGATATAGAAAGAGAGCACTCTTGCTTGTTTTCCCATGGAGGTTCCCAAGAAGAAAGCGGTTGGCATTATCATTTTCTAACAGTAGTTCATGGTTTCAGAAATGAGAGAGACTGAGCAACTACTGTGAATCACACTATGCCCTTATTAACCAGCTTAGCTGCTGTTCTCTTCTGCAAGAGCATCACAGTTTCATTACGGAGAAAAACACTCCCTGTTTTATCACCTTCTCTCAGAGAAAGGGGCATATGTTAGCAAAGCACCAGTTAAATATTGCTCTGCCTTTTGACCAAAAGGCAGTGCATGGTGTTGCACACTTGCCACAGCATGAAGTCTGCAATTTCGCTGGAAGCTGAGCTACCTCCACAAAAGTTCTGGCTCCCACATGGACGAGCTATACTAATACAGAAAGACATGTCATCATAGAGAGGGGAATTTGTCAAATACAGTCTTCTAGAGACATTTCAGCTATCTAAATCAACGTCTGAAACAAAAGTTTCACATCAAATGAGTACCAAGACTCATTTAATGAGTTAGCAAAAACCCAGATAGCTGAGGGACACGTGCAGTATGTTATAGCAGCAGGAGCTTCTCCAGAGGTTTATTCTCATATTCGCTCACGACACAACCACAAGCCTAGCTGAGGCCATGTCTTGGTCAAACAGGGCAGACCTGGCACCCCTGTGGATGGAGAGGCAGCACTGCAGGGAATACCGTGCAAGAGCTTAGCGTTAGCGTGCAGTTGCAAAGTACTCACCAATAAGACTAAAATGCTACCATTCACAGACCACCTTTAGCCAGGGTACATTGCAGTCATGATTTTCATTTTGCAGCCCAATTTCTTTTAACAAATAATAATTAAAAAAAAAGACAGACAAAAGAAGTTACGCCTGGTTTGACCATCTCCTACTCACGTAAAGCAGTACAAACACTCCCAACATACTGAATTAGGTTACATTCTGTCTCAGGTCCGTAGGGTGAGGGCTGCCTGGAGCCCAGGGGTAGATTACAAAATATTTCGCCTACAGGCAACAGAAGCACTCCAGCTTGCTTCTCTCTTCTCGGACTCAGAATAGAAACCACAGAACGCTTTCTGTCCAGTCAGCTCCCTTATGATGCCCCGCTAGAGACATTCCCTGCTCCATCTCTACGTTTCCCATTTCAAATATCCTCCCGTTGTTATCACAGCAGAGCCGCTCTTGATGCCTCAGGAGCGCTAACCACCCGGTGGGTGAGCTCCAAGGGTCACCCAGCTCCACGTTCCCACGACCGTGACTGCTGTGGAGGAGACCGCAGGAAGGCTCGGCCTCGGAGGTGGTTGCGGGGGGGCTTTTACCTCCTTCCCCCCTCCCGCTGCCTGCTTTAAACCGGCTCACCACCGCAGACAAGGAGACCTTCTACTCAAGGGGAGACTCGGCATGCACGCCTACACCCACCCGACCGACCGACCCCTGGGGCTGCCTCCTCGCCCCCAGCCCCGCGTAGGGCCAC
>NW_010972610.1:142680-143091 GCF_000737465.1 Haliaeetus leucocephalus | reverse complement strand
GTCCCGGGGCGGAGCGGGAGCGGGAGCGGGAGCGGGAGAGGGGCCGGGCAAGGCAAGGCAGGGCAGGGCAGGGCAGGGGCGGTCGGTCGGTCGGTCGGTCGGTCGTCGTCGGTTTCGCGGGGAGCCGTCCGGCATGGTGTCGCGGGGGGAGCGTCGCCCGCCCTGCGGGGCGGCCGGGAACCTGGCGGAGCTGGCGGAGCTGGACGAGGAGGCGCTGCTGGGGGCGCTGCGGGAGCGGTTCCTGAGGCAGCAGGTCTACGTGAGTGCCGGCGGGACCCGGGGCGGGGGGCGGCGGCGGGGGCTCGGCTTGACGGGCTCTCCCCTCTCCGCCAGACCGACGTCGGGGACATCCTCATCGCCATGAACCCCTTCCAGCCCCTGCCGCTGTGCGGGAGAGAGGTGAGTCCCCGC
>NW_010972610.1:69001-142670 GCF_000737465.1 Haliaeetus leucocephalus | reverse complement strand
GCCGGGCCGGACCCCCCAGCACCCCCCCCCCCCCCCGGCCCCTTCACCGTCTCTCCGCCACCGCTTCCCCCCAGGTCTCCGAGCGGTACCGGCGCCGGGAGACAAGCGTGCTGCCGCCCCACATCTTTGCCGTGGCCAGCCGGGCCTACTACGGCATGCTGGGCCGTCGGGGCAACAGGCCCCAGAACCAGAGCATTGTCATCAGGTGAGGCCTGGGTGGGCGGCCGGGCCGGGCGGGGGGCTCGCCGGAGCCGGGCAGAGGTGGGGGGCCGGAGGGTGGCCAGCGGAGCCCCGCTAAAGTTTCAGGTGAAGCTCGTCTCCAGCGCTGTGGGTGAGTCAAAACCCAGCTGCGCTTGTGTCCTGGTTCTGTCCCCTCCCCAGATCTTGCCCAGCCCTGGCCTGCCGTTGAGGGGGGCAGAAATGCTGGAGAGACAGCCTTGAGGCTGTGCCAGCACTGCTCAGCAGCAGCCAAAACACCGGAGCGTTATCAGCACCTTTCTAGCTACCAGCACTACGAGGGCTGCTATGGGGAGAAATAACTCCAACTCAGCCAGACGCAATACAGCTTGCGGCGCATCGCTCTTCCCGAGCTGCCCGCTTTCCAGACAGGAGGGCGGGCAGGTCGCGAACGGAGGTGCCCGGCAAACAAAGCTGGCTTTTGTGGAGCAGATCGGCTGCCGATGCTGGTAACACAGCTCAATGTTTCGGGTTTGCTTCTGGAGGGATGTGGCGTTGGAAAGATTCAACCAGCTCTGGGGAAAGCCACAGGGTGCTGCTCTTTGCCAGAACAACTCCCACCGTAACTGCTGTAATAAAGGTTATACGTAATGAAAGGAACCTGTTTTCCCAAAGCGGAGCTTTCCATATATAACCAAAGAGCAGAAGAAAAAAAAGTAGAAGCCTTTTTTTTCCGCTAAGACCTTTGGGAATCCAGTCAGGGAAAATCTTATTGTCATGGGCAGTTCCGTGCACTAGAAGTGAAAAAAATGGACTCGTGTAACCAAAGTGCGTACCAGTGTCACGAGTGCTTCACTCCACATTGTCACTACTGTTCCGCTGAAACTGTGCAGGGCAGCAGATAGCGTCAGCTAACAGGGAAAGCCTCAAATCACTGACTGCCTGTTCCGGGTATTGTAAAGAACTGTTTAAATGTCACTGCAGTTAAAATGTTAATTGCCAGCTTGTTTGATTTAATATCCCCCCCTTTATATTGGCCTTCTGATCATTTTGTCAGTATTTTCAGTCTACAGACTTGCTGAATCACTGCTCAGTGTTGTGGTGGGACTGGGAGCTGACCTTGAGGGTCACTTGAGCCCCACTCATTTCCCTAGTCTGCAAGCCACCAGTGCCTGCGCTTTACTTGAAGTGCTCTCATGAAGTGGTGACTGTGGAGTCAGCAGGTGGAAGACATGCTGCTGGTAGGGCTCTTAGGGGTGGAGAGCAGTCATAGTATGTGTCTTGGGAGATGGAAGACAAGAAAGAGTAGCTTGTGAGTGTTTGCCAAGAAGTCAGTGGCCTGATTGTTTTCTGCCAGCAGTTTGTGGTCTCAGAGATGAGAGTCTGAGCTGCTCCTGTGCATCTTGCAACCCTATTAACTGGTGTGTATGTTGCCAGTGGTACAGCACTTTGGTCTCCTAGAGATGACTTCGCTCTTCTTCACAGCCTGGGGCAGTTACACATCTGCGGCTGGATAGTATTTGCAGGACCTGCTGAAGCTTTTGTGCTTGTTGGAGGGTACAAGGACAAGCTTGAACCATGGGAGTGCTGACTGATAGTGCTTTTGTGGAGGAAGCATGTCACTGAAAACAAAGAAAGCATCTTGCATACTGAGCGGGGGTGCTGTCTGGATGGCATGTTCTCAACTGGCAAAATGGTCTGTCTTTGTGCATATTCAGATGGCGATGGCCTGATCTGTGCTTGAGATCAGGTATCTGTTGTAGTATTTGAGGTATTTAGCCACCTATGACACATACTTGATCCCAAGCGCAGAGCCACTGGGAGCTAAAAGCAGTAAAGCCACACCAGATGTTCAAAGGTCGGGTGTGGAAAGGGAGACCTGCCTTCAGGTATATCTTCAGCATTTCCTGCATTATTTTTTTTCTGCGCATACACTGAAGTTCTGTGCTGGTATGATGTTGTCAATCAAGGACACGTCTCACTGATTGTACATTCCCCCTCCCAGGACAGGGGAAACTGCCCTTGCCAAGTGCTGCTTGTTTGACTTGGGGGCAGAGGTGCTTGGGCATGTATGATGGCAGAGTGACGTGCACCGCTGCCACTGTGGGTGTGTGGATGGCTCTGCGGTGGCGTGCCCATGTTCTCAACTGGCTGATGCATGTGAATGTGTGAAGTGCCTGAGATTCGAGATTGCAACAGTATCTCAAGATCAGTACTCAGTTGTGGATATGAGATAGATGGGGAAATCTCTTTGAAGGAGGAGGAAGCTGTCGACTCCAGCATATGTGGGGGAGTCGATGTATCAGATCACTTTTGAAGGAGGTTGTTTACCAGAAGTTAGATATATTTTTTTCTTAAGAAGCAGAGCAAATGGTCTGTCCAGTGCATCCCATCCAGAAGTGATGGTATGGGGTATACCGGTACTCCTTTGCAGATGGGGAAAAAAATCCACTGGGGGGAGGGATCAGGACCTTGTGGGACTCGCTGTGTAAAGCTGTGGTGTGAGTTTGTACTCATACATGCAGTTCAGCTGAAAAAGTTGTGAAGCTCTTGGACAGGAGAGCACACTCAAGTGATGGGGCACTGAGGCATAAGGGGCAGAACAGCTATACTTTACGGCTGCTGGAATTTCGTTTGATTTTTCTTGGCAGTGGAGAGAGCGGTGCAGGGAAAACAGAGAGTACGAAGCTATTGTTGCAGCACATAATGAACCTATGCAAAGGCAACTCACAGCTGGAGCAGCAGATCCTTCAGGTAGGTCATTACAGGATGGTACTTGAAGATGCAGAAGCAACACTGCTACAAGACAACTTGCATTAGCCTCGGGAAGCCTGCTGATGAATCACCACTGGAAGTCAGGAAGCAAAACATAGGACACATAAGAAAATGGTGCGTGAGGATGGTGAAGTAGCTGACCACAAACTAGAATAGTTGGTAGGTCAGTAATTCTGTTTGCTGGGAATGTATTGGTATCTTAAATGATAGAAAACTATTGCTATTGTTCATCATGTTCTCTGTGACAAGGGGTTAGGTGCATTTTCAGAATAATTTCCTGCTTGAGGTAGAACAAGGACTTTTATTAGAAAAATGAAGTCTTGTTTTAATGGTACACAAGGATGGAGAATCCACACAGCCTTCAGTCACCTTTCCTTGGGTATTTATACTTACACTTACTGTCAGGCATGTACCTGCTAACTGGTTAACTTCATCTTTGCTGTTTTCATATACTTTTGCTAGCTGATTTTGAAATGTATTTGTCTCTTTGGTCTGAACTATTTCCACTTGAATTGCTCCCCAAGGTGTTGTGAGGTTTTCTGA
This sequence comes from Haliaeetus leucocephalus, assembly GCF_000737465.1. NCBI lineage: Eukaryota > Metazoa > Chordata > Aves > Accipitriformes > Accipitridae > Haliaeetus > Haliaeetus leucocephalus. The sequence continues at coordinate 139,175 of NW_010972610.1, read as the reverse complement.
GCAAAGCATAGTTTAGCCTTCCATGTGGTAAATTAAGCAGAGTGAGTTCTTGGACTACTTCATTTTAAAGTCTGTGTTTTCGGGTTTACTGTAGAGCCAGAGAGATCTTTTTGTGTGTGGTGGGTTAACTTTGGCTGTACACCAGGTGCCCACCAAGCCACTCCCCCTCCTCAACTGGGCAGCCGGAGAATAATATGACAAAAGGGTCATGGATTGAGATAAGGACAGGGACATTACTCAGCTATTACTGCCACAGGCAAAACAGACTTGACTTGAGGAAAATTAATTTAATTTATTGACAATTAACATCAGAGTAGGATAATGAGAAATAAGACCAAATCTTAAAACACCTACTCCCAACTCCTCCCTTCTTCCCAGGCTCAACTTCACTCCCGATTTCTCTGCCTCTTCCCCGCAAGCGGCACAGGGGGATGGGTAATGGGGTTGCAGTCAGTTCATCACATGCTGTCTCTGTCTTTCCTTCCTCCTCATGCTCTTCCCTGTTTCCAGTGTGGGGTCCCTCCCACGGGCAACAGTCGTCCATGAACTTCTCCAACGTGAGTCCTTCTCACAGGCTGCAGTTCTTCACAAACTGCTCCAGCGTGGGTCCCCCACAGGGTCACAAGTCCTGCCAGAAAACCTGCTCCAGTGTGGGGTCCTTCATGGGCTGCAGGTAGATATCTGCTCCCCCGTGGACCTCCCTGGGCTGCAGAGGGACAGCCTGCCTCACCATGGTCTTCCCCACAGGCTGCAGGGGAATCTCTGCTCCGGTGCCTGGAGCACCTCCTCCCCCTCCTTCTTCACTGACTTTGGTGTCTGCAGGGTTGTTTCTCTTGCGTATTCTCACTCCTCTCTTCTGGCTGCTGTTGCGCAGCAGTTTTTCCCCCTTCTTAAATATGTTAACACAGAGGCGCTACCACCATTGCTGATGGGCTCAACTTTGGCCAGTGGCAGGTCCATCTTGGAGCCAGATGGAACTGGCTCTGTTGGATGTGGGGGAAGCATCTTGCATCTTCTTACAGAAGCCACCCCTGTAGCCCCCCAGCTCCCAAAACCTTGCCACACAAACCCAATATACTGTGCCATGCTTTTATGTCTGTAATGGCATGTTATTTCAGTGTGGTATTGTCCACGGTGGATCCGAGGTGAATGTTTGTGCTCTGTTGTGGGAAGGTGGCATTGATACACCTGCTGGCTCTGCTTAGAGCTGGCTTGGGCCACACTGCCAAGCTGCTTCTGACCTGAGCAGGTTCAGGAAGCAGGATAGCTGTGTTTGCTCAGCATAGTGCCTGAAGCCAGCCTGCAATTCCTCAAGTAGAAACAAAGTTCACTTCAATCCAGGTGAGCTGCCCTTGGAAAGCCTAGAGGTGATGGTGAAGAAATAATAGGAATCTTATTTGGTTCCTGTAGATATGTTCAAGGACTAAGTTAGCCCTTTTGGGATTACAGTGTCATGCTGTAAAGCTGTGTTCAGCAGGCTGCCCAGCATGTACCCTAAGGCATTGTTCTTCCAGTTGGCAGGCATTATTTGCTCAAATATAGAAAAATTGTCATTTCACCTTGTTTGTGTCAGTTGACCAAGCTGGTCTGATTGTTCTGTTAGTTTCTTTATAATTTGCTGTCCTGAGCCTTACACTGTCTACAAATTTCAGTACCTAAGTTACCATGCTTACATTTACTGAGTGCCATGTTTACCTTGTTTATTGCTGTAGTATAGCAGTCAAAATTATCTAGTGATACCATGTCAGATACTTTGTGGAAATCTGTTATACCAACCTTATCTTTTAACAAATGAGTCAGTGATCTTAGTGAGATCTAATCAGTTTAATCAGTTTGATTGTGCTTATTTTCAGTAATCTTATGCTACTTAGTCTTTGTTATATTTGCCTCTTTCAGTTCCTTTATCCAGGGTGTGATAAAATAGGTGCTCTTGGGTACTCATGGAGTGCTTCCTATTCCAGCTGAATGCTGAATAGTAAATGCTGAAGTTAAACTTTTCCAAGTAAGTTAGATTGGATCACTTAATTTGAAGAATGCTTCTTCTGCTTGCTCACTTCTTTTAGGTAAATCCGTTGCTTGAAGCTTTTGGCAATGCCCAGACTGCGATAAATGACAACAGCAGCCGCTTTGGAAAATACATACAGCTGCGTTTCCAGAATAATACAGGTAAAGTCAAGGGCAAATACTAGTTTGGGGCATGGTTAGGCACTGGAGGGAGTGGACTGAGTAGCCAGAACTTGTGGAGGGTGAAGTTTTGACACCCGACTCCCTGTGGGAAGGGTGTGCAATTCTGTAAAATCTTAGAGCAACCACAGCTGTTGGATAAGACCTGGGTTTGGACAGTGTGGGAGAACAGGAAGGAGATGGGGGTGACAGTGCAGGGGAGGAATCACTAATACTTTGTAGTGCCAGAAGCCTTGGTTACTGCTAAAGGAAGTGAGCAGACATCTGTAAGATGATGGGAAGCGTGGAGAAGCCCATTTCCAGGGTGCTGGGCAGCCTAGAAGGTGTTGCACACAAGAAAGTTATTTTAGACAATTCCATGCTCCTATCGCTAAATAAGAGACGTGGGACAGCTCAATCAGCTTCATGTCCCCAAGTGCAACGTTTACCCTGTCACCTTCTTGTGTGCAGTGCAAGGTGCAAAGCTGAGTGAGTACCTGTTAGAGAAGTCACGGGTAGTGCAACAAGATATCGGGGAGAGGAATTTCCATATCTTCTACTACATGTTTGCTGGGCTTTCTTCAGAGGAAAAGGAGATGTATGGGCTATTGGATCCTTCACTCTACAGGTACTTCAAAGGCAGACCATCCGTGCCTAGTTTAGTCTTCATGATGGGGGGTGGAGGTGAAAGCAGCATAATGGAGCCTATGCCTCTTGCCCTGTGGCTCTCTGTGGAGCCTGGTACAGGTAAACAAATGAATGGAAGCTGGAGGTGGATCCAAATGGAGCTATGTGAAGAGATCTTATGGGTCATCATGGAAGCTGGGAGGTCTGGAGTCTCTTCTTTGCTGCGTTACCTTGGAAAAGTTTCCCTTTCATGTCTGCACTGCTGTTGATCTGCTTTGTTCCTTTGGGGTAGGACTGACTTGCTGTGCTGGTTGTGTGACGGTTTTGTATGGGATGTACACTTTCTCAGGTACATAAGTGGACGATTTGGTACATCGGATGCAGCTCAGTGCTGGAAGCACAAATACCAAGAGGTGTGCAATGCCCTTGACATGGTGGGCTTTCAAGAACAGGTCAGTTCTGAGGTCGTTTAATTTCCACCTGTGCTTACTGCAGGCGTAGGGTTTCTTTCTGGCTGCTCTTTTGAGGCTCAGTCCTATTTCTCTCCTCTCTGGATTTTCCATGTTGCTTCCAAACCACCTGAGTCTGTCAGGCTTTGTGTAGAGCCTTTTCCCACAGGCTGCCTGTGCCTTTCCCTCACCTCTCCAACTTCTGGGGCCTCCGTGTTGTATATGTTACATGCTGATAAGTTTTCAGTCACCTTTCTTTTGTGTTTTAGGAGCAAGTGGACATGCAGACTATCTTGGCTGGTGTGTTGTCTCTGGGCAATGTGACCTTTGAGCCTGGGGAGAGTGATGGGTCTGTAAAAGTGAGTGAAGTCTCCCAGGGATGGCTGAAGGCTGCAGCGGTGAGTCACAAGAAGACCTGACAGAAACCTTATGGATATGATGCTGGTTCCCACGGGCAGTGTGTCTGCAGGAGCTGCTCCTGCCAGAGGTGGCAGAGGATGATTCTGACTCGGAGTGTGAAGGCTCCTGAAGAACACAGAGGTTTTTCCAGAAACGCACAGTATGACCCCATGACTGCATCTGTGTTCGCTGCTATTCATTCCCAAAGACACACTTCCCAGCTTCTATTTCTTGTGTGTCTAGAACCAGTGTCTTGCATATGGCAATATCACATGTGCCTTGTTGACTTCATACAATACAAGGTTTTTAAAATTAAATGTTATGTGTTACTAAGTGTGATGATACCTTGGAGAAATTCGGGTGTGCAGTATCTGAACACTAGTTCTGTGTTTTCGACAGATCTTGTCCAAGCATACCACCTTAACTGCTATTAATTTTTGTTGGTTATCCAGAATTACACTTTCTACTCTTTCACATGAAATTATCACAGATTAAGAAATATATATTCCCCAGGACTATCCCTTTTTTATCATATGGGATGGAGGCATTATCCTGCTTTGTTAACAACACAGAACAGAAAAATATAATGTATTTCTGCCCTTTCTATGTCTTTTTATTTGAAATGCCAGCAGCCTTGGTTTTTGGTTTCACTCCCATCTCTTTGCCTGTTTCCCTCCTACACCACACCTGAAACAACCACCTGCATCTGTTCAGCAGCCAATTTCTTTTCGTCTTGCTTCTTACAGTCTGCTCCTTGTTTTTTCCCATGGGAGGGGAATTCCTGTTAAAGCAGGCACTTGGGGGTTCAGTTGTGTCTGAGTTCCCTTTGTTTCCTGTCTCTTGTGGGTTCGTGTGACTGATGTCTGCTGAAGTTCAGACATCTCAGCACCTGCACAATCACCTCCGTGTGGTGCTGTTCAATAAGTCATTAAACGACTCAGCAGGAACTGGCATGGTTCCCAAAGAAGGTGAAAGGTGGCAGCACAAAGTATTTCAGAGAAAGTGCAAGAGTGAGCTTGGTCACTGCAGGGATAGTGCAGAACTCAGAGCCCAGATCCGACTCCAGTGCTATGAAATGTTAACAGTAGTACTTATCTTACAGCAGAGCTCAAAGGCCCTTAATCTGAATCATGACCCTGTTACACTGGTTGTCGCACAGACGCAAGGAGATAAAATCCCCACAAGTAGAATAAGGGTTTACTCTTGACTGTCCTCATCTATTTTCTCTCTCCCAGAGTCAGTTTGGAGTCCAAGAAGATGAACTGTTAAATTGCCTTATTTGTACAATGTCGGTGACCCGAGGCGAGCAGATTCAGCGTTTTCACACCCAGCAGCAGGCAGAAGGTAAGAAACATAATGAATTGCAGATGTGCTGGCTAGAAAAACTGATCATATTTGATGGAAGGGTATCCGTACACATGTGCAACTTGTTGGGAACAAAGATGTCTGTGCCCCTTCATTCCTCTTGCACAGAGGCAAGTATATCAATGTTTATGTTTAGTCTTTTACTGACATGTAGGACCATGAATGCTGCTTTTGTTTGATCTCCAGGAGACTGCAGAGATTGAATGAGAAACCAAGGAATTAGCTTTGCTTTCTCCCTCAGTCCAGCCTAGGAGGAAACTGTAGGTATTTGTACAAAAGAGTGGAAGGCTCCTGTTGCAGAGTGCTGGCAGTGTGCAGAGCTCTAGGTAGTAGATGGAGAAATAACAGAGAATCAATGAGATAGCACGGTATCAGGGAAGGAGTGAGGTGAAAGGGGAGTATGTTAAAGTAGCAAGAACAAGGTGTTATTTTCACTTTCGGTAAGAAAAGAAAATAATCCAAGATAATCTGCACAAAAAGCTGCAGTTAAAAGATTTAAAAAATAAATTAAGAAAGCATGAAATCCCAGGATTTCTAAATTATTGCTTAAAATAAATGGAATAAAAACTGAAAATGGGGAATTAGCTAGTTCTTTTTCCCAAATGTCTTCTCTTGCATCTCTCTGGACAATAAAATATATGTCTCCCATCATGCAGTAGGTCATGTTGATTTGGTCTCATTCTTCTTAGATGTCAACAAGTTTTCCATCAATTGCATCCTCCTCTTGCGCACAGTGTTTAAACACTTTGCAGCTGTAGGTTAGGAGGAACAGAACCATTCAATTTGCCAGGTACAACTTGGAGCGTCTTGCTTGGTTTAGCTGTGAGGGGATCCATACTCCATAGACCTGCGAGGGGAAAGCACGTCTCTGGATATTCTAAAAAGTGGCTGGACTTTTTTTGAAATTAAATTTTCCATTTTAAATGGTATCACAAGTGCCCTAGTATGCCGTATCTGATCTTGTAGAAAGATCATGAAGATTTTGGAATGAAAGAGCTCTGTGTGAGCATGCAGAGGACAGGGATGATCAGACAGATATCTAATGTTTATCTGATCTTTAAAATAGCTTCATAAACCCCTAGACATTGTTGCTAGAGGTGAATGTGTTGAGCCAGCTGGTGTGCTGTGTTCCTTTCCTGGTTGATGCTGGGATAGAGTTAATTGTCTTCCTAGTAGCTGGTATAGTGCTCTGTTTTTGAGTTCAGTGTGAGAAGAATGTTGGTAACACACTGATGTTTTCAGTTGTTGCTAAGTAGTGTTTGTGCTAAGTGAAGGATTTTTCAGTTTCTCATGCCCAGCCAGCAAGAAAGCTGGAGGGGCACAAGAAATCGGGAGGGGACACAGCCAGGACAGCTGACCCAAACTGGCCAAAGGGGTATTCCATACCATGAGCCATCATGTCTAGTATGTAAACTGGGGGGAGCGAGGGTGGGAGGATCGCCGCTCAGGGACTAACTGGGCGTCAATTGGCAGGTGGTGAGCAATTGCATTGTGCATCACTTGTATATTCCAATCTTTTTATTATTACTATTGTCATTTTATTAGTGTTATCATTATCATTTTTAATTTCTCTTTTCTGTTCTGTTAAACTGTTCTTGTGTCAACCTGCAAGTTTTACTTCTTTTTCCAATTCTCTCCCCATACCACTGGGTGGGGGAGAAGTGAGTGAGCAGCTGCGTGGTCCTTAGTTGCTGCCTGGGGTTAAACCACGACAGTTCCCTACTCTCCTTGGAGCCCTTCAGTGAGCTGCTGTTGTTCTCTCTGTATAGATGCTCGGGACTCCATTGCAAAGGTGGCATATGGCCGAGTATTTGGCTGGATCGTTTGGAAGATCAATGAGCTTCTGGCTGAGAACGTGGATCCTGAGGTAGAACTGAGGGAGATAGGTGAGTTCTCCCTGCCTTGTTCCTGTCCTGTCCTCATATGTGCATCCCTCAGCCACAATGAAGGAAAGGCACAATATGAGGTTTTTCAGAGATTGCATGCAGGGATCCATTATTAAAGATGTGGTCACGTTGGAGATACTAGTTAGCAGCATGAAGTCTGTAGGGCCTTGGCCAACTGTCAGCAGCTGGTTGGTCTGAAGCAGTTCTGGGGCACTCTGGGTTTGCAGAGGAACCGGGGGTCAGAGTGGGGCTTCTCCTAACCAGTTCTCCAAGGGCACTTATGGGAGAGGTGCCACTGGTGACTGGCATTTCCCTGTGCCACAAGAGCTGGATGATGGGAGATACAGTTGTGTGTTGGGGTACACAGTTATCTGCAGGGATGGTCTGCAGGCTCCACGTTGTGCTCATCTTCCCTCTTTTAGGTATCTTGGATATTTTTGGGTTTGAAAACTTTGCAGTGAATCGTTTTGAGCAGCTTTGCATAAACTTGGCCAATGAGCAGCTGCAGCACTTCTTCAACCATGTAAGTCTGCTGTGGGTGATCTCACCTTGCATGGCATGGAAAGCCGAGCACTGATCTACCTGGCATATGAAGGAGAGCTTGGGGAAAAATAGGTCTATTGCCTGGAAGGACAAAAATGGTGATTAATGAAGCAGGGTAGAGAGCAACAACCTTCTCTGCTGTGGCAGGGGAGCCACTGGTTCAGGGAAGAAAAGTAGAAGGGTGAAGCAGTGACCCAAGTTGGCAGAGCAGGGACATTTACACTCTGAGAAGTGTTCCTGCTTTATGCACCAGCATCAGGGAGTGACAGGCTTATGGGTGAGGATGTAGAAAACCAGTTGCATCTTGGGCTTCTCATGCCATGGGTGTCTTCTGTTCAGGGTGGGAAGGAAGATGTTCAGGATTGTCTAGCCAAATTTGCTGGGTGCATCAACCTCTTTTTTCTGTTTCAGCACATTTTCCAGCTGGAGCAGGCTGCCTATAAGGAAGAAGAGCTGCCTTGGGAGACTATCACATTCAACAATAATGAACCTATTCTGGTGAGTGAGAGGACTGACAGAACAGAATTGCTCCATTGAGCCAAAAGAGGAGTCTTGCTCTTTCTATCATGGGGAGGAGAGGCACCTGGGAAGAACCTCTTCAAAGGGTGGTGTAGGTGCAAGTGGATGCCCTGTATTGCTTTAGATATGTGTAATGTGTCTCCTTTTCCTGCAGAATCTGCTTCTGGCCAAGCCAGTTGGGCTTCTGTCTCTTCTGGATGAGCAGAGTGCATTCCCTCAGGTATGCATGAGATAGGGGGCAGAGAAAATAGTGTGGGGGAATGTAGCAATAAATATCTGGGCTGTAGAGAGAGTTCTCACACTGGAGCGTGACTTTAAAGAGCAGGATGAACAGAGGTGTCCCCGTGTGTGACTGATGAGACAGGACAGCCAGATCAGGGACAGTCTAATGATATTGGCATGCCTGTGGAGAGTCAGACAGAGACAGTACAGTACAAAACTGTCGCACAGCCAAGGACACTTCCAACGCTTTGTTTTGCTTCCATGTGCCCTAATAAGGTCTCTGTTGCAGCCTTATCATTTGGTTATGAAATCTGATTTCTTGCAGGCAACTGATAAGACGTTTGTGGATAAACTAAACAGCAGCTTCAAGGCGAGTTTACACTTCCAGCCAGGCCGAGGCCGTGTTTTGTGCTTCAGCATCATTCACTATGCTGGGAAGGTATATATTGTTTGCAGGAAGAATGCTGTTGTAATGTATGTAGGAGAGGGGAAATGTGTTGCTTGACAAATAAGGCTTTGATGTAAAGGAATTTATGGTCCGATTTTGATAATAACAGAAGTGATGTTTTCCCAAGGAGTTGCCTCCTGGGATTTCTGTGGAAGGTATAGGAAGAGAGGACCCCTGAAGAAAGTGAGGCTACCTCTGGGAAGCATAGGGTATTAGAAGAATCTGCTGTACTTGTCATCATTCTATTGGACCTCTTGTCTTAAAATAGTCCTTTATAAAATAAAAGCCTTGCATCCACTGTGCAGCACCAAAGGACAGTGTAATGGCTTTACCTTTACCTATTGGGTTCCAGTCCATAGCAGTCACTATTTTATTGCAAGCACTGAGGAACACAGTGAGAGCAGCCAGTTGTTTTGAAAGTGAAGGCAATACATTCAAATGATATCTAAGCAGCTTGGAATTTAGGACTATGCATGTAACCTTACTGCGACCAATTTTGAAAGCATTAGCCCAAATATGTTGAATTGATTGGAGATAATTTCTGCAGCAGGAGCAGACATGACAATTCAGGGCATTGTAATATGCAATTTAGTCATCTAATCTCACTGTTGTTGACCAAGTTATTACTTATGACATTCTTTATTACAAAAACTTAACACCTAACATAGAAAGGAGAGTGGCAGGCTGGAGATGAGAAAGGAAGGGAGCAAGAGAAACATTGGATGCATGACAACTGGATGAAAACCTATTTAAAGGGAAGAGGGGGAGAACAAGGAAAAGAGTGAAGCATAAACCAAAAGGAAATGAAACTTCATAATCAGGAAAAGGAGAACAAGAAAAGGTGGATGTCTCAGTGTTATGCTGCACTCCTGTGGTTCTAATGCCTCAGTGCCATCTGCTGAGGCAGATGTTCTTCAGGATTTGTATCTGAATGGGGTGTATATGCATTTACAAAATTCACGTGCGAGCCAGTGTACAGAATTCCCATGCAAGCCACTGTACATTCAGTTTAACTGTTGCTCCTGGCAAGCTGTGGAGGTGGCTTTCACAGCAAGCCTGTGAGCACTGCTGGTGTTAGTGACTTGCTGCCCTTTCCCCTAGGTACAATATACTGCTGGGGGCTTTCTAGAGAAGAACAGAGACACCTTGCCAGCCAATGTCCATGGGCTCTTCATCAACAGCGTCACCCCCTTGCTCAGCGTGCTGTTCAAAGGCAAGTCCCTCTGGTATGATAGGGCATCCCATGTGAATCAAGGCCCACCTTGGCAAGAGTTAAGTGTGGGGATGAGGCTTGTGTGCTGTGAATGTGTTTCACAGCTGGCAGCCCCAGGGAGACTCTGGGAAGACTGCAGCCTGGAGTGGGTCTGCTGGCATATACCGAGCTGTCAGAGCTGTTCATTCCCCCCTGGAAAGCAAGGCAGGCTGTATTATCTTCCAGAGAACTGGCCATTGCTCAGATGTCTTCCCTCAGATCAGATAGACTGTCTTCTCCAGGGCCAGTGCAGGACTGTCTCCACTCGCCCTTTCCATATGCTCTGTTCTTGTCTAGAAATGAAGCTGGACAAGGCCATAGCTTCTAGCTGTTCACACTGAAAATAGTGCTGTAAAGCCACAAGCAATGAGTGTAGAGATTATCCTTTTCAAAGACATGGGGGTTTTTTTGGGTACAGCTTGTTAAAAAACTCCAAGGTCATGCATTATTTCTCTCCCACCACTGCACTCCCTTTTTCCAGTTATTGATAAGCCCTCAGTCTCCAACGCTTCTATGAAAGTAAGCTTTTAAAGAAAAGTCAAGTGGATGCTTCCTTGGAATTTGTCTGGCTGAACACAGTGGTTCTGGTGCAGGAATTTTTTTTTTTTTCGGTCCTGTTCAGTCCATGCCACTTTCTGGGATTTCCATGTAATTGATGAATTTAATTTCTATTCTCCGCTGTGTTTTTCAGCTCTTCTGATCAGGAGTATCTTCATCACCACTTCCACACTGTTACTGAAGATACTTAATCTACTCCCAACTCTTTGAAAGTTCATAAACAGCAGAGATAACCTGTTCTTAGATTGGTTGTCCAGTCCTGGGCAGCCAGCTCTAGGTGGCCCTGCTGAACAAAGGGTTTGCCCCAGATGACCTCCAGAGGTCCCTTCCAACCTCAACCATTCTGTGATTCTGTGATTCACATGAGAGCATTGCATCAAGGGTGTGCAAGACTGTCATTAGATCCTTCAGTAAATTCAACTTCCCTGAATTTTTCATCTTGTCACTGAATTAATTTTAAGCTGAGTGACTTTATATAACCTCCCATATTGACTGCTATAGGTGAGCTTCCCATTTGTTATCTGTACTTTTTTCTGCATTGTTAGATGCCCGTTGATGATATTTCTTTTGAAGGTTATTTAGGGTTGTTCAATAACCTGATTGCCTTGCGTTCTCAGTGACAGAAAATAGTGTTGCTTGCATTGTGTGCTTCATATATTTGTATTTTCTTCTCCTTAGCTCTTTCCTTGTATTTCCACATGGTGAAATCTAATGCCCTTCCTGTGATTCAGTATTTGTAGGGAGACTTGTTTGTGAAGTGAGGTTTAAATGTTTAGATGTGGTTGATTTTGAGCAAAGGTACAAAATTAACTGTTGTCTCTGTTCTTCCAGCCACTATCTCAAGGACGGGGACACTGATGCCTCACATGAAAGCCAAGGTATTACACTTAAGGTCCACAAGGCAATTGATAAATGGTGGCATAGTTACCTGATATCTATTATTTGAGAAACTGGCTGAAAATGAGAGCAGACAGAAATTGGTTGAAAATAAGAGCAGACAGCAATCTGCTTGCAACAATTTCTCCTTTGTTTTTTACCAGGTTTTCTGCTTGCTTCTGCTGATACGTTTAATTTGTCTTCCCTCCCCTGAAATCCATTCTCTGTCCTTTTTGCCATCTGCCTTCCAGCAGAGCTCTTTGGATGGCAATCAAGCATTTCTTCCAGGGATGATCTTTTTTTTGGGTCTGGTTTCAGGTCATATCAGGAGCAGACAAGTTCAATAGCACACGAAAACAGTCTGCTGGAGCTCAGTTCCGGGTAAAGTATTGCTACCCTGCAGTGCCCCTTGAGATGAGTGCAGTGATATTTTAATGAGAGCTTCCAGGCTGCTAAGCATAGTTAAAGCACCCAGCGTGCAGACAAGGGTTTTTCTGGGTGCCAAGCACAGCTGATTGTGGTGGGAGTGACCCAGTTGTTACCAGAGCTTTGGAAATTGCTGTGGGGTTGGAAAACAGTTCTCGCTGCCTGCCAGGCTCTGGCAGTGCTTTGGCTTGCTGGACTGTCGATCTTTCTCTGCCCTCACCAGCATTCCCTGATGATGCTCATGGAGAGGTTGTATTCTGCCAGCCCTCACTTTGTGCGCTGTATAAAGCCCAACAGCCAGAAGGAGCCAGGTGTAGTGGACAGCCAGGTGGTGCTGCAGCAGGTGAGGAAAAGCAACGTCCTTTACAGGTACTTCTGCCATGTCTCAGTGGGGAGGGCAAACCCAAACCAAAAGGCTGTGGAGATAGGTGGAGGCTGACTGGTCTGAGTCTCCCCTTGCAGGAGACAGTAGTCACACTTTTTATGTATGTAATTGTTATGGGTACTTGGTTGTTTTTTTGACACAGACTGCTAGGTCCAGGTTTTGCAGTCTTGGTTCTCTCCTGTTTCTTTTTCTTGAATGCAATGAGATCTGCTTGTCAGGCACTAGGATTCATCTTTGCATTTCCTGCATGGGGACTGGTACAGACAGTGCTTCTTCATGAAAAATGATGCTTCCTGAAGGAGACTGTTCTCACCCATCAGCCAGGGCAACTCTGAATAGGAGCCAAGATGGGATCGCTTTGATAGGAGCTGATATGTGCTGATATGACTGTCTTTGGATATTTTGTCAGGTCTGAAATCCAGACACTTTAAAGAATACTGAAAATTATTAGAAGAGTTCAGAAGGCTCTGTGGCCTGTTTAATGTATATAAGAAAGGATAGGATTAAGAGGGAAGTTCATCTGTGCCTCAGAGTACGTACTTTTGTGTCCAGATTTGGAAGTAAAAAGCTAATCTCTAAGGGGCAGAGGCAAAGCAATACCCATGGCTGGAAGGTGAAGTTATTTCAGTCATTGCTTTTTATGGTTTCCAACTTTTAACTGAGAGTGGTTAATCATCAGAGTTACAGGATGTGGTAAATTCAATCTTTAACCAAAGAAACATTTTCAGAAAGAGACTTTTTCATTTTGAACTAGAGATGTTTAGGGCTGAATGAAGGAATTTCTGGCTGCAAAGTAACAAACTGCTGTCCTAATAACCTGTTTCTATTTGTTTCTCTTTGGGGTGCTGCTTCAGCTCCGGTACAATGGACTGCTGGAGACAATACGTATCCGAAGAGATGGTTTCTCCTGGAGACCTTCATTTGAGGAATTTGCTGAAAGGTTTGTTAAAACCTCTGAATGTTCTTTGTTAGATATTGTTAGAGAAGCAACCCTGGTAACCAGATGTGGGCAGGGGGTGAAACTGCCTCTTCAAAGTTCACATGCCTGAGATCATGGGGTTGTTTGCTGTGAGATGCTGAGTGGGAAAGACAGTGATTTATTGTTGTTTTGCTGTGAGGGTGACATGGATCACTTCAGCACATCAAGGATGGGGCTCTTACCTTGCTGAATTGGTTTGTTTTTCACAGATATGGAATTCTTCTAGTTAAACCAGATGTTTCCCTCACAAAAGAAAGGTAGGAACCCTTCCTTTGTTATGTGCAATCCAGTTTGTTCTTCAGACTTCTGCTCTCAGGGTAGCATAGCAAACTGAGTAAAAGGAACAAAGTGAGGATGCGGTTTTGTGGTAATGGGGAACACAAATTCCTAAGCAAAGACAGTGTTTAAAAAGCATTTGGTACAATGATGAATGAAATATTTCAATTCAATTGCTATAAAGCTGTGCTATCCCATGGAATGAGAACTGGCTAATGTACTCAATTTAGGGAGTCACAATAATGGTCAAGGGTATCCATTGAACTCAGTATGGCAGGGGCTCAGCAGAGTTGCCCAGTGCCTCTCCAAGCTTTTTCCTGATGGTCTTACGGGAGAAGAAGATAAAGACAATGCTGAATAAGCAGCCAGCACTGAATGTCTCCCAGGCTAGAAAAGTTGTTTCTGGTCCAAGAATTTTTTTTATGTGTGCAGGCATAATATACCCTCAGCACTTTGAGAAGCTGACTGTTCCTTACACACATAAATGTCCCTCCAGCTCTGCAGTCTTACCCTGTCAGCTTTTTCCTTCCTTACATCTAGGGCAGCAGCTCCCCACCTCCTCTTCTCCACTTCCCCAGTCCCTCCTTTCTGCTATGGTCAATTCTGACTGATAGCGAGAATGAAGCATGTAAAGCAGCCAGCTGAGGGTGTTTTTTAGTCTTTTAAGAAAAGGATTTAAATGTTCTCCTGGAATAGTTCTTTCCTGGCAGTAGCTCCTCCAGCCTTCGCAGTGCTTCCTTGAAGTTACTGACAATTCTGAATTAAGAGTTGCAAACCCAAGTGAGGTCAAGACAGAATCTCACAGATGAGAGACATGATGGTAAACAGGCAGCATGGTGTGTTTTCAGACGCAAAAATCATAGGATGCATTTGAGAAAAGAATTACCATGGATATAGATTGTGGCACAGTGGAAGTTGGCTGAGATAGAAGGAAAGCCATTCTGCTTTGCTATGCAAGATATTAGCAGAAAGTGCCACTATGATTTCACAGCCTAGATTTGCAGGCAGAGGGAGGAAGCTGTCTGTGTGGTGCAGCTAGAGTACTGCTTTCAGTTCCAAGTGCTGGGGAATCTTTCTGAGTGACCCACATTTTATCACTGAAGTCTGCAAAATGAAATTGGAATTGGAAAACAGGCTTTCTCCCAGAAGTCTTGCTGTGCCGACCTTGCAACTTGAGTGCTCCAAAGAGCTTGGAAATGAAATGAGGAAAAACAGTTCTGAGAATAAAATAGGCTCTGCAGAATTGCCTCCCAAGGAGTTGAAGAAAATCTGCCTCTAGGAACCCCTTTGCTGGTGTTCCCAAATGTGATCCTAGCTGTACCTCAAAGAGCACCACAGATTGGCAGCCAGTTACTGAATGTGATCAGGTGACAGGGGGCAGAGAACGTAATGCAGAATCATTGAGGCACTTTCTCCCCCTTTATGTACCTAAAACCACTGGCTGCGTGGTGTTTGCTTTGGGAGGAAAATTATTTATTTCACTTTCTTCCTCTCTTTCAGCTGCTTGGAGATACTGCAAAGTACAGAGCTGACAGGCTGGATATGTGGGTACGTGTGGATCACTGCTGCTGGGAATGGAGGGCCTGAACTGCAGAGACTTTATACATGTAGACTGTTACTTGGTTCCCTTCAGGGAGAACTTTATGACTGTAGGAAAGGCCTGTCCAAAGGACGATGGATGCAAGTTTAGATAAACAGTGTTTCTTACTGCTTCTTTCTCTCCCCACCTTCACAGGAAGTCACGACTTTTCTTTAAATATTGGCACCAGGAACAGCTGGGAAAGTATGTGGAACGACTGGAAAGAGCAGCAGTTGTCATACAGAAAGGTGAGCACTGGGGCAGGAGAGTCCCTCAACTCTGATCTCACACCGGGGCAAGGAAAAACTTTTCTCCGGTCCCTGCTCCACCATTGCACCTTTGCAGGTGACAGAAAGGCAGGCCAGGTGCCATCTCCATGCCAAGGCCTTGGAGTCAGAGTGCTTATTGGAGATGCCCACCTCCTCAGGGCTCATCTTCAGTCAGGGAGAGCCATCAGACAGTGTGAGCCCTGGAAAGAGAAAGCACGTGTGCAGAACTGAGCTGAGCAGGGCAAGCATATGATTTGGCTGCATCCTGAGATCTGGGTAGCCATCCTCTGGAGTGAGGGTTTGTGAGCGGTGTTGAACTGAGGAGAGGGAAAAGATGAGTGAAGCAGATCTCATTCCTACTTTCAGAGACAGGCAGAAGGGGATGAAGTTTTCTTTTGGCGTGTTTTTTTTTCTTTCCTCTCCAGGTAGCATCTGCTCTGGCAGCCTGTTTCTCCAGAGCGGGCACTGTGGGCAGTTTGGTACTTCCCTCTGCACAGGCTGCATGAGGACTGTGCAACCAGGAGGAGGCTGTCGTCCTGCCTGGTCACGCTTCTCTTCTGTATGGGTTGTTGCTGAAGCGTCTGAGCAGCTTCCAGCTATGCACCATACAGTATGACAAACATCAGACTGTCACATGCTGTGCCTTGTTCTCATCCATGGGGAAGATGTGTGGGTAGTGGGCAATGAGGGAGTGTGGCTTTCAGTTCATATGCTGTAGTACCTGGTAGAGTAGGCAGGATAATGCAATGTCTGTAATGCTGCTGCTGAACCCTGTGATGGCTGCTTATGGGAAAGGTTATCCTGTGGGCTGACACCAAGGAAACCCCGTCTCCTGAACAGAATAGCTTTGCTTTTACTGAGTAGTTTCTGAAGGGTACCGAGGAGATAGATGGTTAATAGAGGCCCTTCTGTGAGTCTTTGTTTTTTAGCTATCCTGTGCATTGGCATTAGAGATGAGACCTTAGATTGTAATTTAATTTTTTTAAATTTGTTGTCTGGCACCTTAGAGGGTAGAAGACAGTTCTCATGTGGTTTTGACTGCCTGCTCAAGTAGAGTCTGCATTGCTGTTCATTAACATGATTGAAATATTGAGGGCTTTGCACTGGGTGAAGAAGTATCACCCAGTGTGCTTCCCTTCCCCAGGGAGTGACAAAAGCATGATGAGCATTTTTTTCTAACCACCACTTTTCTCTGAACAGTTTTCAGGGGATTCAGATACAGGAAGAGTTACCTAAAACTGGTGGCTGAGCAGAGAGCTCAGGCACAGAGGCTACAGGAGGAGGCAGAGAGAGAAAGAAGACAGCAGCTGGCGGTGGAAGCAGAGGCTCAGAGTAAGTTATTCCCACTCCCACTGCCGCTGTGTGTGGCCACTTGTGCGATGAACACCTTGAAGTGCTGTAAGCTCCAGGTGATGATGACCTGTCCTCAGCTCTCCTGGGGCTGGGGGTTCCACCGATACGGTGGACAGGGAGGTGCTGACATTTCTGCCATTTGAAAGAGTGGATTTCTCTGTGGGGAGCCAAAAAAGCATGGTGAAGGTAATTTGCCTGGCTGTGTTGGGAGGGGTGCCAAGCTGTGTCTTTCTCACAAACTCCGTGCAGCAGAGCCTGTCCTCGTCTCGGGCATGTGGAGGATGGATCTCATGGACCTTGGATGCTAGTTTTCATCTACTTCTTTCCTCTTCTTGCAGAAAGAATGTCCTTTCCAGTCCCCATGCCACGAAAGAGGCACCCTCGGCCTTCTCCCAGTCCTCCTGATAAGCCACCACAGCCACCAGTGCCACGGCCACGGAGCAAACTAACAGAGGTAGCGATATTGGCTCTGCTTGGGGCCCCTTAGCCAGGTGTGCTGGTTCTCTGCTCCTTCCGCCTTGTGCATGCACACATTCTGCTGCATGTGATCCCAGGAGAATGTTGTCATTCTTGTTATGGAGAAGTGAGAGAGTCCTTTCCTATTGTGGTTAGTTAAAAAAGCATGGTCAGGACCTTTGAGGAACTGGAAGCAGTGTTTGATAGTTTGTGACTGATCTTAAGGAACTCAGGATGGGATTACTACCAAAGTGATCCCTTCAGAGGTCCCCTGCCTTTGACCTTGCTTTCATGCCCACTTTCCCCCTCTCCCCACTTTCAGTCCACTCCTTTCGATAACTTCTTGGACCGTTCTGCACCTCACCCTGTTCTGGGGACAAAGAAACAGGCTGGAGAAGAGGCAAAAATGAGAAAATGCAAGAGAGGAGCAAGTCTTCGCTGGTTCAAAGAGACACAGGCTGAGAAGGTCATGCAGGATGATGGGGCCTTTCCAAGCTGGCTGCATGGGATGATCAGCCGGAGGTGAGTACGCTGGACACAGTGGCTGTAGGTTGGACTGTGGCAGGCAGGCAGAAGCTGCTGTGTCCTTAGGAGGTTGGATTTGTCAGGATTTGCCTCCTTAAGGAATGGGAGTGACCTGTGTAACCTTTCACTTTTAGGCTGTGAGCTTCAAACCCTTAGGGGGAAGCTTGGAGCTCCCTGTCACAGGATGCAAATGCTGAAACTTTACATGGGTCCAGGAAAGACTGTGGAAACTCGGAGGAAATACGTCCACTGTGGGTTCCTAAATACAGATCCTGTGCAGGGAAGGGAGGCTTGGAAAGGACTTGGAGAGGAAATACACACATGCACGTACCCTGTTGTGGACTGTTTGCAGGACATGATATGGAATGAAGATGGACTTTTGGTCAGACTGATTATGACCGTTCTTATATCTCTCAGTTTAGGTCAGGAGGAGACCTCAGTTTACAGCAGGAAAATATGGAATTCGGTGTACATTTATTATTTTAAAATGTATTAAGAGGGCCTTTAGCAAGTACCCAATAGCAAGATTCCCCCAAAGCCCCCAGATACAGGAAAAGGAAGAGTTTTTGTTAATACCTCTGCCTGTCTAAGGAGGGTGCAGTGTAGGTGGAATTTACATCCCTTTAGGCTGGGAGAGACAGCCACAAAGCCCTGCTTTATTATGGAGTTGTTTATGAGACTGTGAACTCCCAAGATTTTGGGGGAAAACCTTTATTTAAATGCTTGAAATTTTGCTACTGGGTATGCCTCACGCTTCATTCTCTTGACTGAGCCAAGCATTACTTTCCAAGCAGTGTGATAACTGGAGAAATGCTGATTATGCCAGTGATCAGACATGAGCAAGACAGTGGGGTTAGCAGGTAGACATCAGAAATTCTGGCTATAGTCTCCCTTGTGTGCAAATTAATCTATGGTGCTGCATGCTTGCTAACTGCCAGCGTTCCTTATTTGGTGGGACTTTTGCGTGGGCATTGCTGTCAAGCATGCCTGTCATTTGAACAGCCTTATCATCTTGCTCCAGTTTGTAACTTTTTTTCTGTTAAAGCTGCAAATCTCCTTCAGTCTTATTAGATCTCAAGATCCTGGATTTTGTCAGCTTATCAGTGTGAACATTACTCAGAGACATTATACAGCATGTTAGCTTAGTAAAGGGCAGTGCACTAGCTGACAGCTCCCTAGTAGCTGCATTTTTTTTCTTAAGATAATTATCAAGGCCCCCACCTGCATTAATGCTTTTGTCCACAGATCCAAGAATGCAGGAGAGGAACTAGCACCTGGAAGAAAAAACTGTCTGAATTCAAATATAGGCTAGCCATGAGCACTTCACAATGAAGGACATAGCAGGTCCTTCCCAAAGACACTGACTTTGTAAGTGGTGCTTCCTGTTGTTGGATTTAAGTCTCCATACAGCAGTGTAAACTCAGCCTCATGTAACAGCAACCAGAGCGATCCCAAACTGCACTGGTGATTTGCAGTCACCTTTAGCCTGGAGCAAGGCACATGACAAGCACAAAGCAGTGCTTTGTCTGTTGGGCAGAGAGGGGGAAGACGTCCTTCCAGCAGGAAGTTTAGAGAGCCAGAGTGGTGTAATCCAAGTTGGTGTTTTTCCAAGCCATTGGGCTTACCTTGTGCTGAGCACCACTACCCCACAGCAGCATCCTGACTTCTTCTCTCAGCCCTGGAGTGTAGGAAATGCACATGTGCACAGCCTTCTCATCTCAGTCATGCTTTGTAATGTGCTCTGTGCTGGAAGGTAGCTGTTGCTATTGCACTAGTCAGACTGCTGGAGCAGCTTTGGAGCAGCCATGCTTGGAGAGGCTTTGGCTGAGAGTGTTGTGCCACCTCAGCCTGCTAATGCCTCCTTGCACCAGCAAGCCTGAGTGAGGAAACCTGTAGCTAGGAACACGTGGGGCAGTTGCTGGCCTTCCTGTGGACTGGGAGCACTACCACTGTAGCACATGAGACAGGATGGAATCCCTGCACAGAGGCAGCTGCTCACTGTCTGCTGAAAAACTTTCCTGTTTCCAGGGAAGCTGAAAACTTGCTGATGGACGAGCCTTTGGGTTGCTTCCTTGTTCGGATCAGCCAGAGCCAACCGGGCTATACCTTAACATACAGGTAAGTAATAAGCCTTGCAGAGAAGGCTCAGGGAAGACCTTATCGCGCTCTACAACTACCTGAAAGGACGTTGTAGTGAGATGGTATCAGTCTTTTCTCCCATGTAACAAGCAACAGGACAAGAGGAAATAGTCTCAAGTCGTGCCAGGGGAGGTCTAGATTGGATATAAGGAAAAATTTCTTCACTGAAAGGGTTATCAAGCATTAGAACAGGCTGCCCAAGGAAGTAGTGGAGTCACTGTCCCTGAAGGTATTTAAAAGGTGTGTAGATGTGGCACTTAGGGACAAGGTTTAGTGGTGGACTTGGCAGTGCTAGGTTAACAGTTGGACTTGATGATCTTAAAGGTCTTTTCCAACCTAAACGCTTCTATGATCCTACGAAACTGAGCCATGCATGGCTGGAGGAGTTAACCTCCTCCACAGAGGAGTCCAGTGAGGACGATGCTCAGCCTTTCCTATTGTGGGCGCGTCAGTTTGGAGTAGCAGTTGGGACACAGTGGAGTCTCTCTCCTTGCCCCAAATTAGATCTGTTTGTGCGTGGGGTGCTGTGGCTCCAAGGATGCAGGTCCTTCTTAGGCTGTACTATATGGCTGAGTGGGCATACCAGGTTGGAAGGAGCAGTGACTGAAGCAGAGGAGTCTAGAGGACAGCCTGAGGAGAGGCAGTTGGAGTGCTGCAAGGGCATGGTCTTTGCACAGCCTCAGGCAAGGGGTAGGACAGAGTTTTAATGTGGACAACAGGCATGGGAGGCAATAGAGTCTGCGGGGATTTGGATCTGGCTGCTGGGGTTCTCCTGTCACTGACTTTGGGGAAACTGATGCTCCTCCAGCACCTACTAGCACAGCGTGTGACACACCAGCATGGTGCATCTCCTGCATCTTTTTAATATTTGTTACTGTGGCTCCTGATCACATCTGGCCTCTTGAGGCAACAAGTGCAGAAAGCAATGACTGGGTCCTGGAGAGATGTTGCCATGACTATTTCTCTCTGTCCATCTCCCCAGGGGCGAAGGCCGCTGCAGACACTACATGATCCAGGTGCAGCCCAATGCACGCTATGTCATCCTGGGGGAAGACCAGGCTCATGCCTCGCTCACTGAACTGGTTCAGTATCACCAGGCTGTGGGCATCCAGCCCTTCATGGAAAAACTGACTGTGCCCTGTGGGCAGGTGAGTGTTGACGATCTGCAGCCAGAAGAGGGGATGGGGCATGGACTGTGCCCTGAGCAGATAAAGTCACTGCGGCAGCTTCTCTCTTTTGTGTTCCCATTGGGGGTGTCCCATTCTGGCCAAGCAGCTTGGCCTCTTCTGCGTGCACTGGGAAGCACTACTAGCTGGGCACTGGGGAGTCCTGGGGTGGGGGAGAGGCCCTGGTGGGTGGATGACACCCCCCTGCCCCCTGAATGTCAGCAGTGGGCACAGCTGGGTATTCCTCTTTGTTGTGCTGTTTGGGATGTGTGGAGGGTCTGCAAGCCACTGCTGAATCCACTCTTCCCTCCCTCAGAAAAGTAGTGAGATTTTGGATTGCAAAGATCTGGAGTGCCTCACACTGGATCTGCCAGCAGCCATGAGGGAGACCCCTCTGGAGGAGCAGCCCTGCCCCTCCGGGCCTTCCACCAGCAGATCTGCTCTGCAGGCAAGAGCAGCCGCAGCTCTCAGACACATGTGGTCCGGGAGGACCAAGAATTTCACAGACCAACAGAGCCTGGACAAGAGTAAGACAACGCCAAGCTCAGGCAAGAAGAGAGTCTTCCCTCGCCTCCACTCTTCCATACGCCTGGCGATGCAGGAAATCCAGCAGGTGAGCTGGGGCATATCCTCTGCCAAGCCTTGCCACCCACAGCCACTCTAGGACACGTGGAGCTGCCCTACCCAGGGGCAGGAGAGAGGAGGCTTCCACAAGTAGTGCTCAGTTTCCTAGCTCCTGGGTCACAGGTTTTATCTGGTGGTCTTGGGATCAAGACTGTGTTCATTGGAAATGCTGGGCTGGGGGCAAACCTGGGAGAGGGTCACTGAGATGCCCAAAGAAAAGCCCACAATAGAAGGGGCTGTGATGCGGCCAGCATCCCAATCACTGCTCCCCTAATGCTGTCTCTGCTTCTCACTGCAGTTATCTTCCGCTCCCTTGAACACTTCTGTACGGAGCTGCTGTCAATCTCTCAGCACCGATGAAGTAAATCCCGAGTGACACGGTAAGAAGAGACAGCACACAGGAGGGCACACAGCAATTGCAGCTTCCCCAGGGAATGGAGGGACAAAGGGGCTCTTCCCTTCGTGCTCCACCTGGAGCATCTCTTGGCCGCCAACTACCCAGAAACAGAGCAGGAAAAACAGAGGGCAGTGGCTGGCTTCTGTTTCAGGACTGCAAAGAGACCAGGAAAAATGGGAAAAATCAACATAAGGCTGGGTTCCCAGCACCTGTGGCACACAGTGTGCTTGCAGTTCAGTAACAAGGCTGCTGGAGGGAGCTCACAGTTTGTTAGAGGCCTGGGTCTGGAAGGACAAGTACTATCAGAAAGCACATCTGCATGCTACAATAGTCAGCTGCAGTGGCTTAATGCTGTGGAGGGAGGTATGTATCAGAAGTGGGTGCTGGGCAGAGCACCCTAGTGGGTAGCAGAGGCAATAAGCCCAAGGCAAGGCTGAGAACATAAGAAAAGGCAGGGGTCTCTGAGGACTTTAAACAGGGTCTCAGCAGCTGGCAACACAACTGATTACTGAGGCTGTAATATACGGGGTTATAAGAGTGTATGGAGTGGGCCAGGAAGGGCCTTCTGACACAGCTGGCTATGCCCATTGCATTAACTGTCTGAAGCATCTAGTGGATGTGCAGCTCCCCTGTGCAGCCAGTGGATAAATCCCTGTCCCGTTCACTTGCTGAAGTCAGGAGGAAGCAGTAGTGGTGCTATTGTACACTTCTGGAAAAATCTGGATTTGTGTCAGCTGGGAGTGGAGAGGGATCAGAAGACCAAGCTGTTGGCTGCAGACCCACTGCAGGGCTTGCAGCCTTGCGCCAGGATTGCTGAGTTCCCTGTGTGGTTCCACTCCCAGGAATTCATGTTGGAGCAAAGCTTTTTAGCTGGGGCCTGTTTTGTCTTCCTCTTTATGGTTGAGAAAATCCTCTCCCTGAAGTGTTTGACTCAATTGCTTCATTCCTGTATGTGGGTATTGATGTACCCAGGGGATGCTCCTTATGTCTGAGGTTAGGCAGAAGACAGACAAAACATGTGGGATCTGCATAGATAAGTGCAGGCGTGTTGTACTGGGATTGCTGAATAGAGCCCTCCTTTTACGTCCTCCACTGAGTTGTGTTTCTTGACTTCCCTGCAGGTCGAAGTGGCTCAGCCCTATCTTCCAGTGCTGCTGGGCCTTGCCTAACTTGGTGAACATATCCAGACATACAACAGCCTTTTTTCTTTTTTTTTTCCTTTTTTTTTTTTTTCCTTTTTGTTTTTGCTGCACCCACTGGCCATGTGCCTTTAGACAGGACTGCTGCAGAAATTAACTTACATCAGCACTCAGCTGGTCTCAGTGGCTGACACTGCAGTATCTGGACCAGTCCCATCCTGGCAGAGGGGAGAGGATGGGAACAGTCACTCTCTGCACAGACCCCTCAGTGCCTGACAGTCTGTGTGTCAATACTTCAATGTGCCTGGGGACCCCTCACTTTGCACTGTTAATAGTCACAAACTGGATATCTCCCAGCAACCTGTTCTGTCACAGATACCTGTACTGATTTCCTACCTCTTTTTCAACTCCTCTGTCTCTGTTTTAGTCCTGTGATTCCACTACTCTGGGTGCCAAGGGAAGCTGGGCTTGGGAACTAAGGAATGAACGTGGCGTGTCCTTTTTGTTGAGTGCAGGAGCACTTGAACAAGAGCTGAGACGAGGGGTAGGAAAATCTTTCTGCGGAGGGAATTTCCTGCCCTTGCATCAGTGTGCTGGCGTGGTGCTCCACACTCCTTAGCCAGAGCTGGAGTCAGGGAATCATTGGTGAAACCCTCTTGTTCATCCTGGTTGAAATCACTACAAGTCTGGGTGCGACAACATCCTACTTTAGACTGAGGGTAGAGGGCTTGCAACATATGGGACTGTGCTACTTGTTACGTCTTTTCCACCCTTTAAGATAAATCTCTTCTAAATTAAATTCTTTGTACAAGGAGAAACTCAGCGTTTTCTTTGTTTCTGTTACCTGCAGTCAGTTCAGCTGTGGACTGCAAATGGAGGAGAACGGCTAACGCCTCTGAGGGTAGACACAGGATAATGCACAGTGGCTCAGTGCAGAAGCTGAAGGCTTATGGGTCAGTAATCCTGGTGTACAACTGCCACCTGTAACAGTGCTCTCCTCCCATGCCAACATCATTTCCCCTGTGTATGCTGTGGGCGAGACCTCCCTTTTGCAGCCTGTGCTGAGCTCCCTCTGGCTCAGTGCTTCCCTGGCAGATGCCTCTGCACCGGAGGACAGCCACACTGCCCACCCCACTTCACCCCTCCCTGGCAGGCACGAGTGTGGCTGAGTCCAGGCTGCATAGGCTAATGCCATGGCCAGAGAAGCTCAATGTGATCCAGCATGCTTGTGGCAGTGTCTTTGTGCTGCCTTTAACCATGGGACTGTTTCTCTTTCCTCCCCTGTGCTCTCTGCAGCAGTAGTGCTGAGCTGTGCTGGATTATAAGGCAGCACTGCTAGGGACCAGACAGGGAAGCAGTGGTTGTTTCAGCCTGATGTCCTGGCTCTCCCCAGCACTGCCTTGCAGCATTAACCCACCTTTTCTCTTCCTCATGCTGGGTTTTGGCAGCTGCTTTGAGGCTGTTCAGGACAGAACCATTCCAGGCAATCAGAGGCTGCTGTTTGCAGAGTCTTCCTGGCTAAGCCCAGGAACGTTTTGCTGGGCAACCTTGGCCTCTGTGCCAGTGTTCTCCTTGGCTTCCTCCACCACTGGGCAGCTGGAAAGCCTGCCTTCTGGGTAGCATGTAGAACCACTTCATGGCCAAAGCATTTCTAAGAACTTAGCAATGCGCAGAACTGAGACATGTATGAGAAATGCATTTCAGTAACAGAGCTGCTCTCTAACTCTTTCCTGCCACAGAGCATGGTGGAAGCCTAGGGCTAAGGTGCAGCTGCAAACCACTGTTCACTCCTGTAGCCTGGCAGGGATAATGCTGAACCAAGGAGGGTGGTGAAGAGCTTTCCCCCAGCAGCTCTCTCCAGTACCTTCTGGGTGCTGCTGCAGGCACAGCTCGCAAGTGATGCTAGGGGGGAATGACGACAGAGGAGGGTCAGGACACTTCTCTGGTGGGTATGCATGGCACATCTCCTGGTGAGCTTCCCAAAACCAGAGCAGATCAATCACAGATATCTTTTGCCCCCGATTCAATGGGTGGGAAGTAGAATGGCAATGTGAGCAGCCAGGAACCTGGCACAAATGTGGGCAGCACACCTGGGCTGGCAGGTCAGGTTTCTTCCACATCTGCTACTTCTGCTTTTTCTGTGATATGGCAAGAAGAAACCAAGGGAAGAGAAGGGTGAGAAGCTGCTTGGCTAAGGAGGTTATGCAGCACTGGAGGCACTGGCATGACTTCTGCAAGGCTGCAGTTTGCAGCAGCTTCAGCAAACACTTAATGCTCTGCCTATACACAAGGTCTAGCCAAGCTTCTGGAGAGCAGTCTGGCCAGTGCTGGGCTGTCGTGGGGAGAAATGTGTACCGGCAATGGGGAAAAGCTGAGAGAAGAGCTGGGAATGCAATGGGCTGCTGAAGAATAAAATGCAGATTTGACATCTCTAGTGTGGTCTTTGCCTGTATGCTTCCAGCTTGTGGCCAAAGTCAGGCACTTGAGCTTCAGCTCTGTGGGAGAGCATGACTTATGCTAAGGATTTCTGTCATCTTCTGCCTGAAGATGATCTTATCCGCTGAAGAGGAGCAGCTACACAAGCAGCCCTAGATCATTTCCTATGGCAGCAGCTTGCCTTGTGGCACTTGGAAAGTTATGTCTTAGAAAAAGCGAAGATCAAATTGTGTAAGCCAAAGTGGGAAGGCCGTTCATGTTATATCATGTTACAGTTCAGTTGGCGTGCGATGAACTGAATGGGATGTACTCACATAAAAGGCAAATACCAGGCTGTGTGAGCAGGGGCAGCACCCAGAAGAAGGTCTGGCAGCCCACAGATCCCCTGAGCACTGAGTTTCATGCTCCATGGCACTTCAGCTGAACTCAGAGAGGAAGGCTAGGAAGAGAAGCCAGGGCGTGGGGGGCTGGGCAGACCCAGCACCCAGGAAGGTAGGAAGAGCAGCAAGAAGGATCTGCAATCCACAGGAGCAAGAACTGGAAGTGCTAAAGGGAACTCTGGGTTTGAGGCTTGGGAGGAATTTTATATCATAATCTGTGCCACCTTAATCATCGTGTCCCCCCCTACTCCATCCCTACAATTGGTGCTTCAGTGCATCTTTTAGAGAACTTCCCTAACCTGCCTCTCTGTTTTTGCAGAAGGGTTTTGCTTCCCTTTCTTACCTCCCTCCGTGCTTTACATCTGAACAATCTTGGCTGCAAACATTTTAGCTAAACATCTCTAGGCTAACACCTACTCCAGATCAGTCTCATTCTGTCCAAACTAAAGCTCTGGCTTGCCTTTGGCCCTGGAGGTATCTGGCCAGCAACTCCCCATCAGGCTGGCTAAACCAGAAATTTTTGTTCTTCTCTCCTTCCATTCTCAACCCTTCTTGTTCCCCCTTTTCCCAACTCTGCTTTTTTCTCTCCTCTCCTCAGTCTGGCTATCATCTTTGATATAGACTTGAGGTTTAGGAAGGTGAACCTGTGACCCAAGGCTCTTAAACTCTTTCCACAAATCTGGCAGCCCTCATGTTGTTTGCTTTCTTCCTGGGCAATGCTATGGTGTATGTTGACATGTTTCCTTCCCCAGATATGTTTTAAAGACCTATTTGGCCCTCAGCCTGGACAAGGCTCTCCACACGGCTCTTAGCCTCACTCCAGCCTATGTCAAGTGACCGTGGAGTGTTGTAACAGCATCTCTGAGATACAGTCTTTCCTATCATCTGGTTAGCTTCATTGTACACACCAAATACTTGCATGGTGTGCCATTGCTTTGCAGCAACATTTAGGACAGGCTACTTGACCAGGGCTTTGCTTATCAACTTGCTCCTCCTGGTGCATCACAAGAGCATAGAAACTGCTGTCTGTGATGAAGCACAGGATCCTGGCCATGAAGGTGGCCAGTGCGGTACGCTTAGAGCAGATTGAAGAGCAATGTAGGCATAAAGCCATGCTTCCTCTGCTACGTGTTTTGAGCAATACTCAGTTTAATCTTACCTGACCAAAGTATCCTTCTGTCCAGCTGTCCTTGCTGGGTTGCTATTACAGAAGAGCATCTGATTGCTTTTGATCCATTCTAGATTATTTTGCCTCTGTAGCAACCCTAGGCAATTAATTCCTCAGACTTATGATACATAGCAAAGTACTTAAATTTGTTTGGTTTTTAACCTGCTATGTTGTTATTTAATCAACATGCCCTTGTTTCTATACTATAAAACATCACAAGTAATTGTTTCCAAAACACCTCACTCACTGCAAATGATTTTATATACATCAGCTTCTCTCCTTTGACTGTCTTTTCTGTCCTATGCATTTGATTTCCCTTCCCCCTTTTTTTGCCTCTTCTTAATTCTTCTGTATCTTCTCTGAAAGGGAAGGGAAAAAACACAGGGCTGACCTCCAGGCCACTTCCCTGAATGGGAATAAGTGGTCTGAACTCTCTCTTTGTGCAGGTGGAGCTTCTCCTTGTAAATTACATCTACCAACACTGACTTCAGTTTGTCATTTTATCATCCAGCTGTTCATTGTGAGATCTTTCTTGAACTCTGCAGTGAATGCTCATTTTCACTACACTGCATACCTCAGCCTCACCACCAAACTTTGCCCCATCACTGCTCACACCCTTTCCCAGACCATTTATGAATACAGCAAAAATCACAAGCCCTAGCACAGATCCTGGTGGGACAGCACTGGTATGTTCCTCCATCTTAAACACTGACCGTTTTCCATTCACTATCTTCTGCCTTGTTATTAACCATGGGAATAAACATGTTATGGAGAAGAGCAACTAAGGACACTTGGTATGGGACCTGGCTGAAAGTGTTTTGGGCATCCAAGTACATCCATCTATCCAGACACATCCATGAAACAGAATTCCTCACTCCTTAAAGGAGTGAGACATTACTTCCTTCTGCTAGAGTGGGGTGGTTTCTTCCCCTTTAATCCCATTTCTCTACATGCCCAGGGATGCTATTCCTAACTCCCAGTGTGGAACTCAGGTTCACAAGTCATAGGTCTCCAGATTTACCCAATGCTCTTAAAAAACCAAAAGCCCAACCCTGGCATCTCATTTGCCTTGTGTCATTCCTCTGGTTTCAGGCTGAATTAAGCAACAGGTGACACATCCCATAGCAGCTGAGAAATCTGTGTTGGGGTTCCTCCAGAGCTCTTGGATAAATGCCATCTGTGTCATTTACTGTTTGTGTTATAAATTTGTTTTGAAACGTACCCTGTTGATTCTTTCACTTGACGCAGGTTGCTTCATTCATCCCTGCAGAAGGAGGTTGCAGTATGGGAGTTTCCCTTTGTTCCTTGCTGGTGTGAGTAACTCATTGTGCTCTTCTGCTGGGCCTCTGTCTTCTTTCTGAATGGTCTTTCACACCTCTGTTATTTGTTCACTCTATGGCAAGCTTTCAGTGTAAAAATGTTTTTGGTTTGGGGTGGTTTAGTGGGTTGGGGTTTTTTTTTAGTTTTTCAGCTTATCACTCTAACAGACTCTGTTATGGTTTTCTATTTAATTCATTGTGGTTACTTTCCTTCAGAGTATTGCAGGAGGTTTTGAGATATGACAAAGGGTGCATGTCTCTTCCAATAGGTCTCATTTATCCTTTTGCATGTTAATTTTGTTCTTCAGAATTTGGAGTTCTCTGGAAATCGACTAGAAAATCACATCCTATTAGCCACCTTTCTACCTGTTGCAGCCAGCTTCACATGGGAGGTTACACACCACTTAAGATTTCATCAGTTTCACTTTGAGCTCCTTTAGAGCCGCTTTGGAGGAGGTTGGGACACGAAGCATGCAAAGAAGGTGCAGGATTAAAGCCCAAGTAGCACCATGGATCTGAGTCCAGCAGCACAGTTATGGCAGCCTTTAGCCCCTTCTGCAGTACATTCACACTTGAATGAGGGTCTGGGCAGTTACTGACCCTGCTCTTTGTGTTTTGGGATGCTGCTGACTACAGGGGCATGTTTGCAGCAAGGTCCCTGGAGGAAGCACAGTGTTTCTGAGGCTCACAGCTGCTCTGGACAGGGCAGGCCAGGCTGGAGGGTTTTCAGCTCATTTTTTGGTCTGTGCATCAAGCTTGCCATGTCTAGGGTCAGCTCTCAGCATCACAGAGCCTGGCAGTTAACAGCCGGGGGAACCCCTGGTGCACCACAGATTTTGTTCCCAAAGCTGTGCTTGGCTTCCAGTCAAGCAAAAACATTTGGCAAATTAGGATGTTGGAAAATTAGGAAGAAAAACCACTTCACAGTGTCAGGAGACCTAGGAGAGTATTTTAAAGGTTTTCTCCTGCTGCTTTTGTGCCTTGGACGTATCCGCCAGCAATTGAGCTGTGCTGCGGCTGGTGTAGCGGGCATCAGCACGGCTGCTGAGTCTTTGCCAAAGGCATCATATCACCCAAATATTGTCTGGGCTGGAATGACAGCACCACACAGCAAGGGCCTGCTGAGCTGAGGCTGCACCAGCCTCCCCCCGCTGCATGCACTGTGCTGGGAAGAGAGTGGGGGGAAAGTGGCAAGTACTGCGGGAGCTCTGCACAGCCCAAGGACAGCTTGGTGGCTCCCCTGGAGGAACTGAGGCCACGACACCATGCAGATCCCAGTTAGGAGTAGGCAGTTATCACTCTATTTTAAGGCCGCATGGGGAGTGACGGGGAACAGATTGCAATCCCAATGCCTTAGGTAACAGCAAGTATTTGCCAGCACGAGGACACAGAAATGCTTCTGTGGAAGCCAGCCTGGATCAGACATCGTCACCCCTGATCCAGAGCTACTGTGCCTAACCAGAGCTGTCACAGGGACAGGTGACATTATAGTGGGGGTCTGCTACAGGCCAACCGACCAGGAAGACCGAGCAGATGAGGCTCTCTACAGACAGACAGGAGCACCCTCATGTTCACAAGCCCTGGTCCTCATGGGGGACTTGAACCACCCCGATATCTGTTGGAGGGACAACACAGCAGGGCATAAGCAATCCTGGAGGTTCCTGGAATGCGTTGATGATAACCTCTTTCTCCAAGTAACAGAGGAGCCAACAAGGAGAGGTGCTATGCTAGACCTTGTTCTCACCAACAAGGAGGGGCTGGTGGGGAATGTGAAGCTCAAGGGCAGTCTTGGCTGCAGTGACCATGAAATGGTGGACTTCAAGATCCTCAGGGCAGCAGGGAGGGTGCACAGCAAGCTCGCTACCCTGGACTTCAGGAGAGCAGACTTTGGCCTCTTCAGGGATCACCTTGGTAGAGTACCATGGGATACAGCCCTGGAGGGAAGAGGGGCCCAGGAAAGCTAGTTAATACTCAAGGGTCACCTCCTCCAAGCTCAGGAGCGATGCATCCCAACAAAGAGGAAGGCAGGCAAAACCACCAGGAGGCCTGCATGGGTGAACAAGGAGCTCCTGGACAAACTCAAACACAAAAAGGAAGCCTACACAGGGTGGAAGCAAGCACAGGTAGCCTGGGAGGAATACAGAGAAATTGTCTGAGCAGCCAGGGATTGGGTTAGGAAAGCCAAAGCCCTGATAGAATTAAATCTGGCCAGGGATGTCAAGGGCAACAAGAAAAGCTTCTATGAAAGGAAAACTAGGGAAAATGTGGGCCCTCTCTAGAAGGAAACAGGAGACCTCTTACCCAGGTTATGGAGAAGGCTGAGGTACTCAACGACTTTTTTGCCTCAGTCTTCACCAGCAAGTGCTCTGGCCACACTGCCCAAGTCACAGAAGGCAAAGGCAGGGACTGGGAGAATGACGAACCGCCCGCTGCAGGAGATCAGGTTTGAGACCATCTAAGGAACCTGAAGGTGCACAAGTCCATGGGACCTGATGAGATGCATCTCTGGGTCCTGAGAGAACTGGCGGGTGAAGTGCCTAAGCCGCTATTCATCATATTTGAGAAGTCATGGCAGTCCAGGGAAGTTGCCACCGATTGGAAAAGGGAAAACATAACCCTCACTTTTAAAAAGGGAATAAAGGAAGACCTGGGGAACTACAGGCCAGTCAGTCTCACCTCTGTGCCTGGTGAGATCATGGAGCAGATCCTCTTGGAAACTATGCTAAGGCACATGGAAAATAAGGAGGTCATTGGT
Organism: Haliaeetus leucocephalus; assembly: GCF_000737465.1. Classification (NCBI taxonomy): domain Eukaryota; kingdom Metazoa; phylum Chordata; class Aves; order Accipitriformes; family Accipitridae; genus Haliaeetus; species Haliaeetus leucocephalus. The sequence goes on along the minus strand of NW_010972610.1, from coordinate 108,097 downwards.
GACAGCCAACATGGCTTCACTAAGGGCAAATCACGCCTGACATATTTGGTGGCCTTCTATGATGGGGCTACAGCATTGGTGGATAAGGGAAGAGCAACTGACATTATCTACCTGGACTTGTGCAAAGCGTTTGACACTGTCCCATATGACATCCATGTCTCTAAATTAGAGAGAGACATGGATCTGATGGATGGACCACTTGGTGGATAAGGAATTGGCTGGATGGTCACACTCAAAGAGGTGCAGTCAATGGCTCAATGTCCAAGTGGAGATCAGCGACAAGTGGCGTCCCACAGGGGTCGGTATTGGGACCAGGACGGTTTAACATCTTTGTTGGCAACATGGACAGTGGGATTGAGTGCACCCTCAGCAAGTTTGCCAACGACACCAAGCTGTGTGGTGCGGTCGACAGACTGGAGGGAAGGGCTGCCATCCAGAGGGACCTTGACAGGCTTGAGAGGTGGGCCCGTGCAAACCTCATGAAGTTCAGCAAGGCCAAGTGCAAGGTCCTGCATGTGGGTCAGGGCGATCCCAAGCACAGATACAGACTGGGCAGAGAATGGATTGAGAGCAGCCCTGAGGAGGAGGACTTGGGGGTATCAGTGGATGAAAAACTTAATACAAGCCAGCAGTGTGCGCTCGCAGGCCAGAAAGCAACCGTATCCTGGGCTGCATCAAAAGAAGCATGGCCAGCAGGTTGAGGGAGGTGATTCTGCCCCCCTACTCCACTCTCATGAGACCCCACCTGCAGTACTGTGTTCAGCTCTGGGGCCTCCAACATAAGAAACACATGGACTTGCTTGAGTAGGTGCAGAGGAGGGCCATGAAGATGACTGGGGGGGCTGGAGCACCTCCCCTATGAAGACAGGCTGAGAGAGTTGAGGTTGTTTAGCCTGGAGAAGAGAAGGCTCCAGGCAGATCTTATAGCGGCCTTCCAGTACTTAAAGGGGGCCTACAGGAAAGGTGGGGAGGGACTCTTCGACAGGGAGTGTAGGGATAGGACAAGGGGTAATTATTTCAAACCGAAAGAAGGTAGATCTAGATTACATACTGGGAAAAAAATTCTTCACTGTGAGGGTGGTGAGGCACCGGAACAGGTTGCCCAGAGAAGTTGTGCATGCCCCCTCCCTGGAAGTGTTCAAGGCCAGGCTCGATGGGGCTTTGAGCAACTCGGTCCAGCAGAAGGTGTCCCTGCCCATGGCAGGAGGGTTGGAACCAGATGATCTTTAAGCTCCCTTCCAACCCAAACCATTCTATGATTCTATGAGCTGTTTCCTGCAGAGCTGCTTTTATGTGTCCACTGTGCTTCCTAATGCTGAAGCTGGTGGGGGGGGTGTTATTATGGGTGCTGCTCTGGCTCCAAGCCAGCTCTGCACCACGCTGCTTACATCAGCCAGTAGTGTGGGGCACCACGTGGCCTCTGCACAGAGCTGCACAGCTGTCTTGGTGCATAATCCCCAGTGTTTTGAGATGGAACTACTCAGCTCTTGTAAAAAGAGCTTTTTCTAGCCTGGAAAGCAAACTATAAAGATGTTTACTGTGTCTTGGCTATGGATGGAGCCACCTCTGTGTCTTCACATCCGCAGCAGGGTTAATCTACAAACTGTCCTCAAACAAGGGAGAGTTGGAGTTTCGGAGGGGACTTTGTATTTGAGATAGTGCTGCAAAACATGACCCTGTGCCAGAGCCAACAACATTCAGTAAGGTTTGCCTTTAGCTTTCAGTTGCAGTTCTGTTCTGGTTTCATTCAAATTGAGGTGCTTCTGTTCTGGTTCTTGGTAACTAAATGCAGGACATCTAGCTCTAGTTCCACTTCTCCATAACTAAGTTTTTCATTCCTCTGTAACGTGTCTCAGAGAAAGAAGAAAGGAAGGTTCCCTGGAAGCATCTGATTTCTCTGAAGAAGCCTTGTAGGACATGGGGAGTGACATGTTTGTGCCAAGGGCTCCAAGAAGAGGTGCCATTTTTTCTCAAGACCGGTGCAATCAGCCTGTCTAGCGCATGCATGCTTTAAGTCTGTAGTTCCTGCGACCTGCTGCAAACACAGGCTATTCCTCCAGTTCTGGGGTGAAGGAAACTTGGCCGCTTTTCAGCCAGATGGCTAACGGCTGGGACAGGGGACGGCAGTGCTAACACTGCATCAAAGGCTTAATGAATTCCAAAATCATGTGCTCCACGTGACAGCACTAATGCTCCCCTTCAGCGGCTCATTTGGGATTCAGTTAAAAACACATTTGTCTGACAAGTTCCCAGACCTCGTTACTGCTCTTTTGATCCTGTTTTCCCCTCGTGGTTCTGCTGCAGCAAGAGCGGGAGGCCAGGGTCGGGTCTCTGCTGGGCTGAGCGCTCAATGGGCCCCACAGCTGTCCCCGGGCATTAGCCTGGCAGTGCGCAGCAGAGCAAGGAGAGCAATGCCACCGAGGCTGCCCTGCCGACAGACGGCTCACAGGGGGCATGGGAGTCCTGGGTTTGGGGTGGGGTTTCCTCATTTTTTGGTGGGGTTTGCTAACTTCAGTTTTTCTGGGACAGATTTCTATCCTCCATAGAGGATGCAGTTCGAGAAAGACGCTGGTCTGCAGTTTAATAATAAATGGCCTAGGTTTCTCTGCAGCATGTGCAGATGGCTTTGCAGTTGTCCAGGTTTTGTACTTAACACCTGGTGCATTCTGCCCGCACTGGCCAAACTCAGTGTGATGTGTTTTACAGAGCTTTTCTACTTCCTCTTCTCATAAATATACACATATATGTATATATGTAAAATAGTCATGTAGTTCTGTGTTCTAAGTTTCAGTGATTAACATGTTTGTTCAATTGTTCAATTTTGTCTTCCCACTGTTTTCACACTGGTTTGTTAGACTGTCTGCAAGAGCAATTAGCACTTGAATGAGTGCCTCCCTGCCTCTCCCCAGTCCAAAGCAGCCCGGTTGCTCTTCCTACGCCTCCTCTGTGTAAACTGTATCCCTTTCTGTAGGGACTGCTGCCAAAGGAGATGGTTGATCTAGTTGGACTTGAGTAGGAGAGGAGAATCTACTGTTTGCAGAGGGTTTTTCTGTGGCAGCTGGGAACTGTGTTTAGGTTTGAATTTGTAGCATGAGCTTTGGCTTAGCAGAGTCCTATTTCTGCTGTCCTGGTAGAAGCTGAAAGGTCTGGAGCTTCTTGGGAGGGACAATGTCAGCCCAGATCAAATGTAAAGGGTCTTCATTGCTTTCGAGTCTTGGATGCATGTAATGTCCCTCAACAACAGCTGGATATAGCACTGAGGAACTCTTCTGCAGGAAGAGCTAGGTAAATTAGGGCATTAAGTCTCAGCTCTGTGATTGCCTGACTTAATGACACTTAATTTGTTATTGCTCAGTGTTTTGCTAGCTCTTTTCCCCTCTAAGAAAATGGGATCTGATGTGTCAGACAAATAAAATGCTGGAAGACTGATTGTGGGAGGAGGGAATTGCCAGCATCTGATGGAACTAAAACTGTACTCTCTGCATTCCTGCTGTAATTATACCTGCTAGAGAAGAGTCTCTGCATAACAAGAAGGTCTGTTTAAATTGCCACCAGGAAAGGACTTGTCAATTCATGGTGTATTAAGCCCACAAGAGACCACAGGATCACCAGGCCAGACCTCTCAGATGGCCCCAGGGGAAAGCTTTCATGCAGTTCTCACCGCATCGTGCAAGGCCTCCTCCCAGGGCTCAGGAGGACCCAGGGTGCATGTCAGGTTTGCTGCTAATAGGTGGCTTATGCCAGCTCATTCTTCTGTCATCTCCAGCTGCCCACTTGAGGCTTCGGTGGTGCAGCAGCCTATGCCAAGTGCCCTGGGCCACCTCCCCACTAAGGGACAATCTCCTGCCCTGGTGGCTCTGGGCTGTCCTGGCATCACTTGAGCAGCAGTGGGAACTGATTGCTCCTTTCCACACTGTGAAAAGCATCTGCCCTGCTTCTGCTCTCCTGGGCAACTGTGTTCCTACCAGCTGCGTCTGCCTGCTGATACCACCCAGGCACCTCTCTCTCCCAAGAGCACATTGCTACCATGCCTGCACAGACTTGCAGTCTTGCTGGTTTGGGCTTTTCAACTTTCCTGGCAAGTCAGGGCAGATGGACACTGGTGTGGTGCAGGACTGTGGGTTTTCTCATGCTGCCCCTGATTCCTGCCATCTTGCATTCCTGCCTGGGGCAGCAGCACTGGTTACAGTTACCACAGTATGTTGCAGCATGCTCTGAGCCCCAACCCGCATCAGGTCCACCGGAGCTCCTGTTGCCCTTGCAGGCATGGAGATGCAGTCCTTCGAGCGGTGACAAAGGATCCCGGGGGAGCCCAGTGCCTTCTGTTAGCATTTGAAGCAAGGGATGCCTGGTCTGGAGCACGTCGGCAGCAAAACTAAAGCTAAAAAAAGCTATGAGAGGTTATGAAGGGTTTCAGGTAAGAAAGTACTGGGAGAACACTGCGCAGAGAGCTGCATAGAGTCAGATCCCCAGCTGCTATACAAGCATCCTGGGAGCACTCCTGCTGCATTTGGCTGGCAGTATCAGCTTCCTCAGGCATCATGTGTGCCAGGAGTCAACGTGACTGAAGAGGAGAACCAGGCACAACTGGGTCAGAGACCTGCAAGGGCCAGCTTGGTTAGTAACGCTGGTTTGGTGAGCCAACAAGGCTGTAGGAGGATTTGTTAGGGAGTCCTCTGATTCTGCAGGAGGCAGAAATAACGGCTGGTCTCTAACACCACAGTGGGGTATAGGTAGGTCTCCCCAAACTGACCTGTGTGGCCTTGGGACACCCTAAAGCCCTTGTGCTCTGGGAGTGCTCCCTGCAGCTCAGGGTCGGCGCTGCTGAGTAACATCCCTTCTGCCTTGCGCTGCTGCCAGCCAACAGGCACAGATTAGGGTAGTGAAGGAACCTGGTGCATGTAATACAAAGGTCCTGCCAAGAAACCTGGGAAACAAAATGGTTTTGCCAGAGCACCTTGTTCAGGCAATGCTTCCCTTGAATGCCAGCACTAAATGCAGAGCTTTAGCCCAGGAAAATCAGGAGGAGGGCAGGCAGGGAGGGACAGAACTAGTTTGGGAAAAACAGCAATTTGCTAATAGACACTGTGGTGAATTGAGACATCCGCACCTCCTCTTCCCAGTGCCATCACCGCCGCATGGCTGTGAGTAGGAGTGACACAAGGCATAGCTGCCTCACAAGCATCTCTGCTGCCTTGCACCCTGTATCCTGCTCCAGCTGTCATCCAAATTCTGGGCGGTGGGCCGCTCCGCGTTCTTTCAGGAAGGAGATATTCAGAGGTTGTGCAAGGGCCTCCCCAGGCGCTGCTGTCTTTTCTAGCAGCAGCACATTTCTATAGGCTTTCCTCCGCGCTCTTCGCCATCTCAGCTCATACTGTGCTGCTGATCACGTCCACCCCAACACCCTGCTGGCATAGTTATCTGTGGGTTTTATCGCCCAACAATGCGTGCAATGTTATTGTGCTGAAAAGAAAACAAAGCCTAATCCATTTTAAATTAAAACAGTGCCCCAGTGTCATGCAACTGATGCAGACATGGTCTGGCTGTGCAGTCCTGCTGGCTCCCCGAGGGCTTCACTCTAGAGGTGCTGGGCTGTCTGCTCTGCTCCCAGCAGATATCAGCCACAGCCTTCAGGCTGGGGGAGCTGGTTTGCGCAGGCCCCTCTGGTCCAAAGCCTCTGCTCTGGGCAATCCTGTCTGCCAAAAAGCTGCATCGCTTGGGTGAGGGGCAAAGCATTGCCATGTACCAGAAGTTAGCAGCAGGCAGAAACCAAAGAAGACAGGAACACCTGGGATCTTTCCGTGGTGGTATAAGGCTGCCACAGAGCCTGGCCTGGGGTTTATAAAGTCTTGAATGGTCTGAAGAGGAGGTGAGCAAGGTATGGTGTTTGCAAAGCAGGGCACTGGTCCTTTCAGCCCAAGAGACCATTTTTTGGCTCTACTGCTTGTGTTCTAAGAAATTAGTTTCTATGATGGCCCCTCGCAGCTGCATTTGTCACCCAGCAATATTACAGAGCCTGCTCAGGAGGCACGGCCAGCCCTGGGGGTGCTGCCTAGCAGGAGTGCTTTCCCAGCCCTTCTCCAGGGTGATTGTGTTTCCAGCTGATGTGTGTATGGACACTGGCCACAGATGTGCAGGGCAGACCTGTGGTGCCCACACTGGGTTGCATGGTAGAAAGCAACACTTTGTGTTTCTGATGAGCAGGCTCACCTCCTCCTTCTCTTCACCCCTGAATCTGGCAAGATGGATGAAGTTTCATCCCATTGTGATGGGGGACATGCTATGCCCTGGCAGCTCCTCTGTGCTGGGCAGAGGCGTTTGGCTTGTTTGATCTATAGCTCTTTTATATTTGCACTATTATGCAGCAGTCATGGGTGTGGGCTTCACCCAGTAACCATCGCGTTGCAGCGAGCCTTGCCTGTGGGAGCTCTGGCTGCAAATCTCTTCTGAGGTCCCTGCCTGTCTGCTCTTCTACTGCTTGCCGCTGCATGCAGAAGGGCCTGGCCCCCGGGCACAGGCTGCAGAAGATCAAGGCTAGCGTGTGCTGACGGGGCTTGAGACCCGTTAGCTTTCTATAAGCCCGATTCAGGCAATTAAGCCAGGTGGCCGTGAGTAAAATCTCTTTTGTCTGTGTGCTGCATCTCCTTGCATCTGACCAGTGCCCTCCTGAGAGAGACGCAGCCTCCATCCTGTGGCTGTGCGTCTGCAGCTGGCACTAAGGCAGTAGGAGGATGGAGCCGAGCACGCCAGGGTGCAAGCGCTGTGCTGTGCTGGGATGTGCTAGCGTGCTGCAGCAGGGAAGCCTGTTTGACATATGGCAGAGCCTCATGATTCCTGTGTGTCTTTCTGACTGTGCTCTTGGCTCTCCTCTCCTGTGTCACAACCCAGCAAGCGTCATTTGTGAATCCAACTTCCTTTTCTTCAGCCTATTTTGCCAGCTCATCTCTGAAGAGGATGATGATTAATGACAGAGATGAAAGAGCGTGCTGGGTCTCCCTTGATCCTGCAGTACCCTGGCCTGCTACATGTTAAAGAGACCTCCTATTTTCTATCTGCTGGCTTCCCCACAATTGGCACCAGAGGTGCTCAGGACATCTGAGCTCCAGAGCTCAGCTTCTGGAGATGTTTGACAGCTAAACTGTTCCCTTCCCTTGTGAAACGCCCTGCTAGGCTGTCAGGAGTTCTGCAGGGACTAGCTCTAGGTGGGGGTAATCTCTGTTTTGGAGGCTAATATAAGGGCCCTCTGGTAAAATCCCAGCTGCGCTCAAAGGCTGGGAAAAGAAGGATTTACTGAGGCCTGAGTGGCCTAGATCTCTTTGAAAGCATGGCCCATGAAAGCCAAGCATGTGAGCAGGGCAGGCTTAGGAAATGAAGGAGTTTTTCCTGGAAATCCATGTGCTAGAATATGGTCTTGAGTCCTATAAGCAGAATGGTATGAATTCCTACCAGGATGCTGTGCCAGGAGGAGCTAATGCTTTTCCAGCCAAGGATCTTGGGCCAGTAAGTGGGAACAGGGAAAGGATTCTTCCTCCATGAGCAGTTTTGGTGAGGCTGTGACTGACGTAAAGGGTCCTGTTCTGGTGTCCACATCTTTGAAATAACTTTGACAAAAATTGGAGAGGGCACAGGAAAAAATTACAGACTGCTCTAAGGCTGGGAAAATGCCCTCCAGAAAGAAGTTGAAAGGGCTTCATTTGATCAGTTTATGAAGGTGGCTATTGAGAGATTCTTCAGGTAAGATATGGGAAAATAACTCAGGGACTGTTCAGAATCCTGGACCAGCAGCACAGCAGAACGAGAACCAGCAGCACAGTAGAACGAGAACCAGCAGCACGGTGTTACGGTCAGAGTCATGAAAACGGATGTGAGGTGTGTCACTTCAACATCCATTGGAGGAGATTCCTAAGGCAAATACTAGGTCCCCCTAAGTTTTTGAAGCTCCATCATTTGAAGGTTTCTGATCAAACCATGTGTTTCCCAGAAGCGAAGATTAAATCATGCACAAGCTGCTGGGCTCAGTTCCAGGGATGACTGGCTAAGGTGATGCATAGCCAGGCAGAATGGTCTAGTCAGTCTTTTTGCAGCTGTTAAGTCTACAACCACAAACTCCTCTGCTTGTTCCACCACAGTGATATCCTACCCCCCATCCCAGGTACTTTCTATTTTGTTTTAACTGCTTTAGGTCAGTAAGACACTGTCACAGGAATTCAGAGTGGTTATTTTTAACTTGCTGTCCCATGAATTCCCCTTCCTTTAGATATCTGGCTTGTGGTCTTATGGCCCCAACAGAGGCTTCGTTAGTCCATTTCCCTTTTTGGAGAAGCTCTTAAGTAAGAAAAAGTCACCATGCAGGACACCACGCAGTCACTCCTGATGGCAGTGATCTGTCTGAGTAGCTCCAACCAGCACTGAGTATCTTCTAAGCAGTGAAACATGTTTGGTTTCTCGGGGTGTGGAGTTCGCAGTTCTGGGGAAATGTTTACCAGGAAGCATTTCACAACTTTCTGTAAATTACAGACAAGATCCTCAACTCTGCTCATTTCTTATTCATTGAGATGTCATTTCTCTTTCCCTAATGTCAGTTCACACTGCAGCAACAGAGGGCGGAGTAGCTTGGTAGTTTCCTGTGGCTATAACACAATTCGGAGTTTGGTAGTGGCTTCTAACAGAAGCCACTTGCACCAGCCATTGCTTGCTCAATTTAAACATCCAGGGAACTAGCCTGAGTTGATGGTCATTAACATTGTTTCTTAGATGTGGGGAAATTATTGTATACAATCTGGTTACAGAAAATAACCTTATATTGAGTGATAAAATTTTAATTACACAAAGTAGAAGGTTAAAAATGTTCACAATCATGATTTTTAATTTCAAGGACAGCAGTTAGAGAAATAAATTACAGAAACTAGTTAATGAAGTCACCTGGATTGAGAAGCACAAGGACTTGGCATGGAATAAAGAGTGGCATAGAATTTTTTTGTTCACCCAGTACAAAAGCTATCTGAAACTTGTGTCCTGAATAATGTGTAAATATTTTAGGAGGCAACTCCAGCCCTCAGTAGTTGTATAACTACAGTGAATGATACTGAAAATGAACAAAGAATCTGCTAGCAGTAGTAAAAGCAGTTGATCAGCAAAGGATGCTGTGGCTTGGAAGTAAAGATTCTCAAGGAAAACCTGAAGATTGTTACCAGCTGAGACCCTGCAGAGGAACCTGACACTCCACAAAAGAGTCTTTAGTAGTATTTGAAGGAGATTGGGGGAACAACAGAAGGGAGATGGCCCCAATGTAAAGATTAAAAATGAAACATTAGATGTGACTCCACAACTGAATAAGTATCTGCCTCCATGTTGCTAGACATAGGAGCAGAAGCAGAGGTCCCAAGAAAAAACAAGTATAAGAACAGGCCACCCCATCCAGAATAAAGCTCAGAGAGAAAAGTATTCAAATGGCTTGGAGTTCACAACCTGAGAGCTGAAAGAAGCAACAATCAGCTTGCAGGTCTGGTATCCAGCTGGAGGTGGTGCCACATGAGAGAATAATAAATGTACCTCACTTTCAGTGGAGAAAAGGAATCTGGATATCTTTAGAAGGGAAGTTATAGAATAAGCAGGAAGAAGGATAAAATGGAATACATATTTGCTAAGATTTTTTTGTACCAAACTAATTTAATATCTCTCTGGACAAAGGAAGTGTTCTGGGTTACGCTACCAGGATTTCAGTAAGTTACTTAATGCAATTTCAGGTGTGAGTATTAAGTAAAGTGAAGAGGATAAGGACTGCAAAGATTCAATACCACAGGGAAAAATAATAGGTTATCTCAAGAAAAGAGGCACTGTGCAGTAAAGAAGATATTACTGAAACCCACTGAAGCGGGTTTTAGGACCTACTTTCATGAACATTGTCATTAGGGACCTTCACAAAATGCAAGACTATGCCAATGACATGAAGCTGGGAAACCCTGCTGTTGCAGTTGAAAATCAAGCTATTGCAGCAGGGCTGCAAAGACTGCAGTAGCAGGAAACCTCGTATTCGTCAGTGCTGATGAGCTGCTAATGAGAACTCCTGGTATAAACTACCATAGGAAAATGAAAAAGAAGAGCAGGCAAACCACCTGACTGTGTGCTTACTATAAGCAGTTTCACATGTAGCAAGAGAAGTATTTTCCGTATAGGTTAAATATATAATTTAGCATGTGTATGTTCAGAAAAGATTAATTAAAGTTGAAGAGGTGCAGAGGGTTGATGTGATTGGGAGAAGGGGCATTTATTTTCTGAAAAGCTAAGCTCTTTCTGACTTCTGTCTAGCCTTTCAAAACACAGTTTGAGAAGGGATAGAGTTGCTGCCTATAAATACATCAGGGAATAAGTTCTACCAAAAGGGAAACCTTCACATAGGAACAAATAAATACATTTTAATGGAAAAAATCAAAGAATATTCATAAACACTGAGATTTTATAATAAGCTCAAGGAAGTACAGGGCAGGAGGAGGACCACTGCTTTCCACATATAGCTTGATCAAGTTGTGAGGGAGGCTATGTAGTTGCTTTTTAACAAAGAGTGATCAGATTCAGTCCCCAGGCAAGCGCTCTCAGTCCTAATTTGCACATAGCTATAGGTAAAATCTTGTTATGTTTGCTGTAATTAAAAAGATTGACTTATTCACTGCTTGAGAGAGATCGTGGCGCAGCTCAGTGCTCTTGGAAGTGTTTGCCAACTGCCAGTCTCCACATTTTATTCCTGCTGGAACAACACTATAGCTGATGTTTGTCAGCAGCTGCTGGGAGGTTGCTTGCCTACCTGTAACAGACTGACACAGGGTTCCAGAGGATCCTCTGTAGACCTTGCCTGAAGTCAGCCTTTCTAGTTTCCAGAAGTTTTGTTATTTTGAAACTCATATTTGGAAGCAAATCTCTTAAAATTAAAATAAATTTCAGTTTCTTTTTAGTCAAGGTTTTGGGTTGGGGTTTTTTAGTGTTTTGGGGTTTTGTTGTTTTGTTTTTTTTTTTTACCAACAGGTAACAATGGATGTGTAAATTTTATACATTATAATTGCATCTAGAAACACAAAAACGTGTATTTTAAAACCATCCCTACTAGAGCTGCTAGAATTCATAGCTCCAAAGCAGCTGCCATACCACAGGGATGGCTGTGGTCCAGGAGCTCCCGGGCCAATGGGCTCCTCTGGCTACCTGCTTCCTACAGTTTGGTTACAGAGAAGAGCAGACCAGCATCTGGCCAGATTGGGTTTAGAGCAATTCTAACCAAATCTCAGTAATGAAATACAAACTGCAGGTGCCGGTGTCTGGGATTCACCTCGGTGAATGGCATAGATCAGCCTTGTTTCATTTGGAAGTCATCCAGGGAACTTCTAAATCGTGAATAGGCACTACAACAGCGCTGACAAACTAGGGCCTGCTGCTGTTACATTAAAAGTAACAGACAATAGCCCGCCAAAGAGCTCAGGAATTCATGAGTATATCCCGTGGGAAAGGATTACTGGTACAAATTTGAATCAGGCCCAGAGTCCCAAAGTTCTTCTAGACGTCCAAGCCTTTCCTTAGCATGAGTTAATTTTCTTGGGAATGACGTCTTTTTCCTGAGAATAAACCTTTTTACAAGCATTTAGAGGTCATCCCTCCCCACAGCACTGGAGCTAAAACAAGACCAGCCAGTGTTTCCAGAAGTACATCTACTCTAGCTCAGCCCAGTGCATCGTGTGCTGCTGAGGATCGAGAAGCTCCCTGGTGCGTCGGTGCTTTGTGCCTCAGGCTGGATCTGTGCTGAGCTGAGCAGAGGTTTGATGCTATGCATTTCAAGATACCTCATAGCAAAGAAGGACACAGAGCTGGGCTGCTTACAGGGGCCTGAATCCAGCTGACCAGATCTCCTCTGACCTAAGTCTACTCTAGAAGCCTGGGGGACAACTTCTGGTGAGGGATATTACATTGCTGTGAACCTTGTACAGGAGGACAAATGCTGCGCTCTTCCACTTGGTCCCCAAGGCTTGTGGGATGGGGCTGTGATCCACAACCCCTGGCGTTCCCAGAGGGCACACCCAGACAAAGTGCCCTGGTGATGGTGGAGTCATCTTTCATTCTAACAGTGTCCCCAGTGGCCAAGTATCATCTCTACAAAAAAGCTGACAAAGTATAAGAGACCATAGGTGGAAAGAAGACACGTGTGATCACAGCTTCGGTGATATGATACACTCTGTCTCAAAGAGCAATGAAGAGGGAGGACAATGAAACCTAAGAAAGACAGGGCAGCAAAGGTGATGGCTCCACAATTACTCCATTTGCGCAGAGTTGCAAGGTAATCTCTCTGGGGACGCAAACAGAAGGGATATACTCAGGTGGGAGGTGGGAACCACGTGGGGCTTGTCCTGAAAAAGGGGTAGACTGAGCCTGTCCTTCCTCTGCCATATCCAGCTGCCTTCTTCTTTTCACTCAGGATAAAAACCATTAATAAGATAAACCACAGGAACATGAGAAGGAAGGAGCATTGGAATTGTGTCTACTGTCTGTTTTTACCTCACAGTCCTGTTTCCTTGAGCTTGATAGATTAATGTCTTCTTGTCTGATGGTTCATTTTATCTGGGTTTGGAAGGAACGAGGTGAATCAGGATAAAGTCAGGAGTACATTGATCCTACCCGCAGGTCACCACCGGAGACAGGGCTATTCAGAGAGGCCACGTGCGAGGGAACGTCTCTGACATAGCGGCAGGCAGGAGCCCATGATGCGAGATTGCCAAGGGTCAGCAGCTTGTGTTCCCAGCTGCCAGCTTTTCGGGGGTTGTTTCTTCTGCTCAGCACAAAATCCAACCCCAGCCCCAGCAGGATCTTCTGTACCACTTGACAGGTCTTGAGCCCTCTTGCAGTGATGGCAATTCTGTGGATGCAGACGTATCCACATGGGCTATGCTGAACACATTCATAAAGGAAGGTGCTGGGATGACCAGTGATTTGGGCTGGGAAACAGCTGGGCAAACTCGTTTAGCAGAGATGTGGGGCCCATGGGGCATGGCACAGAGCTGTGATTCTGGCAGTGCCACAGAGCAAGGTGTCCATTAACCTGTCTGATACCTTCTTGTGTGTGCACCAATTGCACATTTGGGAAAAGGAGTTCCCCCATTCCTTTCTGCATCACATGAAAAATTATTTTGCTGGTCGGGATCAAATTTGCCGCTTAATGATTTCGATTGATGGTGCTGTAAAATCCGCTATTCTGAAAGAGTAAGTCCTTGTTCCCTGCTCCCCAATCCTGTACAAGCCAGGATGCTACGGGCACAGACTTCACTTCACAAGGCTGGGCAGCCATGCCTGCTTTGCTCCTTCCTTGCATGGAAACCACCCCTGCCCCCAAACAGCGCTGGGGCCCCGTGCGTGCTGTTTCTGATTCTGACCCTTTTGTGATGGGAGAAACAAAACCATGAGCAATAACTGAGAGGAGGTTTCACCCAACATTTATACAACAGCAGAACTAGGGGGGTTTGTTTTGGTTTTTGTTTCTTTCTTGATAATTCCTGATGCTTACTTCACTGCTTTCTTGGCAAGCAGTGAGCTGGCATCACTACAACTCTCTGATCTCTTCTGGGAGTTGCATTAGCTAATATAAGTCCACCCTTGTGCCATGCATCCTTGATTACACCACCTATGCATCACTTTGCATCTACCAACATGGACTGCAATCTGCTGTTGATGTGCCCAGTCACTCAGCACCGTTATCGCCCCTTTGAACTCTTCAAGGCAGTTTCAGTCCTTTACTGCCCTCATTTAGTGTTACAGCTGATTCTGTCCCATCACTGCTCATGTGCTTTTTCAGACAATTTATGAAGATGCTGAAAAGCACAAGCACTGGAAAGCACAAGCCCTAGTGCAGCTCCTCAGGAAGGCACCTCTGGTACCTCCGCCCCCCTTAAAAAATGACCTGCCATCCTACCTTTCATTGCCTGTCTGCTTAACCATGGAGACTGGCATCTTATAGCATGAGACGGACTGAGGATATTTGGTGCAGGACCTTGTTCAAAGCTTTTGATCCAGGTACACTATGTACATACGTGCTGCAGCCACATGCTTCCCACCACCTCTGAGGAGCAAACAAAAGGCAAGGCTTCTGCCCAGAGCGGAGCTGTGTCATCCTCTAGACTCAACAGAAAGAAATGCTTTACTTAACTGGACATCACTATGAAGAGGGGACACCCGCTGCTGAGGGGTCCCTCACCCAACACTGAGGAGAGGGGACACCCACCACTGAGGGGTCCATTGCCCACCACTGGGAAGAGGGGACACCTGCTGTTGAGGGGTCCCTCACCCACCATTAAGGAGAGGGGACACTCACGGCTGAGGGGTCCCTCACCCACCATTAAGGAGAGGGGACACTCACGGCTGAGGGGTCCTTCACCCACCACTGAGGAGAGGGGACACTCATGGCTGAGGGGTCCCTCACGCGCCACTGGGAAGAGGGGACACCCCTGCAGAGGAGAGGGGACACTCATGGCTGAGGGGTCCCTCACGCGCCACTGGGAAGAGGGGACACCCACCACTGACGGATCTTTCACGCACCATTGAGGAGAGGGGACACCCCTGCTGAGGAGAGGGGACACCCCCGCTGAGGGGTCCCTCACGCACCATTGAGGAGGGGAGACACCCACCGCTGAGGGGTCCTTCACCCAAAACTGAGGAGAGGGGACACCCCCGCTGAGGGGTCCGAGGAGCCGACGGGGCTCCCCCGCCCCCGGCGCAGGGGCCCCGGCCGTGTGCCGGCGGGGGGCTGCCGCGGGGGGGGGTGGGGCCGCCCCGCGGGTGGCGTGGGTCTGTCGCGGGTTCGAGTCCGTCGTCGGGCGGCTCACCTGGCCGGGCCGGGCCGGGCGGCAGACTTTGCCTCCAGCCTCTATAAAAGGTAACGGCGGCGTGAGTCAGAGCCGCCGCCTCCTCCCCGCCCGCTCTCACGTACGCGCCGCCGGGCGGGCGGGCGGGCAGGCACGGAGCCGCCGCCGGCCGTCCCGCACCCGCGCACTTGCTGGAGATGAGCCGCGCCGCGTTGCGGGTCACCCTCCTGCTCCTGGCCGCCCTGGGCCGCCCCGGCGCCGGCAGCGAGCACGACGAAGAGCACGGCGGACAGGACGCCCCGAGCTCCCGGGAGAAAGGTGAGCAGGGGGTCCCCCCGTGCGCGCGGGGCGCCCCGATGCGCGGGGCACCCCGCTGCTGGGTTCGGGGGTCCCCGAGGCACGGGGCACCCCGAGGCACGGTGCGCCCCGGTGCTGGGTTTGGGGTCCCTGGCGCCTGGACACCCTGATGCACGGGGCACCCCAGTACTGAGTTTGGGGTCCCTGATGCACGGCGTGCCCTGATGCATGGGGTTCCCCCCCCCCCCCTTTGCTGGGTTTGGGATCCTTGATGTATGGGGGACCCCAAAGCATGAGGAGCTGGATTTGGGATGCCTAATGCTTTGTGGGCATCCCCAGTGCTGTGGAGCTCTCCCCTTTCTTGGTTTGGGGCGGGTGGGGGGGGAGATGCTGTGCCTCCAGCTGCACCCTCGTTAGGGGCCCAGGTGTATCCCAGTGGGGTGTCCCTGTGGGGCTGTGCCCCCCCACCCCAGCATCGCCCAGCTGCGTGAGCTGCTCCCCGCCAGCACGTCCCTGCCTTTGTCCCTGCTCCCGCCAACTCCTGTGCTGCCCGACCCCTGCCCAGGGGCTGGGGGCCCCCGCCTTGTGCGCAGCCCTCTTCCTCCACTAAGTCCCTTTTGCATCAGATTAGGGGGCTCACAGCTGCTGGTAAGGGGGTAGCCGGGGCTGTGCAGCAAGCAGTGCCTTGCCGGGACCTCCTGAAGTGTCCAGCCCCGGACCCCAGCGTGGCAGGATGGCAGCCGGTCCCCTTTGTCCTGCAGCATGGCCTCTCTGCAGCGGGGTCCGCTGTGCCTGGCCCTGCGTCCACGTTGTCCCCCCACAGCCCAGCGAGGACAGGGTCAGGCCCCGCTGTGGAGTTGGTGGGGGTCTGCCCCATGGCTGACGATGGGAAACGGGGGACGTGCCTGAACTCAGAGCTGGGTGGTATTGTGTGCCCCCCTCCCCCGAGCTGTCTTGCTGGCGGTGTGGGGGCTTTCAGACTTCAGGGTCACTGTTTCGCAGGAGAAGCCCTGGGTCTTTGGTCTTGGTCCCTTTTCTGACTGGGGACTGTGGCGCTGCCAGTGCTTAGCAGGGATTTTGGGGCAGGGCTGTGCATTTTCTCGTGTGGGGCTGAGCACTGCTCTGGGATGTTCCTGTCCCTGGCTATGCTCCTCGTCCCAGCTTTGCCCGTGGGTTTGTTTCCCGGGCTCAGCCTTATAGCATGTCCTTGGTTTTGCCTCTGGTAAGAAGTTGCCCTGACCTGTGCCAGGACAGCTGCTCTGTGGTATGGACCGGCAAGTGTTTGGTGCCAGGAGCTGCTTTTGTTATTGCAATGAATCACATTTCTTACCAGAGCTACTCTTGCCGGGCTGAGCACTGGACAGAGATGGGGACGCAGATGGTCCTTGCCACAGAGATGAAGTAACCCAGGCCACAGGGTGGGAGGGTGTCAGGCGCTCAGCATACCCGTGTGGTGCGCTGGCAGCAAGCGGCTGGCTACCGTGTGGGGTTTGGGATAGGTGGGTGGGGAGATTGGGATGGAGATGGGAAAAGGAGGTGAGGGGTTGGAAGGTGGCAGGGAGACAGGTAGGGAAGAGGCAGCCTGGCCCACGTTGTATTGCTGTTAGAGGCTGAAGATCTGGCTGGAGTCCTGTGAGGGACCAGGTCTCAGCTGGGACCCACCAAGGCTCTCGCCAGGCACTAGAAGCTGCATGTCTCGGCGCCACTGCCAGGCGATGTGCTAGGTCCCTCTTCCTTGAGGCTTCTGCATGAGGTTGGGCTGGTGGCCCCCTCCCACCCTGGGCACTCAGCACAAGCTGAGGGGTTGTCACTGAGGCTTGCCCAGAGACCTGAGTCCTGTGTTACGGGTGTCTTTGGGCAACAGTAACTGCCTTTTCCACTGCAGCCTGTTTTCTCTCTTCTTTCTATTCAGACATGTCGTGCTCTCCGTGTCCTCTTCTTGCTCATTCCCCAATGTCCTTTTCTTCCAGCTGAGCCCATTTCTCTTGCTCAATACCCCTTATTCATCTCATTCCCCAGCTCTAAGCACTGATCTGTACCTGGGTTTTCCCCATTTTTATCCCTTCTGCTGGGATGGCCCTTTCTCTGCAGCACTCTGATTTTTTTCCACTTTCCCCTGGCACTTGGTCGTGCAGTTGGGTTCACAGGGAGCAGGAATGTGCCCTGGAGTAAAGCCTGCCCTATGCCTTCCTCCACCCAAACCCTTGTTCCTCTCCGGGGGAGCTGGCCCAGTCTTGAGCCCCGCAGCCTGAGCACTCCTCCCCCAGGAGCACAAAGAACAATCCCTGCAGCAACCTGTGCTACCAGTGGCAGATTAAAGGCTGATCCCAAAGACTTACAGTGGGTCAGAGTTTATAAACACAAAGGGGCTTTAGTGCAGCCGGGCTTGGGAGGGATCAGTGCCCCCATGGGCAGCGCACAGGGTGGTGTCCTGGGCTGAAAGAACACGGGTGCTGCATGGGGTGTGTGTCTGGATGGAGAATCCAGGGCTGTGCTGGCAGAGGTAGGGCTGGGATCACACAGCCCCCTGTAGAAAGGCTCCTCATGAGGCTTGGCAGAAGGATGCTTGTGTTGTGTGCCCCACTGCCAAGACCCCATGCCTCGGCCGTGCTTGCCACAGACTGGCCTGGTGAGCTGTCTGCGGGCAGCATGAACACGGTGACACAGTCTGGGTACCATGATCAGGTTATTGCTTGCAAGGGACAAGGTGCTTGGATGTGTTTTGTAGACTGGGACCTGGCTCCTGTGGCTGGTCCCTGCTTTGAGACCTGCACTCTGTCCATCTCTGCATGTCCTGGTACCTCCTGGCTCACTGGGCATCGGGAGTAACACCCCGTTTTCCCTCTTCTCTCAGCCATGAGCTCTACTCATCCCCCCACAGCCTGGGACTGATCTGCAAACAGGGATTTCTTCCTTGGGGTCACAGCAAGTGGTCCTGCCCTGCAAACTGGTGTCATCCCACAGGGCTTTGACCGGGATCTGGCCCACGGCTGGGTCCTAGTGGGCAGAGGAGGCTCTGGCAGGATCCCAGTGCTCCCTGTGGCTGAGCACAGGGCATCATGTGCCCAGTTGATAAGAGCACAATGTCTGAGCTAGAAGTGAGTCTGCTGCCCTGCCTGCCACACACAAGCCATTGAACTTCTGCTGGAGTTCAAGGTGAGCAGGCAGCACTGATGGCCGCGTTGCTGCCAGGCAGCATCTGTGCTGCGAATGGCACACGAATTTCAGTGTTGTTAGGTGCCCTGCAGCAAGCAGCTTCAGGCTGCATACCCCCTAAAATGTGGAAAGCTGAAGTTGGATGGGGGCAGACATATAGGGCAGACCCTCTGGTCTCCCTCCTTATTGCCTGGCTCTGCTGAGGGGTGTCTCTTGCTCTGTGCAAAGGATCCCGAGTCCCTCAGCTGTGGGGTACATCCCTATGTCCCCGTGGTGAGGTCTCCTGGGAGCAGCCTGTTGCATCGGTGCCTTTCCTATGTGGGACCACAGTTGTGCTGGCTCCTTACCCCGCCAAAAGCTGCTCCTGCCCTCCCTCCTGGGCTGCAGAACATGCCGAGCAGCACGCTGGTAATGGCAGCGTCTGCCTGAACTCGGCAGGAAAGTGTTGTTGGATGGTGTTGGATGTCAAGGAGGGAAGGGAGCTGGCGCTTGCAGCAGCGCCAGTATCCCAAAATGGGAGGGCCGAGAGGGAGTGAGCAACAGGGGGAGAAAGCACGAAGAAAGGAGGGAGGGAGGGAGTGAAAGGGGGAAACTCGGCTGGATCGCAGGCTGCTGGGGGAAGAGGGGTGGCGTTTAGTGCTGAGCTGGACTAGAGGGGCTCTGCGTGGCTGAGCACGGAGGCTTTCTTGCCTGCAAGGGCAGGCAGCTCCTATTGGTACCCGCTAGGTTTTCCTGCTGGGACCCCTGCAAGGAGTCCTCTTCTTGCATGTTATCTCCCAGCGTGCTCATCACAGTAGCAAGGTTGTTTCCTCCCACGTTTTTGGGAGTGCTTTGCAGTCCCTGCCGGGGCTGTGGGTGCTCATGGTAGGGCAGGGCGTGCAAAGAGCTGCAGCACCCACTGCTGAGGTGCAGCCACATCTGTTGTGGTGAGTGGCAGCAGTTCAGCAGAATGGAGAGCTGGCACCACGCAGCTCTCTGAGGGAGAAGACGTGCTCCGACGGGAGCGTGGGAGGCAGGCTGAAATTATGCAAATCGACATTTGGGCAGGGCAGTGGGTTAATGTTCATGGCTAAGGGCTGCAAGATTGCGAATGCCCCCACGTGGAAGGGACTGGAGTATTGCAGGGCTCCTCCGAGCCACGCTGAGGCTGGGGCAGATGCTGAGAGCCCAGCCCAGCTCCCAGACTAGGCTCGCCTCGATGCTCTCTTGCAGCCTGCCCTTGCGGCACCCCTTGAGGGATGCCTGCCCAACTGGGTGGCCTGTCTGTGCCGTAGCTGCACCCAGATCCACGGGATGGGGAAGCACACTCGGGTGGCTTCAGTGCGTGGATAAGTGCTCGTGGATCCTCTTGGCTCTGATGCCAAGAGATCCCCAGGGAAGTCTGTTGGACGGATCGGAGTGACTCCTGGGTGCAGCTGCAGCCTTCCGGGTGTTCAAAGCTGCGGAGCAGTGTTGGCGGGAGGCTGCGAGGAGGGTCCAGAGCCCCCTTGGCTGAGGGAACAGGCAGGCACAGGGCGATGTGGGAGCCTGGGGTGGGTAGCACGGTGCTGACGCAGCAGGGCAGGTGCCAGCACGGTGCTGTTGCTCAACCTACAATATGATGTTTGAGTTGTTTTCTGTTGAGGCAGAGTCCTGGAGGTGAGCAGAAAGTGGGGTGCCGGGGCGGGCCGTGCCAGTTGAGGCATGTGCAGTGAACCAAGGCACCATGTGCCAACCCCAGGCTGCTGTGCCTCCCCTGCCCCAATGGTGAGTGCCCCTCAGCAGGGCTCCCCATGCTGATAGGCACCTTCGTGCTGCAGGACGGGAATCCTGCCTTGGAAGCAACAACTGTGGCTCTTGTGTGCAAGCCATGACCTCATGCAGATAGTACCAGGTGGGGCAGGAGAGCGGGGACAGGGTGGGGGAAGATATGGGGTGTTTCCAGAGGAGGGTTGGTGTACTCTGGATTTTGGTGCATAATCGGTGTCCGGGAAGTGGGTAAGCTTTGTGTGAGCAAGGTGGGCAGGATGAATCTCAACTTGCTGCAGCACAGCTGGGTGCATCCCAGGGCAGTGCCATGCAAGCAGGCACGGAGAGGGCACTACAGCCTGTCCTGGGGCATATGTGTTCCTGCCTAATGCAGGCAGCCGTGGCTTGGCCAGCCCTCTGCTTGCTGCTCCTTTCTTCATATGCCTTTGGGAGTACCCTGTGCCTGGGCAAGTGACTCCCAAGCATCAGTCCTGAGCATCAGAAGTGCTGCAGAGATGAGTCACCGGCAATGCTGGAGGAAGCCCTGAGGACTGTTCCCATCTCTGCAACTCCTTGTGCCCCTAAGCACCCTCCAGCCCTTCCCAGCCCAGTTTTGCTGTGGCCATCTGCTCTCCAGGGCAGCAGCTGAACCAAAGGTCCCCAGCAGCGCCCATGCCTGGATCCTCACTGAGAGGAGGACAGGATCCTGCTGGGCTTGGGGTCTCCCATAGGACATCTGGGCCTGGGAAAGTGTTCCTCTCTCTTTCTCACCCCTGAACTGGAATTCACTCCTATTAATAGCAAATGGCTGTCAATAGCCGTTGTCAGTGGCAGGGATGGGGACCAGAGCAGCACCTGCTGAGGCCCTCCTGCATCCTGGCCAGGCTGGCAGGCATTTGGCCCTGCCAAGGGACAGAGGTGGTATCGGTGCTGGACTGCACCTGCTAAATGCTCCTCCATGCCCTTTCACCCTGGGGAGCTGATGGAAGCAGTTGTAGATGCTGCCCCTGGCTGCTGGGTGCATGCACTCCTTCGCCCCAAGCCTGTCCCAGCCTGGCACCCTCCCCTCCTGCCCTCGTGGGCCGGCATATGCCAACAGCCTCTCTGCAGTGACAAGCATGCTGGTAAGGAAAAGTCAGAGGAGGACCCTATGAATTGCCTGTTGTGTCAGTCAGGGCAGGGGCATAAAACTTATGGGCCCCATTTCTCTTGACTGGGGCAAATCCAAGCTCCACATCCCTTTGCCTGGAGATGGTTGCATGCAGAAAGGCTGGGGATAGCCAAGGTGTTTGGTCGGGGGCATCTGAGAAGAGGTTCTGGGGCACCTCTGAGGGCAGCTCCAGTGATGTGCCAGGAGCCCGTGCTTTACTGGCATCTCTGGAGGAGAGTGATGGTGTGAAGGCCAGTGTGTGGAGCGCTGTCATGCCCTCAGGACCTGCGCCAGGAGGGCTTTGCTCCCTCTAGATTTACACACTGGGGACATCCCCAGCCGTGGGAGGCTCAGGGCACACCAGGGCACATCCTGCCCTGCCATGGCCACTGTGTGCCCCTTGGGTGACATGGGATGTGCAGAGGTCCTGGCACAGGTTCCCCCATCCTCCCTCCTGCTTTTCCTAGGGAAAGGGTTTGTGCATGGTAGGACCCTTATGGAGCTCTGCAGGGAATTTGCAGGTTGGGTGAGTTGGGACAGGGGGCTGCCAGGATGGAAGCTGGGTATTTGGTCTGGCACATTTTCCTTTGGCAGTCTGCCCCCATGGTAGGGGCACTCACTGATGAGGAAGACAGGTTTTTGGTCCTTGTTTGCTTCCTCTGCTGTGAGTCCCAGGGCTGCTTTCCCTGGTGGGAGGAGGGTGTCTGCGTGGTGCAATGCAGCTCACTGCCCAAATTCCTCATGGTGTGGGAGCTGCTCTTCCCTGCACCACCTCCAGCACTTCAGCGTCGCAGGAGTGCCACCAGGGCAGCCGCTTCCCCGGCTGCTCTTGCTGACAGAGCCTGAGCAGGGAAGCTGCAGACCTGCCTCTTTAAGTGCCTTGTCTTGGGACAGTGGGAGGTTTTGGCTGCTCCCGAGTAGCTGCAAGAGCGCTGGTACAGCTGCTCAGTGACGGAAGCCAGTATTTCTGATTTTTCCATTACAAGGATGGCAACAAAGGATCAAGCCCTGGGGTTTTCCCTCTGGCCGACAACTGCAGGACACCTGGCCCTGCTCAGAAGCAGTGCCTTCTAGGAGCATCCCCCTGGCTGGGGCAGTGGGAGGAGTGGGAAAGTGAAGGCAGGGAGGGCGACTGAAGGCAGTGGGAGCCGAGACCTGCTGCCGGGGCTGGGAGCGCTGCCTGGCAGAGGTGTGTTTGCTGCCAACCTTTCCCTTCCATTCATGTGGGTTTTTTCTCTTTTTTTCAAGGTCCTGGCCACAGTCACTGGAGCTATGAAGGTAAATACCCTGCAGTTACTCCTGCTTTTTTCCTACCACCCGGCAGACCCTGGGCCTGAGCCAGCCGTGGTTAATGATTACAGGGCTCCTGTGCGCGCTCCACAGCTCACCCTTCCCTCCTGCCTGACCCTGATGCTTCAGCGGTGCCCAAACCTGGGCATGGATGGGCTGAAGAGCCGGGGGTTGCTCTGATCTGAGCGGGAAGCGGCCGCTCAGCCAAGGCTTTCCCCAGCCCCTGGGTGGGGGGGGATGACCCTCTGGGCAGGGCTTCTCCCTGAACAGGAGCTCCCCTGATCCTGTGCCAAGCAGGGAAGCAGGCTGGGCTCTCCAGGCTCGACTTGCAGCCCGTGCTGGGACTTTGACCTGCCCAGGGATTAGCTTGTGTCCTCACCTCTGTCCTCTGTCACCCTCCCTCCCCATCCTGCCTGGCCCTGCCCTCCCATCATGGCCTGGGGGGCTTCTCCACAGCATCCACGATGAGCATCACTGCAGCACTAGCACAAACACACCCCTTCCCGCTGCGGTGGTGGGCCAGGCGCCAGCACCACTGCTCTGCTCAGGACTAGGGACTGGCTTGGACCTGCTAATGCCGAGCTCCATCTTTACGGGGGTCCTGTGAGGGGCCGGACAGGGGATGAGTCTGGGTTTGCACTGGCCCAAGACGTGTTGGAATCAGCCCCCTGCAGTGCAAGGGGAGGTTTCTGGGGCATCAGCCATGCTTATCCCAGCTATGGCACTGGGGAGAGGTGGCAGTTCAAGCACCCACCCCAGCCACGTGAGCTGGCCCTTTGCAGGGCTGTACCAGTGCAGTTAACTGGTAGGAATCTGTCAGACCTGTGGCTGTGGGCTCATGTGATCCCATCAGCACTGCAGTACCTCGCTCGAGTAGCAGCACGGGCAAAGTGGTGGGTCGATACCTGCCAGAGGCCAGGCCATGCAAGGCAGCAAGCGTGTGATGAGCTGCAGAGCAGCAGCTCTCTGGCTTGCCAAGTCCACTTGTAAATGATCTTCTCGCGCTCTTCCCAAACACCCCAAAAATAGACTTTCCTGGCAGCTCACCACACTCTGAGACCTTTCCTGATACAGCTGCATGCAGTCACATGGTGGCACAGAGCTGCTCCCAAGCTAAGTTGATGGAAATTAGCCTTACATGCTTGGCTTCTTCCCTGGCCAGTGCCTGTCCTCTTCCCCACCACCACCCACCATACCAAAATTCCATTGTGGTAGGCTCCTTGCCTGGATGGTCTCACTGGCTCTCCCTCCCTTCCTCCTCATACCAGACCGGGAGCACTGGGGTGTGGACTACCCAGACTGCGCGGGCACCATGCAGTCGCCCATCAACATTGACACAGCCAAGACCATCTTCAGCCCCCAGCTGCGGCCGATCCAGCTCTCTGGATACAGCCTGCCTGCCAATGAGAAGCTCAGGCTGAGGAACAATGGGCACACAGGTGGGTGCAAAGGCATGGACAGAGGCTGGAGCATAAGCAGAGCCCGCCCAGCATCTCCTGGCAGGACCAGGCTTCTCTGATAACTCTTCTTCTGTGCTCTGGGAAGGGGATTCTCTTGCAGCTGCAGTCATGTTGCCTTCAAGGCCAAATGGGAAGCATCGAGCTGTTGAGCCTTTACAGGTCCATGTACTTTCCTGGCTGGAGGGGAGAAACCAGGAGATGGAGAACTTGCCACTCACTGCCTTTAGGAGCTGGCTCCAGGAATTTGTTAAAATCCACATTTCCTTTAAAAATGTGCCCCTGGTATTTCTGATGCAGGTTTGCAGCCACTGGTTCCTTCCCTGCATTTCACTTCCAAAGTACTAGTCAGTCTCTGATGTGACTTAGCTTTTACGGTACCTACCTGTCAGTCTTTTAGGACACAACA
This sequence comes from Haliaeetus leucocephalus, assembly GCF_000737465.1. Lineage (NCBI taxonomy): Eukaryota > Metazoa > Chordata > Aves > Accipitriformes > Accipitridae > Haliaeetus > Haliaeetus leucocephalus. The sequence continues at coordinate 83,779 of NW_010972610.1, read as the reverse complement.
TTGGCCGGCTTCTTTAAGTCTGTGCTTCAGGATGCCATCTCAAGACCTTAAGAAATGTTTATAGGTCTTTTGTTTCCCTTCTCCAATTTTAGAATGTTTTTTGGAAAGTCTGGACACAACTTATTCACATTATTTTAGTATTGGTCTCACCATGCCAGATATGGAGGAAAAACACATCTCCTTCCCGCTCACCACCCCACAGCTGGGGATGGTGGGTCCTGGTTACTACCAGCTTTTTCTGGGAGCAAGCCAAGTGTTTTGTGCGCATTGGTGTCTTCTAGTCCCTGAGCTAAGAAAAGGTGGTGGAGAAAGGGACTTAAAAATTCGCTGACAGTGTGATAAGGCACCCCCTTGCCCTGATAGCTAGCGAGATGGAGCTGACTTGTGTATACAGCAAACTCAACAGGTCGGACTCGCTGTGCATGGTCAGATCACCTGTGTGGTGCATGCACAGAGCTTTGCATTATGGCCTCCTGCCCTAGCGTGCCTGTAGAGTTAAACTAGTTGAGCTCAGTAGTTGCTATTTTAGACACCCTGGCATCTGGTGTTGCCTGGTGTTTAGAAAAACAGTCAGAGCATTTTCATTGGGGTGGGTGGGGGAAGTAGTTTCTCACATGCTTATAAGATGCCTTTTTTTATTCTGGCAACTACCGGTCTGCTTTATGAAAAGCCATAAATAAATAAAGTTGCAAGTCCAGTAAGATATTTGTACAGTTACTCTTTTTTGTAATATAAAGTGTATACACTGTATAAGTTTTTTCAAGGGCCTGAAAATGACTCAGGTAGCTAGTAGGAGGAATTCAATGATTTAGATATACAAAAGAAATGTAAAAGCACATAAATTCCCATGGAGGGAGCAGTCTGCCACTGCCTCTATTTGAGTTTTGTATCTCTGAACCCAGTGGCAGGGAACACAGGAGAGGACAAATGACTCATCACAGCCCTGTTATGCAGTTAATCCCGAATCTGTGCCCTAGCTCTGTGGTGTGACTAAGGGACACTTCACTTATAAAGAAGGAGGAAGGAAAAGAGTTGATATTAAAAATGAGGAAAAGGTGCTTAGAAGGATAGGACAGGCTTTCTCAGAGTCCAGGAATGCTCCCGATATTTTTGCCATGTGTCCAGGTAACTCAGCTTTTAGATTTGCCACACTGCTGCGTGAGTCCAAGATAGCTGGCTAAACCACATTAAAGTAAAAGGCAAAACCAAGTACGTATTTACTGTACCCAGAGAGGCTGCTTCTTTGAAAGGTTCCAGCTCGCCAAGCGCTGCAGCTCTCTCTGTCCAACTGCCCTGCTCTTGTAGGTATTCACCACTCTGCCAATATCCTTCTCCGTGACTTTTGTCCACGATCTCTTTATATTATTCTCACTTAATGAATAATTTGTTGGATAACATTCAGCTTGGAGCTGGCCCCTGGGAATCTCTGCAGAGGGGCTCTTCACTTTCCAGCATTTTCGCAGCAGATGTTTTTGAAGCTGATGTATTTACTGGGGTGCCCTACAACCTGAAGTTGAAAGTTGAACCCTGCCGCATTAGCACAGCTCTGGGTATTGACTTGCCCATAGCCTTATGAAAGATGGAAAGCAAAGTTTGTCTGTTGTGACCTACTTCCACAAGCCCAGGTTGACTCTTTGCCTTGGGACATCTCTGCATACCTGTGGGACGGACTGGTCTTTGTGTTTCACTGACCGACCTCTTCTGTGTGCCTCTGCAGTTCTCCTCGAGCTGCCCGAGTCACTGGCCATCACTGGCGGCTATGCCCAGCAGTATCGAGCCGTGCAGCTGCACCTGCACTGGGGATCCCCATCAGGACCTGGCTCGGAGCACACCGTCAATGGGCACCGCTTTGCGGCAGAGGTAAGGAGCCCTCGTGGCAGTGGATGCATCCTCTCCTCTACTGCTGCTGGGCAGGGAAATTGCTGGAGTGCTGTCTTGCTCCTAGCCCATGGACCTGGTTGTCACTGGATGAATGCTGTAACCCCTGGCCAGGATCCCTGCTCCCTGGGCAGCTCTGCAGCAGCAGAGCTCAATGCAGGAGGCCAAGCTTTGGTACTGAGCCAGACTCACACTGCAGCCTGCAGTGCAGAGATGAAGAGGAGACCACCCTCCGGGACGCTCTGCCCACAGGGGGACTGGGCTGGCCGCGCCTGAGCGGTGCAGCCTGTCCCCACACTGCAGCCTGGTCCTGGGCTGATGGAGCAGGAGCTGAAGCGGTTCCTGGACTGGGGGAGCCAGGTCCCTGGGCAGCTGTGAGCAGCCTGCTTTAGAAGCTGCAGGGACTGTTTACTCTGTACACACTGTCCTCCTGCTCTGCCAGCTCCCATCTGGTTTTATCCCTCCTTCTCTAGTGGCTGTCCTCAAACTGAGCCTGGCTCTGCAGTACGACCCCCTGGTATCTAGGGCAGAGTGCTGCTTTGCTGTCCCTGACCAGGGAAGTTCCCGTGGGCAGACCTTCACACTTGCTGCTGTACAGCAGCATATTTTCTTGGTCCCACCAGCATATGCCCCTCCTAGGAGGGGTGCTTGTCATGGGTGCATGTCTCTCCTGGCCATTGCTCCAGCACGCTGGTGAGCACCTCCCGGAGGTGCCCATTCTGCATCGGGATTGCATGTTTCCCTTCCAGATCCACGTCGTCCACTACAACACCAAGTATGACAGCTTTAAGGAGGCAATGGTCCATCCAGATGGCCTGGCCGTATTGGGAGCCTTCCTGGAGGTAAGTCCCATAGATTGGCCCTGGCCAAGAAGGGATAGAAGCAGGGGGAGGGTGGGACTGGGGTGGGCAAGAGTCCGGCAGTTTTGGGGACTGGCAAAGGTGCAAATGCTCCTGGGGAGAAGGGGAGAGAGAGGGCAGTCCAGAGGGCAGAGCAGCCCTGGTAGGAGAAAGGAGTCACCAGGATAGGGTGTCTCTCAGAGAGAGCGATACCTCCCTGCTGGCATTGCCATCACAGGCTGGTCTCCATTTGGCCCCTGTCTTCTTTGTCATTACTGTGGGGTCTCTGTATTGCAGGTCGGGCCAAGGGAGAACCCTTACTATCAGGAAATACTTGAGCATCTGTACAAAATCCAAAGAGAAGGTAAGGTCCTGTCCCACCTAGTAGTTGTCTCAGGTGCTGCAGCCCAGCAGAGAAACCTGCTGCACAGCAGAGAGAGGTTGCAGCAGGCATTTGCTGTATGTATGCGAGAAGGGAATCATTGCACAGCTCGCACAGAACAGCTCTCCAAGGTGCCCTCTGCTCGCACGTGCTTTCCCTTGCCTGCAGGGCAAACCCACTGCTCTTTCTCCAGTGCACCAGTAGCAGCAGTGCCTGGCTGCCCATGATCTCTGTGCTGGTCCTGCCTGTTGTCCTCCAAGGGGTTGCTCCAGTCTCACTCCCATGGTGCTTCTTCTCCCAGGTGAGGAAGTCTTGGTGCCTGGATTCAACATTGCGGGTCTGCTGCCTGCCAACCTGAAACTGTACTTCCACTACAATGGCTCTCTGACCACCCCTCCCTGCTACCAGACGGTGAAGTGGACAGTCTTCAACCAGACCATGCTGCTCTCTCCTGACCAGGTCCGTTAGGGCTTGCCCAGCGTCTCCCTGCAAGCGTGCACCATCCGTGCTGGTCCCCTGGGGCTCACCTGGCTCCCAAAGGCAGGATGCATCCCACTCTGCTCATGTTATTCTCCTTCCAGATGTCAACGCTGGTGATGAGCCTGAGAAATGACGACAGCAAACCTCTGCAGAACAATTACCGGATGATGCAGGACCTGCACAGGCGACGGGTGCTGTCAAGTTTCCAGACCACCCTCTTTTCGGTGAAGCAGCTGCCTCCTGGTAAGAAGTGTGTGAGCGTGCTCAGGCTGCACCCAGCTGCAGGGATGCAGAGACGGGGCAAGGAGCAGGAGTCAAGGCTTTGCATCGCTTGCTTACAGAAATGCAGTATTTGCATGGGTTAGCCCTGCCTGGCAGGTGACTTGCAGCAGCACTAGTCTCAGGGTCCTGCTCTCCCCCATTTCTGCACTTCTCTCACCCTGCCTGGGGAAGATCCGTTTCTAGGAAATATTCTATCCTTGGTCTTGCAGAAATAACAGTAGCAGGACTAGGGGATGTATGGTCAAGGGCAAACAGCCAGGTCCTAGCATCCCAGCTAGCTTCTTCATCCCTAGATGCAATAGCTAAATTCAGTAGGAGCTGCAGAGGTACAGCCTTGCAGCGAGCACCCCACCACCAAACCCTGCGGGAAGGGCAGTGCAGGGGACCCCTCCAGAAGCCTGTGCTCTGCCAGTGGGGCCACGCAGCCATCCTGGCCTGGCATATGGTCCCCTGCCTGAGGCATCCCTGTCTGCCCGTCCTCAGTTTGTCCTCAAAGGCCTTTCTTGCACGGGTGGTTTCCAGCGATGAGTAGAAATTCCTGTTAATCCTCAGGTGTGACTATCGCTCTGCATCGCTGAGTTCTTGCCTGTTGCTGCTCTCAGAAGTCGCTGGGGTTTTTCTGTCCAACATCCTGTTCCTTTTCTGTTTTGATGGCATTTCCTACACCTTGTGTCAAGGTGACTAATAGAAACAGCACACAGGCTTGGTCCCAGGCCCTTAGGCAATGCCTCGGAAACCACACACTGCGGTGCAAGGCACTTCCCTTCACCGTCCCACCTGCAGCCAGCTTGCTAACTGTAGGCTTTTAATCACCGTGTCTTCAGCCTGGCTAGCAGTTTCCCATGTGGCACTGCATCAAATGCTTCACTGAATTTAGGAGAGATAAAATCTACCACGTTTTCTTTGTATAGAATATCACTTATCAAAGAACGATATCGGGTTAGGCTGGCATGCTCTATCTTTGGTAAACCTGTTAGATACTTTATCATATTTTCCATTTACCTCCAAGCCTTTCTTTTCCCACTTTCTTGCAGAAGCTGTTCCAAACCCTCCAGCCAATGAGGCTGGGGCGAGGGGGGAGTAGCCCAGCTCACCTGTTTTTTTTCTTTCCTTATTTGCTATTTCTATCCAACCCCCACTTTAACAAAGCCACGAAGCCCTGGTTCCTGGAGTGCCAGGACACTGTCCCAGTACTCCTGGATGAGGTTACCGGTCCCCCACCTTGTGTGCACGGGGTTGTGGGTGTTTTCTCCCCACCTTGGTGCTGATAACAGCCTCCTTTAGCCCTGGGGCCGCTGAGCGCTGAGATGGAGTGCTGTGGGGTCATGTCTCGCTTTGCTTGCAGCTGCACCTCCTGTGCCCACGCTTGTTGATCTTTCCCCAGTCACCCCCAGTTCAGGAGAGCTGTGCTTGTCCCCGGCTGCTGGGCGAAGGCGGTGGCTTCCCTCCAGTGGCTGCGCAGCTGGATACGGCCCACAGATAGTGCCACTCTGTGTGCGATACCCGAGCTGTGTACAGATGATAATGCAGCTGTTTAAAAGCCATGCTGTCATGCCGGGTAAATATTTGCCCAGCACAGCTCCCGCCCAGCATGTAGGGCCACCGAGCCATCCCCATGCAGGGTGCCCTGCCAGCAACAGCCAGCTCCTGGGGAGCTGCTCACCATCTCACCGCAGTCCCCGTGGTTGTTGCCTGCTGGGCTCACCCTGTGCCCCTCTCCGGGGTCTCCTGCGGGATTTGGTGCAGTCATGGGGTGCTGCAGTGCTCGGCACCCTGCTTGCCTGCTTCCCAGGCGGCAGCAACAGCAACAGGGGTTTCAGGCTGGCCTCAGTGAGGCTTTTGTGCAGGCTGTGGTTCAGGGATCCTTTTTTTTCCCCCCCTTCTCTCAGTGCTTCTGGCAGGGTGTCAGGATTAGGCTTCCTGCAGCAAGATGCTGTAAGCTGCTGGGGATCTGGCAGGCAGCTCTCCTCTGCCTGCTCACGGGTGATGGGGAGTCTTGCAAGCAGCCCTGCTTTGGCCGTGCAGCCTGAAGCCCTGCAGGCTTGACACTTCTCTCCCCAAACACCTCAGGCAGCCTCCTGACTGCGTTGTCTCTCTTCCAGGTAGCGACAGCTCAGCAACAACAGGTAGGTGAAAGGGCTGGCCTGAAGGAGGGGAAGGTGGCCGGGGGGTGTACCCGTCTGGGAAGGGGGGACATGGCAGCCTTGTGCTGAGCTGGCAGGGACCCATGGTGGGTTTGCAGGGCTACCCTAGTGTCTATGCAGCTGGGTCCCATCATCTTTGTCTTCTTTGCAGAAGGACAATCCAGCTCTTCATTTCATGCAGGTAAGTGTGCTCAGCAGAGGCTGCTGCTTTCGTGTCCCCTCTACCTTCAGGCTACTGGCCTGCTCCAGCCTTGCCCTGTCTCCCTCGTCCAGTAGCCGCAGGGGGGACCATCCCCAGTGTAACGTGCTTGTGCTTGGCTTGCAGGCGACGTGCTGGCTGTGCTCTTTGGGGTGCTCTTTGCCGTCACAGCACTGGCCTTCCTGCTGTACATCTACAAGCACCGCAGCCAAAATGCACGGTGAGTGATGGGGAGCTGCAGGAGGAGGGGGCCCAGGGGTAGCACAGGCCTCGGACATGAGAAGTGGGCGCTGAGGGTGGTCTCACGGGCAGCCAGATGGGTAAGCAGGGCCCCCCCGCCTGCTCTAACAGTCCTCCCCTTCCTCCCCTACCAGGCTGGACTCACCAACCAAATCCAAGGTCATCTACACAGCAGCCACCACAGAGAACACTGCGTGAGCCCTGCGCCTCTGCAGCAGTCCCAGCCCTGCCAGTTCAGCCTGCCACCCCACTTCCCCTCACTCCCACCTGCAGAGAGGGCCAGTGCTCCAGCATCCCTCAGCTGCACAGGCTGCCCACACAGACTGTTTGCCTGGGGCAGCATCTGGCCCCAGCAGATACTTTTGTTATAAAAAAAGGTAAAAACGTATTAAAAAAAAAAAAAAGTAAAAGCCTCCCATGGTGCCAGCCCTTTCTGCTGTCCTTGTGCAAAGCTGTGGGGCAGGAAAGGGCACCGGTGGAGCTGGACCCACAGCAGAGAGAGGTGCGCAGAAGACAGCATCGGCCTCCATGCCCCGGGCACAGCTCCAGAGCAAGCAGCGCAGGGCTCCTTGCACACCCCAGCCCTGCCCTCCATCACTCTGGGACTTCTTCCTCCTCTTATTTGTGCAAAGCATTGGAACAACATAGCTGCAGCTTGCTAGGGCTGGAAAAGGCAGAGCTGAAGGTGGCAGAGCCACCGCTTCCTTGCTGGCCAGTCCCCACCCAGCTCCCCTCCACCTCTACCGTAGCTGGAGTGATCCTAGATCCATGGCTGCCTCCTGCCTTTCCTGGTGGCTGCAGTGCAGCTGGAGGAAAGCCCCAGGGTGCTCTATGGCCATGCCAAAACCCAAGACAAACGGGCCAGGTCTGGGACAGGGGAGGAACCCGCAGGTTTCCAGCTCAGCAGCCTCCACCCCAAAGCAATAAAACTAGAGCCCAGTCTGTTAGGATGGACAGAGAAAGAGCAAGACCTCCAGGCAACTGGGGTCTGCAACAGCTAGACACCCCCCCCCCCCACCAAGTCACACCAGCACAAGCCACTGCCACTACTGCTGCAGAGTGCTTGCACCCTCCTCATGAGAGCAGTGCTGCTGATCGCACACAGCCCTGCTTGTCTGTTATATTTTTTATTGGTATAAAAGCCCACGGTGGATAAAACGGCCTTCTCAGCCCTGAGCCCGATGGCAGTTTCTCCATCACAGCCCTGTGGCACAGCATCAGGGCTGGTGCCCCCCTGAAAATCCCTCTCCAAGTGCAGGAGAGGGCAATGATCCAAGAGAATGGCCCCTTGAACCCCCTTCCCAAGCTGTGCCGGCACCAGCTGCGGGGCTGCATCTCCTCCAGAGCTCTCCACCTCCCTCCATGTCCGCTGGGCCCTTTGGGTACCATCTTTTCCCTGTCCTGGGTCCTGTCAGTCCCCTCGGGTCCCCCAGCACCATCCTCCCTGCACCAGGATGCTGGCTCACTGCAGCGACTGCAGTCCAGCACTGGGGCCACAGCTCCCAGGGCAGCAAGGCTGGGCAACGAGGCGGAGAAAGTAGCACCACAGCAGTCAGCCCCGACCCTGAGCACAGCAGCACTTTGCAAAGCTGCTTCCTCCACCCTGTGGTGAGGAGGCAATGCGAGCCCCCGCCTGGCACAGGGGATGACATATCTTCTGCAGCAGGGGGAGAAGCAATGGGTTTCTTTGGGCTCAGGCCTCCGGCAGTCCAAGATAGCATCCTTCCCAGGCAGGCTAACTGGAGCTCAGCTCATGACAGGGTCAGCAAAGCCAGGTCCCCCAAAACTGAGCTGTTCTCCAGGGGCTCCCAAAGGGGCGTTGGAGCAAGCCAGCCCCAGCCACATGGGTTGGCTGGCTGCCACAGCTGGACCCCAGCGCCTGCCCCACCAGGACTGGCCAGGGTCCTCCAGTCCAGGAGAAAAGATATTGCAGAGAAGTTGACAGCCACGCTTGCTGCCAGTATGGAGGAGAGGGCTGGGGTGGCTGGGGACAGGAACATCCTGCAGGGTCTCAGGATCGCGGCTGGGGGCTGGCTCCACTCCGTAGACCTGCGGGCACCAAGAGGAAAGGAGGTAGTTTTCAGACTCCTTACCCCATCCACTTCCCCCAGGAGAGGCAACAACCAGACCACAACCCCAAAACCGAGCTTCTCCTCCAGTCTGGCAGCCAAGGGGATGATGAACTTGTTCCAGCCCTGGGGACACCCTCTCCCCATTCCAGCGCTGGTCCTGGTACCCAGAGGGACCCACAGCGTCCCCCATTCCCTTTATGGAACAGGACTTACAGAGCAGGAAGCGCCACAGGTTCTGGGCAGATCCCCCTGAGAGCAGGTAAGCCCAGGCAGCGGCAGCAGCCATCAGCAGGTAGGAGGGCACTAGGCTGCCCACGTACAGGGGGTTGCAAAACGTCTGGAGAGAGAGTGGGGAGAGGAGAGGGATGAGCAGGCAGGAGAGGACAGGGACAGGATGGGTGGCAGCACCACCACCTCAATGAGCAGAACAGGACAGGGGACACCAGCTCCAGGATTTGGTTTGTGAAGGACCAGCTGCAAGTCCCCCAAACGCAACCACTCTGCTAGTGCCAAAGGCTGTTCCCCCCCTGACACGGGGACCAGTATGCACCACAGCCATCCCCGAATATAGGTCCCTGCACGGAGCTCTGCTCCCAGCTACTCACCGAGCCGGAAACAGCGAGGTGCATGACGACAACCGCCATGATCTCCCACCAGCGCCGATGCTCACATCCATGGAAGAACAGGATCCCCCAGAAGGTGTGAAGGAAAATCAGCACCATGGTCATAAAAGCTGCAGGGAGTGGCAGAGGGGTGTCACCAAGGAACCACCTGCCCTGACCTGGCCTGCAGGCTCACAGAGGGATGGAGAGGAGCTGGGAAAGGGGAGCAGGGTCACTGCTGGGCCAGACTGGGAGGTGCTGGTGCAGACCCCAAGTGTGGGAGGGATGGAGGAGAGGAACAGGGAGGGTCACGGGGGACAGAAAGAAGGGTTGGCACAGAGAGAGGTGACAGGGGACTGCAAGGGGCCTAGATGGGTAGAGGGTGCAGCATGGAGGGGATAGCATGGAGGGGAGACTCCAGCCGCCCATTTGCCACCTCTGTGGTGGGGCAGAGACATGAGCGAAGGGTGCTGGTCACTCACCTGAGGTCAGGAAGTAGAGCTGCGAGTCCCCATGGATGCCCACAATGCCGGGCCCTAATGCGTCTGCCAGGAGGTTGATCATGGAGAAGGCGCCACTCATGAGGCCAAAGCCCACGCCAGCCACTGCCGGGACAGGGACACCGTCAGGTCCTGAGCCTCCCAGGGCCACCCCAGGCATCTCCCAGCCAGCTTTGACGTGAGAAACCTCCCTTTCCCCCTGCCCGGGCTTTCCCTTGGCCCCTTAGTTGGGGTGCCCCGCTCTGTGCAGTACTCACCATATGCCATTTGCTGGATGGAAATGGGGGAGCAGCCGTCCTCGCTGAGGGCCACCAGCCCCTCGATGGCCTTCCTGTGGGGTGAGAGCATGCTGGAACCTGGCACAGCCTGACCACCTCCTGAGGCATGGTGCAGCACCAGGATGGAGCAGATGGGACTGGGGTCTCACTCTGCACCATCCCACCCTCCTGGTAACCTCCGCATCACCGAGCTGCAACACCCACCATGGAGAGCATCCGCATGACCACCCTGAACCACCAGACAAACGACGCATGTGAAAACCATGTGAAACCACATCAGAAAGATTTTCCTCAGAGGAATGTGAGTGCCAGCCAGCCCCGCAGAGCAGGGCTAGGGTGAGCAGAACATCGGGTGCAAAGCAAGCAGCACCCCCGCGTGGAAAACATCCCCAGTGCAGGCGTGGGAGGTGCATGCCAGGAGGGTGTACCTGATCTCCGCATTCATACTCTTAGAAGACGCTGAAAAAAAACGGAGGGTGTGCAGAAAGAGCTGAAAGAGCTAGAAAAATTCTGTGGGGCAGAAACTGGGAGAGTCGGGCTCCATAATTTTTAGCAGCTAGAGGTATGGCAGGTGAGGAGGACACCAGACGGCTCCTCAACCCGGGGAGGGCAGCAACGCTTGCAACCAGAGATCCGCAGAGCAAAAGAAATGTGGTGGTTTGTGTTAGAGGCTGCTCCGCGGAGCTCTGCTACCCTCTGCCTGCCCACCTCCGGCAGTGCCCTGCGGCAGCGAGTGGTGCGAGCCTGCACACCCAGCCCCGGCCAGCCTTCCCCCAGACCCTCGCCAAAGACCAAGCCACCTGACGCCAGCATTGCTTCCCCTCGTCTGCCTGCCCAGCCCCAGCACAGCGTCCATCTGTCCGAACGCAGGACAAGGTGCAGCATGTGCTTGCCCGGCAGGCAGCATAAGCCCCCACGCTCCGGGCCAGCGGCACCAGGGAGGCCAGGAGCTGCTGAGGCTGCACCAAGACTTTGCCCTGGGCTGGCCAGGGCACTGAAGACAGGGCTAGTGGCAATGTGCCACCCCACAGAGCCCCAAAACCACCTTCAGGCTGTGCCTGCTCACATAAAACCGTCCCTAAGAAAGGAACAAGACTTGCCAGGAGGCGAGGGCAGATCCCAAACCCTCGTCTGCCCACCCCATGGCAAAGTGGGCATTTCCCAGTGCCTGGTGTTCCCCCCCGCCGGCATCCCCCCAAGCTGCGGGAGCACTGCTGGTGATAGTCATGAGGGCAGAGAGGATGTAACATGTTCTGCAGCAGCCCAAACCCACAGCCTACCTGTCCTGAATTCAGGGAGATGCTACCAGCCACCTCAGCCCTGAGTCCTCCAGACCTTAGGGCTGCTCTGCTCCACCACCCTGAGACCCACTTGAGGTCAACATATCGACACAGGTACCATTCACACACTCTGAGCAAGGACTGAGGTGGCTTGGTGCCACACTTGGCATCCCCCCACCCTAGGAGCTCCCAGTCAGAATCTGGCACCTACCACAGCCAGGAGGACCATCCAGTGGTGCTGGAGCAGGGTGGGAGATGCCCTTACCTGAGGAGCTTGTAGTAGAGGAAGCGGAAGGCCTCCTGCAGCAACACAGAGAACATCACCCCAAATATCAAGAGCCCCTTCTGCAATGGCTCATCCTGGGGGTTGCTGGCTTTAACCGCAATAAACCAGATGAGGGAGGAGAGCAGCAGTGACACCAGCCAGAAGAAAGCCCTGCAAGAGAGAAAGTTCCTGCTGGCACCAGTGCTGTGCTGGGACCAGTGCTGGTGCCATGCCTGTGCCCGTTGGCACTACACCTGCACCCCTCTATGTTGGTACTGCCACTGGCAGCTGTGCCCCAGCCTTGCCCACTCTCCTACCAGTACCAGCACTGTTCTGGTACCAGTGCTGGGCAGGTAGTGCCCGTCCTGGTACCGCTGCTGCGCCTGCACTCCTCCTCCGCTGGTAACCAGAACTGGCACCAGTGCCCCAGCTGTGCCCACACCAGCACCAGTACCAGGCTCATATCCACGCCAGTACCAGTTCCAGTACCATATCCTACTGATCCCACAGTGGTACTGGTACCAGTGCGCCACTGATCCCATGCTGTTACCGATACCAGTGTCTTCCCCATCATGCCCACACCATGCGGTGACCACAATGGTACCAGTACAATACCACTACTGGTGCCCCTGTTGTGCAAAGAATGGCACCAGTACAAGTACCAGTACTGGTGCCCCTGTCATGCCCACAATGGTACCACTACAAGTACTTGTACTCCTGCTGTACCTGCAATTGTACCAGTACAAGTAGGCATACTGGTGCCCATGTCACTGTCACGGGGGTATGAGGACCAGGACTAGTGCTCCTGCCATGACCATGAGCACCAGTATGGCTACTGGTGTCCCTAACGTATCCATGGCTGCACCAGTAAGAGAAACAATATTGGTGCCCCTGTCATCCAAGCAACAGCACCACTCTGAGTACTGGTATGGGTGCCCCTGTGGTACCCACAATGGTACTGGTACTGGTCCCCGCATTGTGCCTCTGCCAGTACCAGTCACATCTTTGTGACACCCATGCTGGTAACATGCCCATGTTACCAGCACCGGCACTAGTACCAGCGCTCCTGTCACACCCATACTGGTTAGAGAGCCTCATCATGCCCACATTGGTACCAGCACCCCTGTCATGTCCATACTGGTACCAGGGCTTCATCACACCCATACTGGTACTAACACTGGCACGGGTAGCAGCACCCCTATCATGCCCATGCCAGTACCAGTACTGGAACTGGTAGCAGTGCCCCTGTAATGCCCATACCGGTATAAGCACAGGCACTGGAAGCAGTGCTCCTGTCCCACCCATACTGACAGGAGCGCTCTTTTCAACCCCATACTGGTAACAGTGCCCCTATCATGACCATACTGGTGCCAGCTCTACATCATGCCTATACTGGTACCAGGACCGGCAATGTTACCAGCACCCTGACAGACCCATACTGGTATCAGCACTGGCACTGGTACCAGTGATCCTGTCACACCCATACTGCTACCAGTAGCAACACTGCCACTGTTCCCAGTACTCCTGTCACACCCATACTAGCACCTACACCAGCACTAGTGCCAGTGTTCCTATCATGCCCATACTGGTACCAGCATCAGCACTGGTACCAGCAATCCTTTCACACCCATATCGATACCAGCTTCTGTCATGCTGTTACCAGCACCGGCACTGGTGCCAGCACCCCTGTCACGCCCATGCTGGTACTAGCACTGGCACTGCTACCAGTGCTCCTGTCACACCCATACAGGTACCAGCATCTCATCACACCCACACTGGCTACAGTGCCCCCCTATCACACCCATACCAATACCAGCACCCGCACTGATACCAGCACCCCTGTCACTTCCATACTGGTACCAGCACTGGCACGCCAATACTTGTAGTGGTGCCCCTGTCATGCTGTCATGGCTTAACTCCAGCCAGCCATGAAGCACCACACAGACACTCACTCACTCCCCGCCCATCCAGTGGGATGGGGGGGAGAATCAGAAAAAAAAAAGGTAAAACTCACGGGTTGACATAAGACCAGCTTAATAGAACAGAAAAGAAAATAATAATAATAATAGCAGTAATAAAATGACAATAGTAATAATAATAAAAGGATTGGTATATACAAGTGATGCACAATGCAATTGCTCACCACCTGCTGATCGACACTGTTAGTCCCTCAGTGGCGATTCCCCGAAGCCCCAGTTCCCCCAGTTGATGTACTAGCCATGGTGTCACATGGTATGGAATACCACATTGGCCACTTTGGGTCAGCTGCCCTGGCTGTGTCTCCTCCCAACTTCTTGTGCCCCTCCAGCCTTCTCGCTGGCTGGGCATGAGAAGCTGAAAAATCCTTGACTTAGTGAAACACCACTTCGCAACAACTTAAAACATCAGTGTGTTATCAACATTCTTCACAGACAGAACCCAGAACATAGCACTATACCAGCTAATAGGAAGAAAATTAACTCTATCTCAGCCAAATCCAGGACACAGCTCCATACTGGTGCCAGCGTGTCATCACACCCATACCAGTATCAGTACTTGTGCTGGTAACCATGCCCTGTCACACCTGTACCAGTACCAGCACCGGCACTGGTACCAGTGCCCCTATCACAGCCATACCAGTACCAGCACTGGCACTGATACCAGCACCCTTTTCAGGCCCATACCAGTGCCAGCACAGCCACTGGCACCAGCGTCCCTGTCACACCCGTACTGGTACCAGCATCCCTGTCACACCCATACTGCTACCAATGCCTCATTACACCCATACCGGTACCAGCATGGGCACTGGCTACAGTGCCCCTGTCATCCTGATACCAGTACCAGCAATAGCACTTGTGTGCCTGTCACACCCATACTGGTACCAGCATCTTAGAGTCATAGAATCATTTAGGTTGGAAAAGACCTTCAAGATCATTGAGTCCAACCATCAACCATGCCCACTAAACCATGTCCTGAAGTGCCCCGTCTACTCACTTTTTGAATATCTCCAGGGATAGTGACTCAACCACTTTCCTGGGCAGCCTATTCCAATGTCAGACAACCCTCTCAGTAAAAAAAAAATTTCCTAACATCTAACCTAAATCTCCCTTGCCTCAACTTGAGGCCATTTCCTCTCATCCTATCACTAGTTACTTGACAGAAGATACCGACCCCCACCTCGCTACAACCTCCTTTCAGGCAGTTGTAGAGAGCGATAAGGTCTCCCCTCACCCTCCTCTTCTCCAGACTAAACAGCCCCCGCTCCCTCAGCTGCTCCTCATAACACTCGCTCACTAGACCCTTCACAAACTTGGTTGCCCTTCTCTGGACACGCTCCAGCACCTCCATGTCTTTCCTG